>NC_135328.1:3744588-4059779 GCF_023851605.1 Tamandua tetradactyla
TTGTTCACCAATAGAGGAAGGAAAAAGACTTTCTCTTTTTGCATTTGTGTGCAGTCACAGCTGGACGTCATCAGATAGTCACTTCATTCTTAATTAGCTTCATTGCCTGCACTGTCTGTTGTTAAATTGGGTCAAGCTGAGAGGAAATCTGAAGAAAAATATAGAATTCTGGTTAATCTGCTTCTTGATAATCACTGTACATCTGACTAATTCCTCTAATTTGAAAATAGTACATGTTCCCTGAAGATTGAGTTTTATGTATTAGTTCTTACTGGATGGATCTATGAAGTACTTAAATGCAAGGATCGTTTCCCTGATCCTGCTCCTTTGCAGGTAAGGTAGACAAGCACCTTTTGAAATACTGTGATTCAATAAAAGTACCAAAACTCCAAATCAGGTCAGTAACATGGTAATCAGATGTTCTCTGAAGAAAAATAGTGCCTTTATGTTGTAAGTTATTAACCAACCTCTGACACACCGGAGTATCGTGGAAATTTACTTGAAATAAATAGTTATAAGGTGATACATGGTGTATATGGGATTATTTTTAGCATTAAGGATCTTGAATACTGATTTAGAGAAATCTTTGATACTTTAATTCTTTTTAAGTAAGTTCTTATTGTTCTTTTAAATGTATTCTTCAGATCATATAGCATATGTGGAGGTCAGGCAGTTAATGCACATTTTATAAAAAGCCTATACCTTTTGACCTGGCAATCCCTTTTTGAGGAACTTATCCTAAGATGCTATTTACATAAGACCATACTGGTGTATGCAAGATATATGTGCGTTAATCATGCATAAAAATGAAACTTTGGAGAAGATGGCGGCTTAGTAAGACGCGCGGATCTTAGTTTCTTCTCCAGGACAGCTACTAGGGGAGTAGAAACGATACAGAACAGCGCCGAAAGCCACAACAGAGATAAAAAAGACAGCGTACCCCATCCTGGAACGGCTGGCTGGCTGAGAGAAGCCGCTCGGGTGAGATTGCCGAGGCGCACGGGATTCACCGGGCGGGACGGCAAGCGGCCGGAGTCACTCCCTTCCCCCTTCCCGGGCCGGCTGGGAGAATTGGAGAGGTGGTCCCCTGAAACCGTGGCGGCAGGCGCCCACACCACGTGCGGCCCCCCGGACCAATTGAGAGAATTGGATCGGAAATCCCCAGGCTGCGGAGAACGGTGACGGGTGGGGGACCCCTTCCAAACCCGTGACTCCCCGGAAACGTGCACTCTCCCGGGCGGGCCGCTGCCGCTGGCGCCCTCCCGCCACGCTTGTCGCCCGGGCGACTAGGAAATTCGGACGGGCGCTTTCCCGGGCTGCGGCGACCAGCAACACTCCCGCATTCGGACCCCGGGCCGGCTCGAACCCTTCCAAGCCGCTTCGGCTAGCGAACCTCCCGGACAGCGAGAGTTTTCCAAAGTTAAAGGTCCCACAGCACCTTTTACTGGTGGGACGTGCAGACAAACGTGTGCCACGAGCGCCACCTACTGGGCAGGATAAGAAAAACAGAACCCAGAGATTTCACAGAAAAATCTTCCAAACTTTTGGATCCAATACCCAGGGAAATCTCTCTAAATGCGCAGACGCCAACAGAAGATAACGGATCACGCTCAAATAATTGAAAATATGGCCCAGTCAAAGGAACAAACCAATAGTTCAAATGAGATACAGGAGCTGAGACAACTAATGCTGAATATACGAACAGAAATGGAAAACCTCTTCAAAAACGAAATCGATAAATTGAGGGAGGACATGAAGAAGACATGGGCTGAACATAAAGAAGAAATAGGAAAACTGAAAAAACAAATCACAGAACTTATGGAAGTGAAGGACAAAGTAGAAAAGATAGAAAAAACAATGGATTCCTACAATGATAGATTCAAAGAGACAGAAGATAGAATTAGTGATTTGGAGGAGGGAACATCTGAATTCCAAAAACAAACAGAAACTATCGGGAAAAGAATGGAAAAATTTGAACAGGGTATCAGGGAACTCAAGGACAATATGAACCGCACAAATATATGTGTTGTGGGTGTCCCAGAGGAGAAGAGAACGGAAAAGGAGGAGAAAAACTAATGGAAGAAGTTATCACTGAAAATTTCCCAACTCTTATGAAAGACCTAAAATTACAGATCCAAGAAGTGCAGCGCACCCCAAAGAGATTAGACCCAAATAGGCGTTCTCCAAGACACTTACTAGTTAGAATGTCAGAGGTCAAAGAGAAAGAGAGGACCTTGAAAGCAGCAAGAGAAAATCAATCCATCACATACAAGGGAAACCCAATAAGACTATGTGTAGATTTCTCAGCAGAAACCATGGAGGCTAGAAGACAGTGGGATGATATATTTAAATTACTAAAAGAGAAAAACTGCCAACCAAGACTCCTATATCCAGCAAAATTGTCCTACAAAAATGAGGGAGAAATTAAAACATTCTCAGACAAAAAGTCACTGAGAGAATTTGTGACCAAGAGACCAGCTCTGCAAGAAATACTAAAGGGAGCACTAGAGTCAGAACCAAAAAGACAGAAGAGAGAGGTATGGAGAAGAGTGTAGAAAGAAGGAAAGTCAGATATGATATATATAATACAAAAGGCAAAATGGTAGAGGAAAATATTATCCAAACAATAATAACACTAAATGTTAATGGACTGAATTCCCCAATCAAAAGACATAGAATGGCAGAATGGATTAAAAAACAGGATCCTTCTATATGCTGTCTACAGGAAACACATCTTAGACCCAAAGATAAACATAGGTTAAAAGTGAAAGGTTGGGAAAAGATATTTCATGCAAATAACAACCAGAAAATAGCAGGAGTGGCTATACTAATATCCAACAAGTTAGACTTCAAATGTAAAACAGTTAAAAGAGACAAGGAAGGACACTATATACTAATAAAAGGAACAATTAAACAAGAAGACATAACAATCATAAATATTTACGCACCGAACTACAATGCCCCAAAATACGTGAGGAATACACTGCAAACACTGAAAAAGGAAATAGACACAAATACCATAATAGTTGGAGACTTCAATTCACCACTCTCATCAATGGACAGAACATCTAGGCAGAGGATCAATAAAGAAATAGAGAATCTGAATATTACTATAAAGGAGCTAGACTTAACAGACATTTATAGGACATTAAATCCCACAACAGCAGGATACACGTTTTTCTCAAGTGCTCATGGATCATTCTCAAAGATAGACCATATGCTGGGTCACAAAGCAAGTCTTAACAAATTTAAAAAGATTGAAATCATACACAATACTTTCTCGGATCATAAAGGAATGAAGTTGGAAATCAACAATAGGCGGAATGCCAGAAAATTCACAAATACGTGGAGGCTCAACAACACACTCTT
This sequence comes from Tamandua tetradactyla, assembly GCF_023851605.1. Taxonomy (NCBI): domain Eukaryota; kingdom Metazoa; phylum Chordata; class Mammalia; order Pilosa; family Myrmecophagidae; genus Tamandua; species Tamandua tetradactyla. Next base: position 3,747,958 of record NC_135328.1, read on the forward strand.
AAACAACGAGTGGGTCAAAGAAGAAATTGCAAGAGAAATTAGTAAATACCTCGAGGCAAATGAAAATGAAAACACAACATATCAAAACTTATGGGATGCAGCAAAGGCAGTGCTAAGAGGGAAATTTATTGCCCTAAACGCCTATATCAGAAAAGAAGAAAAGGCAAAAATGCAGGAATTAACTGTTCACTTGGAAGAACTGGAGAAAGAACAGCAAACTAATCCCAAAGCAAGCAAAAGGAAAGAAATAACAAAGATCAGAGCAGAAATAAATGAAATTGAAAACATGAAAACAACAGAGAAAATCAATAAGACCAGAAGTTGGTTCTATGAGAAAATCAATAAGATTGATGGGCCCTTATCAAGATTGACAAAAAGAAGAAGAGAGAGGATGCAAATTGATAAGATCAGAAATGGAAGAGGAGACATAACTACTGACCTCACAGAAATAAAGGAGGTAATAACAGGATACTATGAACAACTTTACGCTAATAAATACAACAATTTAGATGAAATGGACGGGTTCCTGGAAAGACATGAACAACCAACTTTGACTCAAGAAGACATAGATGACCTCAACAAACCAATCACAAGTAAAGAAATTGAATTAGTCATTCAAAAGCTTCCTAAAAAGAAAAGTCCAGGACCAGATGGCTTCACATGTGAATTCTACCAAACGTTCCAGAAAGAATTAGTACCAATTCTCCTCAAACTCTTCAAAAAAATCGAAGTGGAGGGAAAACTACCTAATTCATTCTATGAAGCCAACATCACCCTCATACCAAAACCAGGCAAAGATATTACAAAAAAAGAAAACTACAGACCAATCTCTCTAATGAATATAGATGCAAAAATCCTCAATAAAATTCTAGCAAATCGTATCCAACAACACATTAAAAGAATTATACATCATGACCAAGTAGGATTCATCCCAGGTATGCAAGGATGGTTCAACATAAGAAAATCAATTAATGTAATACACCATATCAACAAATCAAAGCAGAAAAATCACATGATCATCTCAGTTGATGCAGAGAAGGCATTTGACAAGATTCAACATCCTTTCCTGTTGAAAACACTTCAAAGGATAGGAATACAAGGGAACTTCCTTAAAATGATAGAGGGAATATATGAAAAACCCACAGCTAATATCATCCTCAATGGGGAAAAATTGAAAACTTTCCCCCTAAGATCAGGAACAAGACAAGGATGTCCATTATCACCACTATTATTCAACATTGTGTTGGAGGTTCTAGCCAGAGCAATTAGACAAGAAAAAGAAATACAAGGCATCAAAATTGGAAAGGAAGAAGTAAAACTATCACTGTTTGCAGACGATATGATACTATACGTCGAAAACCCGGAAAAATCCACAATAAAACTACTAGAGCTAATAAATGAGTACAGCAAAGTAGCAGGTTACAAGATCAACATTCAAAAATCTGTAGCATTTCTATACACTAGTAATGAACAAGCTGAGGGGGAAATCAAGAAACGAATCCCATTTACAATTGCAACTAAAAGTATAAAATACCTAGGAATAAATTTAACTAAAGAGACAAAAAACCTATATAAAGAAAACTACAAAAAACTGTTAAAAGAAATCACAGAAGATCTAAATAGATGGAAGGGCATACCGTGTTCATGGATTGGAAGACTAAATATAGTTAAGATGTCAATCCTACCTAAATTGATTTACAGATTCAATGCAATACCAATCAAAATCCCAACAACTTATTTTTCAGAAATAGAAAAACCAATAAGCAAATTTATCTGGAAGGGCAGGGTGCCCCGAATTGCTAAAAACATCTTGAGGAAAAAAAACGAAGCTGGAGGTCTAGCGATGCCGGACTTTAAGGCATATTATGAAGCCACAGTGGTCAAAACAGCATGGTATTGGCATAAAGATAGATATATCGACCAATGGAATCGAATAGAGTGCTCAGATATAGACCCTCTCATCTATGGACATTTGATCTTTGATAAGGCAGTCAAGCCAACTCACCTGGGACAGAACAGTCTCTTCAATAAATGGTGCCTAGAGAACTGGATATCCATATGCAAAAGGATGAAAGAAGACCCATATCTCACACCCTATACAAAAGTTAACTCAAAATGGATCAAAGATCTAAACATTAGGTCTAAGACCATAAAACAGTTAGAGGAAAATGTTGGGAGACATCTTATGGATCTTACAACTGGAGGCGGTTTTATGGACCTTAAACCTAAAGCAAGAGCACTGAAGAAAGAAATAAATAAATGGAAGCTCCTCAAAATTAAACACTTTTGTGCATCAAAGAACTTCATCAAGAAAGTAGAAAGACAGCCTACACAATGGGAGACAATATTTGGAAATGACATATCAGATAAAGGTCTAGTATCCAGAATTTATAAAGAGATTGTTCAACTCAACAACAAAAAGACAGCCAACCCAATTACAAAATGGGAAAAAGACTTGAACAGACACCTCTCAGAAGAGGAAATACCAATGGCCAAAAGGCACATGAAGAGATGCTCAATGTCCCTGGCCATTAGAGAAATGCAAATCAAAACCACAATGAGATATCATCTCACACCCACCAGAATGGCCATTATCAACACAACAGAAAATGACAAGTGCTGAAGAGGATGCGGAGAAAGAGGCACACTTATCCACTGTTGGTGGGAATGTCAAATGGTGCAACCACTGTGGGAGGCAGTTTGGCGGTTCCTCAAAAAGCTGAATATAGAATTACCATACGACCCAGCAATACCATTTTGGGTATCTACTCAAAGGACTGAAGGGCAAAGACAGAAACGGACATTTGCACACCAATGTTTATAGCAGCGTTATTTACAATTGCAAAGAGATGGAAACAGCCAAAATGTCCATCAACAGAAGAGTGGCTAAACGAACTGTGGTATATACATACGATGGAATATTATGCAGCTTTAAGAGAGGATAAACTTACGAAGCATGTAATAACATGGATGGACCTAGAGAACATGCTGAGTGAGTCTAGCCAAAAACTAAAGGACAAATACTGTATGGTCCCACTGATGTGAACCGACATTCGAGAATAAACTTGGAATATGTCATTGGTAACAGAGTCCAGCAGGAGTTAGAAACAGGGTAAGATAATGGGTAATTGGAATTGAAGGGATACAGACTGTGCAACAGTGGGACTAGATACAAAAACTCAAAAATGGACAGCACAATAATACCTAATTGTAAAGTAATCATGTTAAAACACTCAATGAAGCTGCAACTGAGCTATAGGTTTTTTTTTTTTCTGTTATTATTACTTTTATTTTTTTTCTCTATATTAACATTCTATATCTTTTTCTGTTGTGTTGCTAGTTCTTCTAAACTGATGCAAAGGTACTAAGAAACGATCATGCATGTATATGATGATGTTAAGAATTACTGATTGCATATGTAGAATGGAATGATTTCTAAATGTTGGGTTAATTTCTTTTTTTCCATTAATTAATAAAAAAAAATTCTGTACATATTGAGTAACTGCTCCCACTTCTGTAGCTTCTGTCAATTTCTAGGTACCCTATATTCCACTGTTTTAAGACTCTGAGTTTACACATTCCAGTTAGTTCATGTTAGTGAAATCATTTATCTGTCCTTTTGCGTCTGATTTATTTATCTCAGCATTATTTCCACAGGGTTCATCCATGTTGTCACATGCTTCAAGACCTCATTCCTTCTTACTGCTGCATAATTTCTGTTTTATGTATATACCACTTAGATTCTTTGATCACATTGTGAATTCCATTATGGTATTCTCTGATCTCCCTACGTAATTTTTTTTTTAAATGTCTGTATTAAGATTTACTCTTTATACTCTGAAGATTTGTGGGTTTTGAATAATGATTGGAGACATTTATCATAGTCAAACTGTCTGAAGAATCCCCTATGTTTTACCTGTTTAGCCCTCTCTTCACAACTCCTGGCTGACTCTGATCTGCTTACTCTTTCTATAGTTTTTCCTCTTACAGAATGTCATATAGTGGAATACACTTATGTAGTCTTTTCACACTGGTTTCTTTCATTTAACAGAGTGCATTTAAGATTCATCCATGTCTTTGCATTGCTTGGTAGTGCATTTTTTATTGCTGAATAGAATTCCGTTGTATAAAAGTACCACTGTTTGTCTTAACATTCACTTATTGAAGGACATGTAGTTGCTATAAAAATGTGCTTGTAGGTTTTTATATGGACCTCAGTTTTCAAATCAGTTGAGTAAATACTTAGGAGCATGATTGCTGGGTCATATAAGATTATGTTCACTTTGTAAAAGAAACTGGCAAACTGTCTTCCTTAGTAGCTATTCCATTTTGTAGCCCCACAAGGAATGAAGGAGAGTTCCTTTGCTCCACGTTCTTACCAGCAAATTCTATTGCCAGATTTTTGTATTTTAGCCATTCAAGTAGGTATAAAGTGGTTCTTTTGTTGTTTGAACTTATATTTTTAATGACATGGCATTGAGCATCTTTTCATATGCTTATTTGTCATCTGAATATCTCCTTTGGTTGCAAGTTTGTTCATATACTTTACCCTCTCCCCATTTTTTTTTTAAACAAGGAAATTTATCTCACTTAACGAAAAATCTGGTGGAAAGACAGTTCCAGGATTAGTTAACTTAGGTCAGAAGTGTCATCCAGGTTTTTTCCATCTTAGTTTTGTTGACTTGTTTGACTTTCATGATCACAAGGTGGCTGCCATCGTTCCAAGCTTCACATACAATCAACAATGTTCAAAGGCAGAAAAAGAGACTGTCCCCCTCATTTCTTCTTCATTGTATTTTTTTATTGAGATATATACATAAAATTTACTGTTTTAAAGTGTACAATTCAGTGGCTTTTAGTATATCCACAGTGTTGCACAATCATTACCATTATCTAATTCTAGAATATTTCATCTCCCCGAAAAGAAACCCCATACCCACTGGAGTCATTCCTCACTCCCTCCTTCCTTCTCCCAGACCCTGGCAATCACTATTCTAATTTCTGTCCCCATGGATTTGCTTGTTCTTGACATTTTGCATAGAAATGGTCTTTTGTATCTGGCTTTTTCACTTAGCATAATGGTTTCAAAGTTTATTCATATTGTAGCATGTATCAGCACTTCATTCTTTTTATGGCCAAATAGTAACTCCATTATATGGGTAGATTGTATTTTGTTCATCCATTCATCAGCTGATGGATATTTGGGTTGTTTCCACCTTTTAGCTATTATGAATAACACTGCTAACAACATTTGTGTACATGTTTTTTGTGTGGACATATGTTTTCATTCTCTTGGGTATATACTTAGAAATGGAATTGATGGGCCATATCATAACTGTGTATTTAACCATTAGAAGAACTGCTGTATATTTCACCATTAGAAGAACTGCCACACCATTTACATTCCCACCAGCAGTGTATGAGGGTTCCAAGTACATCTTAACACTTGCTTATTTTCTGACTTTTTAATTTTAGTCCTCATAGTGAATATGAAGTGGTATCTTATCATGGTTTTGATTTGCATTTGCCTGATGACTAATGATGTTGAACATGTTTTCCATGCTTATTGGACCATTTGTGTATATTCTGTAGAGAAATGTCTATTCAAGCCCTTTGCCCATTTTATATAATTGGGCTATTTGTCTTTTCAGTGTTGAGTTATAAGAATACTTTTATATATTCTATTTAGAAGTTCCTTATCAGATATAGGATATGCAATTATTTTCTCCCTTCTGTGGGTCACCTTTCCACTTTGTTAATAGTGTCCTTTGAAGCACAACAGTTTTTAATTTTGATGAAGTTCAATTTATCTATTTTTTTTTCATTGCTTGTGCTTTTGGTGTCATTTCTAAGAACCCTCAGCCAAATCTGAAGTTATAAGAATTTACCCCATGTTTCTTCTAAGAGATTTATAGTTTTACTTCTTAAATTTATGCCTTTGATCCACCTTGAGTTAATTTTTGTATATGGTATGAGGTATAGAGGTCCACTTTCATCCTTTTGCATGTAACCATCCAGTTGTTCCATCACTTCTTTCCCCATTCAGTGGTGTTAGGACCGTTGTCGAAATCAGTTGACCATAGATGGGTTTGTTTCTGGACTGTCAATTTTATTCTGTTGATCTATGTGTGTATCCTTGCATTGCACCCTTATCACAGTTTTGATTACTGTGCCTTTGTAGTAAGTTTTGAAATCAGGAAATATGAGTCCTCCAGTTTTGATCTTCTCCAAGATTGTTTTGGCTAATTGATATCCCATACTACTCATATGAAATTGAGTATTAGCTGTTAATTTCTTTTACCAATATTGTATAGTTTTCAGTGTACAAATCTTTTATATCCTTGGTTAAATTTATTCCTGAAAATTTTTTTTGGTGCTATTGTAATTGGAATTATTTTCTTACTCTCTTTTTTTTTTTTTTTTTTGCATGGGCAGGCACCTAGAATTGAACCCGTGTTTCTGGCATGGCAGGCGAGAACTCTGCCTGCTGAGCCACTGTAGCCCGCCCTCTTAATTTCTTTTTAGATTGTTCGTTGCTAGTTATATAGAAATGCAATTGACTTTCGCATCTTGATTTTGTACCCTGCAGCTTTGTTTAGCTCATTTATTAGTTCTAATAGTTTTTTAGTGGGTTCCTTAGGATTTGTGTGTGTATACAGTACTGTGTCATCTGTGAATAAAGACAATTTTACTTTATCCTTTCAATATGGGGGGCTTTTATTTCTTTTTCTTTCCTAATTGCCTTGGTTAAAGACCCCTAGTACAATGTTTAATAGTGGTGGTGAAAGTGGTCATCCTTGTCTTATTCCAAATTTTAAGGGGAAAAGTTCATTTTTGTTCACCTCAAAGTTTTGTAAATTCCCTTGTGGTTTCTTCTTTAAACCACTGGTTTTTTAGTAGCATGTTATTTATTATCCACATATTTGAATTTTCTAAATTATCTTTTGGTATTGGATTCTAGTTTATTTCCGAGAATGTTGTGCAAGTACATTAGTTGTTCCAACAGTTCCACTCCTAAGAATATAGCCAAAAGAAATGTAAACATGGTTAGACAAAAATTTGTACATGAATGTTTATAGCAGCATTATTCACGATAGCCAAAAGGTGGAAACAACTTATGGATAAATAAAACGTAATTTATCCATACAATGAAATTATTAGGCCATAAACAGAAATGAAGTTCTGATACTTGCTACAGCATGATTGAATTTTAAATCATTATGCTAATTGATAAAAGCCAGAGACAGAAGGCCCCATATTGTATGATTACTTTTATAAATTCCTTGTTACCAGAAAAGGCAGATCCATAGAGAAAGAAAATAGAGTGGGAGGGGAGAAAGGGAAGTAACTGACTGCTAGTGGGTATGGAGTTTCTTTGGATGTAATGAAAATGTTTTAGAGTTAGATAATGAAATGGTTTCATAATTTAAATATATTAAAAACCACTGACTTGTGTCCCTTAAAATGATGAATTTTATGGGCTGTGAATTATATCTCAGTAAAAAACATAAAAATTTTATAACCTCAATTTAAACACGATAGAACTTCAGACAAATTCAGGTTAAGGGACATTCTGCAGAATAGTTGGTGAAGAGTATACCAGTAATCCTCAAAATGTCAAGACCTTAGAAGTAAAAAATAAAAGATTGAAGAACTTTCTCATTGTAAGAGCCTAAGGAAATATGAGAACTAAATGCAATGTGAAATACAGGATTAGATCCTGAACCAGAAAAAGGAAATTCATGGCAAGAGTGGCAAAACTGAAATACGCTATATAGATTAAAGGATTATATCAATGTTAAATTTCTGGTTGGATAATATTCCAGGTTATGTAAGGTGTTCACATTTGGAATAGCTGGGTGAAAGGTATATTGGAACTTTGTATTTGGTTTTTACAACCTTTCTGTAGATTTAAAATTATTTCAAAATAAAATTTTTCAGTATTTCATAAAGTATATTAATTGTAACAATTTAAAAAGTTACGTGGAATGTAATGAAAACTCTAGATTCCATTAATAGTGGCAAAGTGAAGTTATGGTGTATTTATACAATAAAATACTGTGTTGTAGTATTAAAAGAATGCAGATCTAAATACAGTGACATGGAAAGAAATAGATTAAGGTAAAATGACAAATCACAGAAAATGTATAATCTGTGGTAGGTCCTAAATTTATTATAGTTATTTTTTGTGTTAGAGACCATTTTAGGATAATGGTTTTGTCTTATCTGTTTACTATTTTTCATAATAATTTTCTTTTTTAGCCACAAGGCTTCGGTCGACCTAGTGTATACCATGCTGCTATCGTCATCTTCCTTGAATTCTTTGCCTGGGGCCTGTTGACGACGCCAATGTTAACTGTAAGTATTGCTGAGCTGGGTCCTTGTTTATGAGAATGAAGATTAATTCTTAAGCATTTATTTCCAGAGCTGTATGCCTGAGTATGTGTTTGGGAGTAGCTCTTGATAGTGCTTTATGGCTCTTTATTCCATTTTGTGTTGTTTCCGCTGTGTAGTCTGTGATCCACCTGTATCAACACCTGGATTGCTCTTTAAATATTTCCAGTAGCACTGCATTCCAGAGTGCTATCATATGAATGAGCTACATTTAGGAAGATCATTCACATAAGCCCTAGAGGAAATAATCACATAGGTTTGTAACTTCCTTTATGTGGATGTTAACAGCATTTGACTTGAGAACATTATAATAGGAGATTTGTAAGTACCTTGTAACAATGAAAGTGATAATTATAAGAACACTCAGGTTTCCATTGTTGGTAACTTATCTATAGCCATTTCTTTGTTTCTGTATTCAATTTCTGTATTGAGTTTCCTGGCAGAAATTTGGATCTTTTATATATGGTGAGGTTAGAGGGAAGGAAGATGCCAAAGAAATTATTGTGGAAGAGATGTCAGATTTTAGGTGCCTTGTAACTAATTTTAATTAAGATATTTTAAATGTTTTTTTCAGTTGTCCTGGTTCTTTAAAAACAATTTGTGCTGCTTGAGTGAAGTGATCATAAAAAAGGAAGTTTTTCTAGTTACTGAAGATTAGAAAATCTAAAGCATTTTTAGCTAAGGGATTATATTGTGTATTTTCTATTTATTCATCAATCAAAGTGTGACTTCAGTGGGAAAAAGAAACCCAGGGCAAAGGGAGTTGAGGCTTTTGGTCAATTTCTTTTTGCTTTCTGGAGATCCTCATTCCAGGGCTAAAAACTTGGAAATTCTGTGTTTCATGAAGTGAGGTCACATTAATTTGTCTCTTCATTTCTCCTATGACATATTTTGTGGCCCTTTATCATTCAGACCTTTTTCCTTTTGTAGTTTCACAGGTTCTCAATCTACCTTTTAGAGTGGTGCTTCTAACTGAATCCTGGACTCTAGATTTGGCTTCAGCAAGGAGAAAAATAGACAATTATCTCTTTTAATTGAGACATCATTCATTTATACATTACACAAATATATTTTTAGCTTCTACCATGTGCCAGGTATTGCCCAACGTGCTGGGATTACAAAACAGACCTGGTTCTCCCTTCCCAGAGCTTATAGTCCGACTTAGTTGCTTTCAGATAGCTTGAAATTAAGTTAATTATTTTTATTTGTGTGGAATGCCACATTGTACAGTTTATTAACTCAATTCATAGCTAACTAATTATTGTTGGGAGATACAAAGATGAGTAAAATATAGTCTCTGCCCTCAAGGAACAAGAACTGAACTTGACTGTGCACTCAAATACTAATAATTGTATAGGTTACTTTTGATATTCACTGTTAAGAGACAATTCTCCATGTGTGTCTCATGTTTAATGTCCCTCTTGCAAGAAGACTGTTTTTGTTCTGGACTTTTTTTTTTCTGTTCAAGAATATTTTTATAGTGAACAACTTTAAAAGATAGAGATAATGCCTCCCTTTGAACCAATGGGAAGACATGTTTAGTATCTATTATAAAAATACAAGCTCTTTACGGTCAAAGTCCTTTCTTGTAATACAAGCCCCCTCTAAGAATTAATCTTCACATTGCCTTGTGGGAATTGTGGGTCAGGGAATTGGTGCAAGAAAATACAGACACTCTGGCAATTGCTATTGATGTGAGTAATAAAGTCCTTTGTCTCTGAAAAAAAAAAAAGAACAATTGGTGGTTACATGATCATGATCTAATCTTAACTTACATGGTTGGTTTACTTGAACACTAATTACATGGAATCTTAAATAGGGTGATTCAGTAGGGTGTGAGATCTTGTTGGTTTGAACAGGTTTGTGTGAAGCCCTGATATATCCCAGAGTAATTCGGGCAGAGAATAAAAAAGTATTTGCAAAGCCCCCTTGGGGGGAGAAAGGAAGAAATACTCAACTTCCTCATCCAGGGAATTCCTCAGATTCTCACAGGCAGTGGGGATAACCAGTTCAATAGGCTGAGCCTTCAATCTGAACTCACCCTGTGAAGCTTATTCCTGCAAAGGAGAAGCTAAGCCTGCTGATAATTATGCTTAAGAGTCACCCCCAGAGAACCTCTGTAGCTCAGATTTGGCCTCACTCTGTCTAAGCCAACTTGGCAGATACACTCACTGTCCTACCCCCCCCCCCCCCCCATATGGAACATGACTCCTGGGGATGAACTGGGACCCGGGATCATGGGATTGATAGAGCCTTCTTGACCAAAAGGGGGAAGAGAGAAATGAGGCAAAATAAAGTTTGAGTGGCTGAGAGATTTCAAACTGAGTTAAGAGGTTATCCTGGAGGTTATTCTTTCATATTGTATAGCTATCCCTTTTTAATTTATGGTGTATTCGAGTGGCTGGAGGGAAGTAGTTGAAACTGTTGAGCTGTATTCTAGTAGCCTTAATTCTTAAATGAAGACTGTATAACTATATAGCTTTTAAAATGTGACTGTGTGATTGTGAAAACCTTGTGTCTGATACAGGTTTATGGACAGATGAGTAAAAATAAAAGGGTTAAAAATAAATAATAGGAGGAGGTAAAAGATAAAAATTGGGTAGATTGAAATACTGTGTGTCAGTGAGAGGGAGGGGTGAGGGGTATTGGATGTATACATGTGCTCTTTTTTTTTTTTCTTTTTATTTCTTTTTCTGGAGTGATGTAAATGTTCTAAAAATGATCACGATAAAGAATACACAGCTATGTGATGGTATAGTGAGCCATTGATTGTATATGTTTGGATTGTATGTGTGTGTGTATATTTCTCAGTAAAAATATTTTAAAAAGGAAAACATTGGTGGTTAACTTTTTCTGATCTTCATTTTGTTTTACCAAGGGTTGGGGTAAAATTTGTTCCTAGATTAGATTTAGAGAATAGAGAATTTTGCAACAGGTTTATTTAGCCTAACTGAAAACTTTGTCTTCAACATTTTAATATTTTTAATCTTTCCTCCATATTTAAGACGATTTGATTAAACTTACAACTTATGTGGAATAGTGGACTTAAAACACTTGTAAAACTCCTTCCTGCATCTTTAATCTGCTTTTATTCTCTTATTTCACTGCCATTTCCTTCCTAGTGTTTACCACAGTAGTTAGTTATTAGTTAGTGGCCATAAAAGGGGTCTCTATTTTTAAGTTTCATGAGATCCTACCTGCTTTATTCGTCATCATGTCCCTACGTAGTGCCTGTTGCTGCCTGGAGTACAGTTGTACTTAAATATTAAATATTTTCTCCAACTAAACAAATGTATTGCAGGCATAGTTTATATGTCCTAGAGTGATCATTTCTCTAAGACGTATTTTTAGTATGAATACAGAAACACAAGGCTACCCATTTTAAGGAACTGTTTTACTTCCTAATTTTGACCCTACCTCTCTGATTTTTCTTCCCACTTCCTTAGATTATAAAATTAAGGGTTTCAAAATGGTATGCAATCGGTTGCCTATGATCTGTTCTAATGGTTCCACAGGTTTCTCAGTTCAAAAATAATCCTGTGATCTTTCTTTGTTTGGTAAGAATTCACATTGAAATGGAGAAAGAGTACATTAGCATTACTCGTGTCCCGTCAGAAATTCCAAAATCTCCTTCCAGATCTTTAAAATCCTTAAGCCTTTTTGATACTAGACCAGATTGTTATGTCCATTTTTCATTTTAATTACTTAATTAACTTTAATAACCTCCAGGGATACTACCAAAGCAGATAATTTTTCTAGAATTTTGGTTCTAGTTCCAGGAATGCATTCTTAGAGGCTGGAAAATGCTGCTCTCTGCCTCTGAGGATTCTGAGCAGTTATACTGCTTACGGAGATTTGGTTAAACAGAACATTTACATGTGTGGAGTACAAAGTTCCTAGTATCACTCTACATCATCATGAAAGCAGTGTTGAGTTAATAGATGTGTTTATTCTGTTTTTATGGGCTCATTGGTGGTGCTAAATTAAACTCAGTATCCTTACTTTCTACCCGCATTGTGTTTTTCATCTCTTCTCTTATGCCTTTCATTCCCATAAGTTCTTCCATTTGGTTTTTCAAGTTTTTGAGTTCTTGTGTATGGTCCCAGTGTCTTCTTCCTATCTGTCATCTCTTTTGCCATAGTTTCCTTCACCTCATTGATTAAATTTTTTTATTTGATTTAGAAGATTTGTTCAAATATCTTTAATTAGCTGTTCAATTTCTGTATCTCATTTAAAGTCTTAGTTTTTTCCTTTGTTTGGGCCATATCTTCATGCTCCCCAGTATGAGTCGGGTTTTTTTGGCTGGTGTTGAGGCATCTGATTTTCTTAATTTATTCTAGAGGTTGTTTTATCTCTTTTGCCTAGGACTTTCTTGCTGGTTGGCTTTGTTCTGTGTCGGTTCTCTCGCTGGTCATTTGTCAGATTGGCTCTGCTCCCAGTGTCCCCCCAAACCAGCTGCTACAGTGGTCTGCCTCAGGGCTGCAGGCAGACACTAGACACCACAGCAAAGTCTCTGTGGACTAAAGAATTCTGCTGACTCCTAGTGGTGCTTGCTTTTCGCTGGCCCTCAGGACCTGGGTTTATTTTAGGGCACTGCTCACACAGTTGTGTCGTTCATATTTCTAATACAAAACACAAGTGTGGATTCCCATGCAGTGGGTCTAGACCAGTTCCTATAAGCCTGGGATATGTTCTGGAAAGTTTCTGCAAAGCCTTTCTACCCCCTTGTACTTTCTAGTCTGCCCAGCCGATTGTGCTGTTCAGTAACATAATCATCCTTTGAAGCTGTTTTCCTGGTAGCCCAGGATACTTCTGACTGGTCGGGGCTGAAATTGTGGGGTTCTTATGCCGTCACTTTGCTAGCCAAAATCTGGCTCAATGTGGGGCTGGTGACAGAGTACTTTCACTGCTGTCCTAGTGTTCACCTAGGCAAAGGCTGCCCACTGCTGCTTCCTTTAGTAATGGGGGGAAGGCATTCAGACCCAGGGCTGGAAACTTAATCTTTGCCTATGTTTTCTCAGACTCTTTGTCCCTCACTGACCAGTGCCTTGAAATGTCCTTCCCTGTTCTCCTGCTCTCCAAGCTGTGGGTCTTTATCACTGCTGTGAGAGAATTTATATTCTCTGTCCCTAGTGGGAGAGATCTTTCTCTGCTGTTTCTGTTTCCCTCCCATGCTGTGTGAGACCAAGTACTGGGGAGGGAAGAGGACCAGCCAGTTGGAAATGGAAGATTCCTACCTAATATTTTTTCTCTTTCTTCAATTTAACAATGGTAGGGTCCTTCTCCAATGCATATCTTCCTCCAGAGTCCTGAACAATCCAAGATTGACCTTTTTTTTTTTTTTACGTTTAATTTCTAGGGAGAGATTTTCAGTAGCTGTTTATGCTGCCATGTTGATGATGTCACCCCAAGTTATTCTTTTTTGCATATTTATTTGTGTGTGTTTTCTTTGCAGTTAGACCTTTTTTAAAAAAAAAAAATCCTGCTGAAGAAACCCTTGTTGAATTTTGAAGGGGCATCCAGAGTGATGCCCCAGTAAATCCCAGAGTGATTTGAACAGTGAGTAAAAATGTATTCGCAAAGTCTCGTTGGGGGAATTGTGAGAAAGGGGTAAAGTTCAACTTCTCCAAGTGAAGAGTTCTTGATATTCTCACAAGCAGTGGGGACAACGAAAGCAATAGGCTGAGCCCCCAATCTTGGGGTTTGTTCATATGAAACTTAACCCTGCAAAAGATAGGTCAAGCCTACTTAAAATTAAGCCTAAGAGTCACCCCCTCTCTGTGTGGACATGACTCCCAGGTGTGTGGACCTTCCTGGCAAGGTACTGTTCTGTGAAAAGAGGGAGGAGGCTTAAAGCCACCCAGTCCCTGCTGGGTGGGAGTCTATAGACTGAGAGGGCGGCAGAAACCCACTCTACCAAGAACAAGGAGGGGTATGATATAACACTGTTGCAGCTTTTGGCCAGCAAATTTAGGATGCTGGGACCAGTGGTTTCAACATGCCCAAACCCGTGCTTTGTGCCATTGTCTGGAAATGGCAGGGAGTTAAGAAGAGCCTGCACTCTGAGGCTGAGGGAAATAGGCTGCCGAAGAGTGCCATCTGTGGGCAGGTGAGGAAAGCATACCTCTGGGAAGATATCTAATAGATTTTTGAGCGAAGAGAACCATCCGTTGATTAGGCCAGGAAGGCACACCATTAGGGAGTGTTGTTAAAGGCTTTTTGGCAACTTTACCTGACTCTCTCCCTTCCAAAGGGGCCCTTTGGAACCGTTGTGCACCAGTTGGGAAATACTGACAAATCAAGTGTCAAAGAAGAGCATTAACATAAATCCAATCAACAACAAAAGCTTTGACAAGTGAGAGAATCCACCCTTCAGAGTAAACTGACCAAGATGATTCAATGCTGGACATCAGCAAAAATTATGAGCCATACCACACAAAACAGGAAGATATGACATAGTTGAAGGAGCAAATCACAATGCCAGAGGACATACTAATCAAAGATGTTCAAACAAATACATGGCTGAAGAGATAAATGATGTTAAGAAAAGATAGAGCATAAAGAAGAATTTGAAAGCATGAAAAGAAAAATAACAGATATGGGATTGAAATGCACAGTAGATGAAATAAAAAATTCGCTAGAGGCATATAACAGTAGGTATGAAGAGGCAGGAGAAAGGATCAGCAGCTAGAAGACAGAGCATGTGGATTCAGACAAAAGAACAGATAGAAAAGAGTGGAAAACATTGAGCAGAGTTTCCGGGAATTGAGAACACAAAGCACACAAAATTTGCATCATAGTGGACCCAGATGGAGAAGAGAAGGGAAAGGGGGCAAAAGGAATGGCCAGAAATTTCCCATCTCTTCTGAAAAATATGGCTATCCATGTCCAAGAAGCTCAACATACTCCAAACTGCATATATCTGATTAAACCCACTTCAAGGCACATACTAATCAGAAAGCCAAATGCCAAAGATAAAGAGAGAATTCTGAAAGCAGCAGAAAAGACGCTATTTATTACATACAGGGGATGCCCAATAAGACTTAGCACTGCATCCTTATCAGAAACCATGGAGGCAAGAAGGCAGTGGTATGATTTATTTAAGGTTCTGAAAGATAGAAACTGCCAGCCTAGAATTCTCTTTCTGGCAAAACTGTCCTTTCAAAATGAAGAAGAGTTTAAGATATTCACAGATAAGCAGAAGCTGAGAGAGTTCGTTTACAACAACTATAAAAGTAATATGAAGGGGAGTCCTACAGTTTGAAAGAAAATGACAGGAGAGAGAGGCTTGGAATATCAGGAAAGCTATCTAAAAGGTTAAAAGAAAGAGGAAAGTAAGATGTGACATAGAAAAATCCTCCCAATTAAAATTTCCAGTCAAAAGACACAGATTGATAGAATGTATGGAAAAAAATGTCAATCATCTATAGTGCTAGCTTTAACAGAGTCACCTTAGAACCAAGGATACAAATAGGTTTAAAGTGAAAGACTGGAAAAAATATTCCATGCAAATTGTGTGTGTGTGTATATATATATATATATATATATATATAAAGGAGCTGGGGTAGCTATACTAATGGACAGAATAGACTTTAAATGCAAAGCTGTTATAAGAGACAAATAAGAACATTATATATTAATAAAAGGAGCAATCCACCAAGAGGAAATTATCATAAATATATGTATACCTTATCAGGGGAACCAAAACACATGAGGCAAACACTACCGAAACTTTAGAAAGAAATAGATGTATCTAACATAATAGTTGGAGACTTCAGTACACCTCTCACACCAATAAGGAAATAGAGAATCTAAATAGTTTGATAGATGAACTACACCTAATGGGCGCATATAGAACACTGCACCCTCAAACAGCAGGATATACATTCTTCTCAAGTGCTCATGGATCATTCTCCAGGGTAGACCACATGTTGGGTCACTCAACCAGTCTCAGTAAATTTTAAAAGATTGAAATTATACAAAATATTGTCCCTCATCATAATGGAATAAATCTGGAAATCAGCAGTAGGCAGAGGACTGAACAATGCACAGATATGGAGGTTAAACAACAAACAATCAGCATATCAAAAAAATTGCAGGAGAAATCAGTAAATATCTCAAGAGAAATGAAAATGAGAATACAACATCTCACATCTCATGGGATGCAGTGAAGACAGTGCTGACAGGGAAGTTTATAGCCTTAAACACTTACATTAAAAAGGAAGAAAGAGCTAAAATGAAATACCTAACTACATACATACCTGGAGGCACTAGGAAAAGAACAGCAAACTAAACCTAAAGCCAGCAGAAAGAAAGAAATAACAAAGATTAGAGTAGGAATAAATGAAATTGAGAACAAAAGAATAACAGAATCAGCAAAAACAAAAGTTGGTTCTTTGAGAAGAACAGCAAAATTGACAAACCCTTTGCTAGACTGATGAAAAAAGAGAAGATGTACATAAAATCAGAAATGAGAAGGGGCCATTACCATTGACCCCACAAAAATAAAAAAGATCATAAGAGGATACTGTGAACAACTGTGTATCAACAAACTAAACAACTTAGATGAAATAGACAATTTTCTAGAAGTATGTGAACAATCTACATTTACTCTGGGGAAAATAGAAGACCTCAACAAACCAGTTTCAAGTAAAAAGGTTGAAATTGTTAAAAAACCTCCCAGCAGGAGCCCAGGGTCAGAAGGCTTCATAGGTGAAATCTACGAGTCATTTCAAGAAGAATTAAGGCCAATCCTGCTCAAATTCTTCAAAAATTGAAGAGGAGGGAACATTACCAAACTCATTATATGAAGCCAACATCACCCTATTATCGAAGCTAGACAAAAATACTACAATCTGCTAACTAATATAGATGCAAAAATGCTCAGCAAAATACTTACAAATTGAATCCAGCTGTACATTAAAATAATTATACACCATGATCAGTTGGGTTTTATCACAGGTATGCAGGGGTGCGTCAGCACAGGAAAATCAGGAGATAGGCGTAGAAGGAAACTTTCTCAGCATGATAAAGGGCATGTATGAAAAACCCACAGCTAACATCGTACTCAGTAGTGAAAGACTGAAAGCTTTTCCACTAAGATTGGGAACAAGACAAGGATGTCCACTGTCAGCACTGTTATTCAACGTTGTGCTAGAAATTCTAGCTAAAGCAGTTAGGCAAGTGTGCTGGTTTGAAAGGATTATATGCTTCAGAAAAGCTGTGCATGAATCCTGATCACATCTCATGGAGGCAGCCTTTTACCCCTATTTTGTACTATAGGTTGGAAACCTGATTAGATTATCTCCACAGAGATGTGACTCACCCAATTGTGGATATTAACCTATCATTAGAGGGAGCTGTGACTCCACCCATTCCAGGTGGGTCTTGATTAGTCTATTGGAAGCCTTTAAAAGAGGAAATATTTTGGAGAGAGCCAGCAGAAGAGCCATGTGAACTACCTGAACCCACATAGTCAGAGACCTTTGGAGGTGAAAAAGGAAAACGCCCCTTGGGGAGCTTCATTGGAACAGGAAGGCTGGAGAGAAAGCTAATAGATGTCACCATGTGTGCCGTGTGTCTTTCTAGTTTTTTCAGTTGAGAGAGAAACCCTGAACTTCATCAGCCTTTCTTGAGTGAAGGTAACCTCTTGTTGGTGCCTTGATTTGGACATTTTTCTAGACTTGGCTTAATTGGGGCATTTTCATGACTTCAGAACTGTAAACTTGCAACTTAATAAATTTCCCCTTTTTAAAAGCCATTCTTTCTGGTATATTGCATTCCAGCAGCTAGAAAACCAGAACAGCAAGAAAAGGAAATAAAAGGCATCCAAACTGGAAAGGAAGAAGTAAAGCTTTCACTATTGGTTGCTGACATGATCCTATATACAGAAAAGTTTTGAGAGCAAGTTCCTGGGAACTTGTTTTGTGGTCTTTTTTTTATTTTTTAATTTAAAATAAAATTTTTATTCTGGTAAAAATGTACAACCTAAAATTCCCCTTTTAACCACTTTCAAGTATTCAGTTCATTGGAGTTAATTGCATTTGAAATGTTGTACTACCATCCATTACCAAAACTTTTCAGTCATCACAAGCAGAAACTCTGATTAAGCATTAGCTAACCCATTCGTGTCTTCCCCCATGCCCCGGTAACTTAAATGCTAATGTCTAATGAATGTAGTTTGCATGTTCTAATTATTTCATATAAATGAGCTCCTACAATATTTGTCTTTCTGTTTCTGACTTATTTTACTCAACATGATGTCTACAGGGTTGATTCATGTTGTCTCATGTAACAGAACTTCATTATTATTATCATTAATTATTATTATCATTAATATTATACTTATTATTATCATGGCTGAATAATATTCTGCTGTGTATATACCACATATTGTTCATCTAGTCATGTGTTTATGGGAACTTGAGTTTCTTCCACCTTTTGGTTATTGTGAATAATGCAATTTTAAACCTTGTATAGAAATGTCTTTGAGTTCTTGCTTTCAGTTTTTTTGGCATATATCAGTAAGTGGGAGTGCTATATCATATGGTAATTCTGTTCCACTTTCTAGGAAACAGCCAAACTTTTTCACAGTGACTACACCATTTTACAGTGTTACCAACAGTGTATAAGGGTTCCAATTTCTCTGAGTCCTCGCTGACACCTATGTTGTTTTGTTAATGACAGCCATCCTCATGGGTATGAAGTGGTTTCTCATTGTGGTTTTGGTTTACATTTCTAATGTCTAATGATGTTAAACATCTTTTCATGTGGTTTTAGTCATTTGTATATCCTCTTTGGAGAATGTCTATTTAAGTCTTTTTGTCCATTTTTTAATTAGTTTTTTTTTATTGTTGCATTGTGGGTATTCTAGATATTAAACACTTATCAGGTTTCCCAGTATTTTCTCCCATTCCATGGGTTGTCTTTTCACTTTCTTGATAATGTCCTTTGATAAGTTTATAATTTTGAAGAGGTCCCATTTATATGGGTTTTTTGTGTGTGTAGGTCCTGCTTTTGATGTAAAGTCTCTGAATCCATTGCCTAATGTAAGATCCTGAAGATGTTCCTTTATGTTTTCTTCTAGGAATTTTCTTCTAGTTTTTGTTCTTATTTTTTAAGCCTTTGATCCATTTAGATAATTTTTGTGTATCATGTATGATGATAGGTTCTGGTAACAACTTGGCCAAGTGAAGATGCCCAATATCTGGTTAGGCAAGCACTGACCTGATTGTTGCTGCAAGGATATTTCGTGGCTGGTTAATAAATCAGAAGGCTGGTGTGGCAGTCATTTGATTGCAGCTGTGGCTGATTACATCTGGGATCAACTGGGGGCTTGCCTCCGCAAATGAGATAATCCAATCAGTCGGAGGCTTTTAAGGGAGAAGAGAGACTTTTTTTTAACTGCTTCTTCAGCCAGAGACCTTCCCCTGTGGAGTTGTTGAGATTCTTCATTGGAGTTGCCAGCTTCATAGTCTGCCCTGTGGATTTGGACTCTTCCATTCCCATGGTTGCATGAGACACCTTTATGCGTCTCATGTTTAAAGATAGCTTCTGTTGTTTCTGTTTCTCTAGAGAACCCTAATACATCAAGTGAGTTAAGGATCCGCTTTCATTTTTTCTTATATGGATATCCAGTTTTCCCAGCACCATTTGTTGAGGGAACTGTTCTTTCGCAAATGAGTGCACTTGACAACTTTGTCAAAAATTAAGTGATCATGGATGTTACGTGTTATTTTTGTGCTTTCAAGTCCCTTGGTCTACATGTAGACCAAGTATCACACTGTTTTGATTATTTTAGCTTGGTGATAAGTTTTTAAATTGGGATGTGTGAGTCCTCCAGTTTTGTTTGGACTGTTCAGGGACCCTTCATGTGAATTTCATTTTTGGCTTTCCCCATTTCTGCAAAGAAGATTGTTGGAATTCTGTTTGAGATTGTGTTTAATCTGTAAATTGCTTTGGGTAGATTGTTTTGTGACTTTTTTATAGCCTATTCACTTATGACTGGTTTTTCGTATCCCTCTAATTTTGGAGCATTCTTCTTCCTTCACTTCTTCAAAGGTCTTTTCTTTCACCTGCGGGTGGTAACTTTTTCTTCAACTCTTTTAATTTTTATCGCCTTTTCCGGTGTGCTCTATATCATTCATATAGTCTGTAGTCACTGGGAACTATTTCTTGGCTTTACAGGAATGCTGAAAATTAAGTTTTATATGTTTTCTGCCATGTCAGTGCTCTTTATTTGTGTACGTGTATCCATATGTTATATATATATTTGTACACATACTGATATTTCCTAGTTGTGTTTATTGTACTAGAAGCTAGCTTAATTCCCTAACTTTCCCAAGTTATTTTTTAAAAATGATAAGCAGATGTCATTGTATTTCATGTTTACTATAGTCCTTCCCAAGAATAAATATCATATTTTCTGTGAATTTTCTTTATAGAGATTTTGAAAATGAGTCTTGATCATTTCTGAGATATTTAATACACCTTTTATCATTAGGCGTTTTTTTATTTTGGTGATATACTTGTCTTTTATACTTAAATTATTTATATCATTCTTATTTATTTTTAAAAATTTTTATTAAAAGTCTGAGTAGAATATTGTGTTTTATTTGCAACTGCTTTACTTTATGAAGCTGTTGTCCTTAGTTGTTTTTTTTTCTCCACCAGCAGGTAATTTTATTTTACAATTTTATTTCACAGTTGTCTTTAAAACCACAAAGGAACTATGTTCTTCATATAAAAACAGTAACACAGGGGGTGCAAGGGGGTACTTCAGTGGTAGAATTCTCACCTGTCATGCGGGAGACCCAGGTTCAATCCCCGGCCCATGTACTTCCCAAGAAACAAACAAGCAAACAAAAAATTCAACAAATGGTATGCTATAACAGGATACTCACATGGAAAATAATGAAATGTGTCCCCACCATACAACATACAAAAGCAAACAAACAAAAAACCACAACAAACGGTATCAGAGCTACCTATACTTTCTTTTTTTGTGTGTACTGTATGGCAGGGGTCACATTTCATTCTTTTTCCATGTGAGTATCCCATTATTACAGCACCATTTATTGAATTTTCTGTTTGTTTGTTTGTTTTGTGTTAGGGAAATGCATGGGCCAGGAATTGAACCAGCATGTCCCGTATGGCAAGCGAGAATTCTACCACTGAACTACCTGTGCACCCCCAACTTATACTTTCTAGGAGATAAATATATAGGCCTGTATTAGTTAGGGTTCTCTAGAGAAACAAAATCAATGGGAAATATACATAAATAGAAAATTTATAAAAGTATCTCACATAACCATGGGTATGTAGATTCCAAAATCTGTAGGGCAGGCTGTGAAGCTGATGATTCTGATGGAGGGTCTAGATGAACTCCGTAAGAGAGGCTCGCTGGCCAAAGCAGGAAGAGAGCCTGGCTCTTCTAAATCTTCTTTAAAAGGCTTCCAGTGATTAGATTAAGCATCATTCATTAAAGAAGACACTCCCCTTGGCTGATTACAAAAGAAATCAGCTGTGGATGTAGCCGTTGTGATTATGACTTAATTCTATGAAATGTACCCATAGCAAAAGACAGGCCAGCATTTGCCTCACCAGACAAACAGGTACCACCTCCGGGCCAAGTTCACACATGAACCTGACCATGACAAGACCCTATCAAAGAAAAAAATGCATTTCATTATATGATTTTAGTTAGGTTGCTTAGAAAAACTCATATCTAGATTGAATCCTAAAACGTACCATTTCTGCATCTTTTGGTTCAAAGTATAGGTTATTGTCATTCACATACATGTTCCTACATTGTTACATGTTTGCTAATACACATATAGATTGGTTTATCACTTAACAGTCCCTTGGTTCATCAGCCTTTTCTGAGGCTCATTGACAGGTTGAGCAGGCTATGCTTTCTCTGTGGCCTTTCTTCAAGACATTCCAGTAATAGAAACACATCACCATCTTCATAGATTGCTGTTCTGGTTTGCTAGCTGCTGGAATGCAGTATACCAGAACTAGAATAGCTTTTAAAAATGGGAATTTATTAAGTTGCTAGTTTATAGTTCTAAGGCCGAGAAAATGTCCCAAATAAAGCAAGTCTATAACAATGTCCAAATTAAGGCACCAACAAGAAGTTATTTTCACTTAAGAAAGGCCGATGAAGTTCAGGGTTTCTCTTGGTGAACATGGCAACGTCTACTAGCTTCCTTTTCAGGCCTCTTGCTTCATGAAGCTCCCCTGGGGGCGTTCCCCTTCTTCATCTCCAAAGGTCGCTGGATGGTGGACTTTTGTTGTCTTATCATTCTGAAGCTTTTGCCAAAATGTTTCCTCTTTTAAAGGATTCCAGTAAACTAATCAAGTCCCACATGGAATGAGTGTAGTCACATCTCCCTCTATTCAAAAGTGAATACCCACAATTGGGCAAGCCACGTCTCCATGGAGATAACCTAATCAAGCTTTTCATGTAGTGCTAAATAGGGTTTAAGAGAAACGGTTGCTCCCATAAGATTGGATTCGGATTAAACCATGGCTTTTCTGGGGTGTATAAATCCTTTCAAGCTAGCACAGTTATACACTCCAAGTCTTTACTAACAGTTCCAGTGGAAACATTCTTTGTAGTTAGGTCTTCCACTTTAGGAATTGTCTCTCTTAAGGCGTGCATACCATATTTAACCAGTTCATTCAAAATGCACTCCATAAATTCAAACATGTCTCTCCAGATAAGTACAAGCTGATTTAGAACAGCCTCCAATGGACATAAGTCTACAGTCAAAAGTAGCCAATAGATGGACAAGTTTTAGAAAATATGAAGGCTTATACTGTCATAACCAGCAGTGAATATCCTCACACCATATAAGCTCCAGCTGTATCATTGGTATCTGGATCTAGCTTCTAAATAAACAGAAGGAGACATAGAAAGAGGTCTGTCAGATACAAATCTGGAATCCAAACACTCCTGATGCATGAAATTACCTAACAGTTTAGAATCAGCAGTAAGCCTCATGGCTGAGATATCAATATGTTGTGGAGATTATTATTATTTTTTAATCTGCAAACTCCACTGTGCTCACTTTAACGCCACTAACACTATATGGGTTTTTAATTTCAGACCAACTCTGTCTGAACCTTGTTGGACAGTTTCTGTTGCCTATTAAATTTGATGAGTACTGCCCTGAGGCTTCAAAAAGGACAGCATTGTCATACTGGTTGCAAAACATGGTTCTTCTGTGGGCCTAGCTACAGCCTCCTACAATTCCAAAGAATTGAAAGCAGGGACTTGAAAAGGTGTTTATACACCAGCATTCATAGTAACATTATTCAGAACAGCCAAAAGGTGGAAGTAGCCCAAGTGTCTGTCCATCAGTAGACAAATGAATAAACAAAACTAAATGTGGTTTATATGTACATTGGAATATTCAGTCATAAAAAGAAATCTTCCTCTTTAATTTGCATTTGAATTTGTCTTGATGTTTGTTTGCTTTTTGTAGGTTCTACATGAAACATTTTCTCAACATACATTCCTCATGAATGGTCTAATTCAGGGTGTAAAGGTAAGAACAATTTTTTGTGTGGTTTGCATGACCTAAAGTCAGGAATTTGTAGTAATTTAATTCTGGAGGTTTAAGTGGGACTTAAATGGGACTTGAGGGAACAATTTCTCTTCTGAACACCTTCATCTATATTCTTAACTGTGTTGCCAACAGCAAAGCTAACCACAGCACAAATCATAAGTCACCCATCAGATAATAGGACCTTGCATAAATCCTTCTGGATAACTCCATTTCCAATCCTGGCTTTTTCTAAAATGGCTGACTGTTTCCATGTTTGATTAAGTCCTCACATGGTCATCTGTTCTCTGGGGTCTCTCTTTCTGGAAGCCCAGAATTTCCCACACTATCAAGTTCAGTTCTTACCTTATCTCTTTCCTGTCGCATTTCACTATAAGCTGCATTTTCTGCATTTAATTTGGAAATCTCTTCTGCTAAACATCTGAGTTCATGGCTTTTAAAATCTTCCTTCCAGCCCAAACCACTATTCATTTTTGCCAGATTATCTGCTATTTTAAAACAAGGATCATCTTTCTTCCATGTTGCAATAACACGTATCTCATTTCTGTCTAGAGCCTCATTAGAGTTCACATTTTTACCGGCAGTCTTTTCAAAAAGCATTCTAGGCCTTCTCTATCAAGCTCCTCACAATTCCTCCAAAATCTTCTTCTTTTTCATTTAAAAAGCGATTCTAACATGTTTGCTATTTGCAAGCTGCTACACTCCACTTTTCTGTTCTAGCGTATAAGCTGCCAGAATGCTATATACCAGAAACAGAATGGCTTTTAAAAGGGAGAATTTATTAAGTTGCAAATTTATAGTTCTAAGGCATTGAAAATGTCCAAATTAAGGGATCAGGGAAAGATACCTTGTTTCAAGAACAATGATGTTCAGGGTTTTTCTCTCAACTGGGAAGGTAGGCAGCAACCTCTGCTAGCTTTTTCTCCTCATTTGATTAGACTTCTTCAGTGGCTTTCCCAGGGTTTTCTGTCCATTCTGGTGGGTCTCAGTTCTGGTGGCTCTAAGCTTTTTCCAAAATGGTTTCCTCTTAAAGGGTTCCAGTAAACAGTCCCACCTTGAATGGGTGGTGACACATCTCCATGGAAACCATCTAATCAAAAGTTACCACCCACTGTTTGGACCTTCCTGGCAACAAACCTTCCTGGGACAAAGATCCTGGAATGAGCTGAGACTCAGCATCAAAGGACTGAGATAAACCCTAGAATGAGCTGAGAATTAACGTCAAGGGATTGAAAGAACCTTCTCGACCAAAAGGGGGAAAGAGTAAAATGAGACAGTGTATCAATGGCTGAGAGATTCCAAACAGAGTTGAGAGGTTATCCTGGAGGTTATTCTTACGCATTAAGTAGATATCACCTTGTTGTTCTAGATGTAGTGGAGAGACTGGAGGGAATTTCCTGAAAATGTAGTGCTGTGTTCCAGTAGCCTTGTTTCTTGATGATGATTGAACAATGATATAGCTTTCACAGTGAGACTCTGTGAATCCCTTTAGCTACTCTATCAACAGAAGAGTAGAACATATGGAATAAAAATAAATAGTAGGAGGAACAAATGTTAAAATAAATTCAGTTTGAAATAATGGTAAATGAAAGCGAGGGGTAAGGGGTATGGTACGTATAGTTTTTTTTTCTCTATTATCATTTCATTTCTTTTTCTGTTGTCTTTATTTCTTTTTCTAAATCGATGCAAATGTACTAAGAAATGATGACTATGCAACTATGTGATGATATTAAGAATTACTGATTGTATATATAGAATGGAATGATATTTAAATGTTTTGTTTGTTAATTTTTTTTTAATTAATAAAAAATAGTTAAAAAAAAAAGTTACCACCCACTATTGGGTTGGTCACATCTCCATGGAAACAACCAGAAAGATCTCACCCAGCAGTATTGCATGAGAGTTAAAAGGCATGGCTTTTCTGGGGTACATAACAGATTCAGACAGGCACAGAGGCATACCTTGTTTTACTATGTTTCACTTTATTGTACTTTGCAGTATTGTGTTTTTTATAAATTGAAGGTTTCTCACAACCCTACACTGAGCAAGTCTGTCAGTACCATTTTCCCAACAGCTTATGCTCACTTCATGTCCGTGCGTCACATTTTAATTAAGGTCTATACGTTGATTTTTTTTTAGACATGATGCTGTTATTGCATACATAGACTATAGTAAAGTATAGAAATAACTTTCATATACACTGGGAAACAAAAAAAGTTGTGTGACTTGCTTTAGGTACAATGGTTTGAACCAAACCTGCAGTATCTCTGAGGTATGCTTCTTTATATGTTATTTGTATATAATAATTTACAGAATAGGAGAAAATATTAAATATAAATATATATATATAAAATAAAATTTGCTATTTAACCATTTTTACGTGGCATTAATTATATTTACAATGTTGTGCTACCATCGCTATTTTTCATTACCATTACCAAAACTTTTTTATCACCCCAAACAGAAACCACATACCCATTAAATAATAACTCCCATTTTCCCATTTTCTCTTCTCCTGGTATTGCTTTACATATTCTAGTTATTTTGTATAAGTGGACTCATACAGTAATTTTCCTTTTATGTCTGGCTTGTTTCACATGACGTTATGTTGTCAAAGTTCATCCATGGTGTAGCATATATCAGAACTTCGTTCCTTTTTATGACTGAATGATATTACATTGTATGTATATACCACATTTTGTTTTATTTATCCATTTATCTGTTAATGGACACTTGGGTTACTTCCACCTTTTGGCTATTATGAATAATGCTACTATAGATATTAGTGCTCAAATATCTTTTCAATTCCCTGCTTTCAATTCTTTGGGATATATATCTAAAAGTGGACTTGCTAGGTCATATAGTTTAACTTTTTGAGGCACTCCAAATAGCTGTGCCATTTTCCATTTCCACCAGCACGAGGCTTCCAGTTTCTCTACATTCTCACCAACACTTATATTTCTTCTGTTTTATTTGTTTGTTTGTTTAGCAATCACTATCCTAATGAGTGTGAAATGATATTTCATTTGCATTTCCGTAATGGCTAATGATGTTGAGTGTCTTTCCTTGTGCTTTTTGGCCATTTGTATAGCTTCTTAGGAGACATGTTTATTCAAGTCCTTTGCCCATTTTTTCATTGGATTGATCGTCTCTTTGTTGTTGAGTTGTAGAGGTTCTTTATATATTCTGGCAATTAAACCTATGCCAGAAATATGGTTTACAGCTGTTTTCTCGATTCTTTAGGTTGTCTTTCCACTTTCTTGATAGTATTATTTGATGCACAAAGGTTTGAAATTTTAATGAAGTCCACTTTAACTATTTTTTTTCTTTTCTTCCTTGTGTTTA
The DNA here is from genome assembly GCF_023851605.1 of Tamandua tetradactyla. NCBI lineage: Eukaryota > Metazoa > Chordata > Mammalia > Pilosa > Myrmecophagidae > Tamandua > Tamandua tetradactyla. Next base: position 3,775,269 of record NC_135328.1, read on the forward strand.
AAGCCTAAGAATCTATTGCCAAATCCAAGATCATAAATATTTACCCCTATGGTTTCTTCTAAGAATTTCGTCTCTTAGATTTTGGTTGTTCATCTGTTTTGATTTAATTTTCGTATCTGGTATGAGGTAGGGATCCTATTTTTTTCTTTCCCATGTGGATATCCAGTTTTACAGCACCATTTGTTAAGGAGAAAAATATATTCACATATTTTAACGAAGTAATTCCTTTTCTAGAAAATTGTTCTAATAAAATAGAAACATTCAGAAGGTCAGGTACAGGACTATTTTTCATAGTTTCTTTTATAAAAGTAAAAATAGAAACCATTAAAATGCCTAAAATTGAAAGAACAAATGTATTTGTGGTACAGCCATCTATTAAAGGCTTTTTAGAAGCACACTTTGAAGCACAATTTAATGAACACCAAATAATGTGTGAAACAAACAGGATATAAAATTATATTGTATGATTACCATTTTGTTTTGACCAACGTACGTGTGTATAAGCAGAAACAAAAATGATTAAAAGGAAAGGAGCAATCACTAGACGTTTAAAAGTGTGTACATTTATGAATAATGTTAGTTTTCTTCTTTATATCTTTTGTTCATTTTATAGATTTTCTATAGTTAACTTTTATTTTGTAAGTTTACTGCCTTAGTTCATGAAAGGGCTTTAGCTTTGGAGTGAACAGCAGTAAAGGATACGAAATGAATAATTCTGTTTTGTGAATTCTTCATTTATTTTTTAACAGCTTTATTGACATATAATTCACGTACTGTACAATACATTCATTTAAAGTATACAGTCAGTAGTATTTAGTGTTCTTACAGAGTTCTGCAACCATTACCTCATTTAATTACATTTTCATCATTCTAAAAAGAAAACCCGTTCCCCTAGCAACTACTCCCCATATCCCCCCAACCTCTTCAGCCTTAGGCAACCCTAATCTACTTTCTGCATCTATAGATACGCCTATTCTGGACATTTGTATACATGAAATCAGAAATGTGCGCTCTGTTGTGATTGTCTTCTTTAATTTAACATACTGTTTTCAAGGTTATCCATAATGTGGCATATGTGTGTACTTCATTGCCTTTGCTTTTTGGGGGGCATGGGCAGGCACTGGGAATCAAACCCGGGTCTCCGGCATGGCAGACGAGAACTCTGCCACTGAGCCATCATTGCCTGCCCACTTCATTGCTTTTTACTTCCAAATAATATTGCATTTTATGGGTCTGCTACAGTTTATTCAGTCATCAGTTGATGGACCTTTGGGTTGTTTCCCCTTTTAAACTATTATGCCACTGTGAGCATTAACGTACAAGTTTTTGTGTGGACGTATATTTTTATCTCTCTTAGGTGCATACTTAGGAGTGGAACTGTTGGGTCATGTGGTGCACATTTTTTCTTGTTGTTATTTTCAAGTTAACTACTTTTTTAACCCTGATTCTGAAAAGCATTATGTGCTCCTCATCTCCTAGACTTTGGAAAGAGATGACTCAAGCTTGGCCAACAATTTCTTCTTTCTCCACCATCACACTTTTGATGATATCATTCATCATCATTTCCACTCTTAAATAGATATCTTTTGGCACCTTGGCCCTGACCTCTAGACTTGTATATCCGTTACCTAATTAACATCTCTTATTTCCTTTTCTAATATGCATATCAAAGTGAACATTTCAAAAACTAAGCCCCCGATCTTCCCTCCAGCCTCACCCTTCAAAAGTGTTCCCATTTCAATTATTGGTCATGCCATCCTTGCTCAGATCACAATCCCTAGAGTCAACTTTGCTCTGTCTCTCATATCCCAAATCCAATCCATCAGCCCATTCTGTGGTCCTACTTTAAAATAGATTGATACTTATCAATATTGTGGTCTGGGCCGCTGTCCCTTCTTCTCTGGACCATTGCAGTGCCTTCCTACCTATTCCCTTTCAGTAGAGATCCTGATAAAATAGAAGCCAGTTTGTGGCATTCTTCTAAAAACATCCCCAAAGTTTTCTTCTCTGCTCAGAAGTAAGTGCCCAGGTCTTCACAGCGGCTGCATGACTGTCTGCACCCAGATCCACGGGTATCCTGTCCTCCTGCTTGCTGACCTTGTAGCTGCACAGCCCATAAGCATATGCCTGCTCAGGGCTTTGCAGGCACTGCTTTTTCTGCTTGGCTTCCAGATATTAGCAGAATTGCCCCCTTATCTCCCTCAGCTCTTGACGCAGATACCAGTTTTTAGGGAAGCCTTCACTGCCTACCATCTTGAATATGTATCTTCTCAATTTCCGGTTACCACTGCTGTTAACTCTGAGTAATTGTATGAAGAATAAAGTTTGTTGCTAGCTCTTCAGTCCACAGATCGCTGTGTATATAACATAGGCTTTATGATCAGTGCAGTCACAGCACTTCTTTTAAAGTGTCAGCCATTATCATTGGGCTTCTGCTAGTTCTGTCAAAAACAGCAAAGCATTGTAGTTGTATTGCCCCTTTGTCTCCCAGTAGGGAAACTATGTGACTTCTTACAAAAGGGGATAATTGAAAGAGGAAGTTGGCCAGCAGGGGTGAAGGTGCTGCGAAGAAGTGAAATTCAAATCGAACATTAGTGGAGTTATAGAAGAAACAGCTGTCTGTGGGAATATTGACCCTGCTGCTGGTTCGAGAGACTGTAGATGTGCAGCCACAGGAACTCAGTGAAAGGGAACTTAACAACATAAGTGAGAAAAGTGGACTCCTAGATGAAGTGATACTGGCAAAAAACTTCATTCAAGGAACTCTTGGAGATGTTTTTTGACATTGAAAGTGCAAGGGTTAAAATGCTGAAAGCAGATTCAGACTTAGAAAAGACTTTAACAATTCTCCAAGGCTTAGGAGATATGCCGCTTGCTCTTTATTGTAATTTATGCCACTAAAAGAGGACACATGTAGCTCAAATTACTCTTGATAAGTTCTTTTTACAAAGAAATAAAATACTTTTCAATATTTCTAATGTTTAAATTACAGTGTACTAAATAAATACTAGTTTTAAACTATATTTTTCATTTCCTTAAACAATTATAACTGGTAGTAAGACAGTTTGTGTTTGGCAAAAATTTTTGAAGGTCATGGAACAATCATCATTTTTCCCAGTAAGATCACTTTACATGGGTTTAGCTTTGCACAGTCATTTTTATGGTCCTGCTTACCGTGTAAAGCAAGAACTACCTGTGCACTATTTGTAATGGTATATACTTTTCCATTTATGAATATACCATAATATATTTACCCATTTCCCTATTGAGATGGTTTCCAGTTCACACTGATGGAGATAATTCTGTAATAAAATATTTATAATAAATCTTTACCTGTATTTTTTATTGTTTCCTAAAAATAGAGTTGTAAAGGTATAATTAGTGAATAAAAAGGTTTTGGATGTTTTTAAAGGTCTTGTACATGTAGAACCAAATTATCTTCTAGAAGGATTGTGCCATTTCACAGACCAGCAATATGTAAGCACTTACCTCATCACAATCTAATACAAGAATTATTTTTCAGATCTTCACCCAATTTGATAGCTTGAAAATGGTATCCCACTACTAATTTTATTTGTATTTCTTTGATTCTAAATGAGGCTGGGTATTTTCTCCAAATTTCGATGATTACTTTTTGACTTATCTTTCAGATTCCTTGTTTATTTTTTAATGAAGATTGCGCGATTCTTTGTTTTTAAGGAACATACTTTATTTTATATCATCCCATATTTTAATGATTGTTAATTTAGTACCTGTTCCTCTTGATTAAAAAAAAAAAAAAAAAAAAAACTCAGACCTGATCCCACTTCTCAGATTCCCTAGCTCTTACCTTCTAGTCATTTCTCTCCAGCAGTTTTTCCGTTATGAAATCGAAACATGGAAGACATTATATATGACTAGCAGTATGAAGTTTTGTCTGCACTTGGTCATTGTTAAAACACCAAATTCACACGCCCTGGAACATCTGCGTGACTACTGGTGGGCAAGAGCAGTTGGAATGACTCTGTGAAATTAATTATCGTCATTAAATCCAGCTGATCTGATTGCCCAGTGTGTGCCTTGGAATGCTTTGAAACTTCAGAGTTAACAGATGAGAAGAGTTTTCTTTAGCATGTTTTATATTTATTACAGAGTTCAAGATCTTCATAAATATCCCAAACCAACTAAAACTAAGTGAATGAGAGGAATAGGGCGCAGATGTCCAAGGTTTATTTGATTTACGTCTGGAGTGAAAAAAGGGAGCTCCAAAGCATGCAGTCTTAATTTTGTCTAGACACTTGGTGCCTTATAGACATACTTAGTTTTGACATCACGAACAGGTCTTAGAAAGGGGAGAAGGTGTGAAACATAGTGAGCCAGCTCTGAGTGTGGCTGTAAGAAGCCCTCTCCCTCTCTCTTTGATCCCGGTGTGCTTTTTCTTGGACCCAGACTTGACTGTCATGTCTAAGGAGATGGTCAGCTAGGTCTTTTGCCAGGACGCTCTTCCAGGGACAGTTAATACATTAAGGGTTCTGTAGTCCTGGGAGTTGCATTGGAACTATCTCATGAGAAAAGCATATGAAGCAATGCTTGGCATGGTATCTTTGCATAAGCACCCAGAAAATATTGGCTGATGTTAAGAATTTTTGTTACCAAAAAAATAAAACAAGCCATGTTCAAATTCCCTTCATAGCTCTATGGGTATAGTATAGAATGCTTCTTCTATACAGAAGGACACCTGATTTTTAATATGAACGGGATCTGAAATAAAGACCATCCTTTTTTATTATCTGTGAATGAAATTGTTAAAACTGCTTGCAAGAAATGATCATGGTGATGAATATACAACTATGTGATAATATTGTGAGCCATTGATTGTGTACCAAATATGGAAAGTTCATATGTTGGGAATGTTTGTGTTTGTTTGTATTTGTTTTGTTTTATCAATAAAAATTTAAAAACCCAAGACTCCAAATTTGAAAAACTGGATAAAATGGGTACAAGTGAACATCAAAGTTTTTACAACCATAAGTGCACAAAATAACAGGTATACAATCATTATCACAGATCCAGGTGGTTCGATTACAGTTCAGAGATTTCCGGAATTTCCCTCTGTCTGCTCCGATATACCGGAAAGCAAAAGGGATATACCTATATAATGATTTGGCAACTGTAATCATTCCTTAAATCCTAATATCTTGGTTTCAGTATTATTTAAAAAAATATTAATTCATTATTTTAAAAAGTAATGGTCATTTGGACAATTTGGACAATGTCAAATTCTTTGAAGGATGTGGAACAATCGGAGCTCTCACATTTTGTCTGCTGGAATGTAAAATTGTAGAAGCACTGTAGAGAACTTTTGGCAGTTTCTTGTAAAGTTAAACATATATCTTCCCTATGACCCAGCAATTTCACTGTTTTACTCAAAAGAAAGAAAAACTTACACCCACAAAAAAACCAAAAAACTAACTGCTTGCGAGAGAGTAGACTTCATAAATTTTAAGTATAGTCTTTTATAACAATATGCTAATTTATCCATTTTCTGAAACGTGTTGAAGAAAGTACACAAATCGGTAAGCGTGGTAATTTGTATGTTCGAGGTTAGAAAAATTGAAGTCCATAACAAATTAGTTTAATAGGGGTTAGGGGTCAGGCCCTGGAACCACGCAGACACCTGAAGTGAATCCTCTGCCACTTATGAGCCATGAACCTTGGGCCAACTACTAACCCCTATAGATTCCACCTCACAGGATGAGGCAGATTTGTGGTTGAAATGTATAGAACAGAGGGTAGCAAATATGAATGTGAGCTGAGATTTTAAAATGTGCCAAGATTTCTTGAAATCAGAGTTTGAAACTAGCCATACTAATAAGATTCGAAGGAAAAGCCAGTTTTTTAAATATTATGATTAGATAAACTTGATTTGTACTTTCATTCTGCATTTGTTAGTTTTTTCCTTTCAGCAAATCTTCTTGTTTCTCTCCCCTTAACTCCCAAACAAATCCCAACCTTCTCGTCCTATTGCTCTTTTCCTGGCATGAGCTTGTTTCTCACCCTTCCCCTGCCTTACACACTCTCTTTCTCGTCATTTTATGTGACTCCCTTCTCTTTTGCCTCTTAACCTAATTTATATGCACTTTGGGAAGGGAAGCTCTGTACTATACAGAATTTCAGTATGTCCTAGGTCAGAAAGGGCATGCTTTCTGGCTATTTAATGTTTTTGTGTGAAAAGATTTCTTTTTATTGGTTATATAAATAAGAGCATGGCATGAGATTTTTCTGTTTGATCTCCTTTAAGGAAATTGAAAAGAAAAATTTCGTTATTAGTAAAATCCCCTACGAGAAATCTTTGAATCTCGTTTGATCTACTTTAAAGAAATGAGAAAAATGTCATTTTTGGTAAAATATTCTTATGAGATATCAGAATTAATGAATCTAACTTTGGACTTACCTGTTCTAAATGTTGCATTTCCTTTTGGCTGATTAAGGAAAACTGAAAATTTATCATAAGATGTGAACTTTTTCCTGGAAAAAATTTACATGTTTAATAACTTTGTACTGTAATTTTCTTCAGTGGAGCTTCCTCAAAGTCATTTGCAAAGTTAATTGTAATATTTGAAGGAAAACAAAAAACCTTTTTAGCTTTAAAGCTTTTTAAGGATATTTACTCAAACTGTTTTAAGTCAATATTTTGCCAACTGCATATATCAAGGGAAATTTATGTTGAGGCCTTGAAGCCTTTTGTGATAGTTACATAAATTGTAAAATTTGTATGTATATATGTTTGTTCCAAGTAAGCTATATTTGCCATTCTTTGTATGCTTTTAAGGTTATTAGATAATTGCATTTAATTGAACAGTAAGCTTTAATTGCTGTTTTGTCAAATCAGGGCCTATAAGTCCATATCAGAGTTATTGACCAGTTAATACCACCTTAAACATTTAATTGGACCATAATTACAGGTAATTTTGAATAGGGAGTGAGATCTTGTTGTTTTGTACAGATTAGTGTGATGCCCAGATACATCCTTGAGTAATTTGGGCAGAGAATAAAAAAGTATTTGCAAAGTCCTCTTGGAGGACCGGGAAGAAAGGAGAAAATATTAAACTTTTCTGCAGTTCACCTGCAGAGTTGGCTTATAAAGAGAACATGTGAGCTACAAAAGAGGTTCTTTGGCGGTAACTCTTGGGCATAATTATAAGTAGGCTTAGCTTCTTCTTTTAGTAATAAGTTTTTTGAAAAAGTTCAAAAAGCTTTTTTCCTCACTTGTTTCCCTCCATGGACTTCTCCCTCCCACCTTCCCAGACTTTATTTTATGTTTCCCTGTCTTGGTGTGGAGCACACTGGGTTAAGGGGTTCAGAATCTTGTTCCGTTTTCTTCCTAGCTATGTGATCTTGGAAACCTTTGTGAGTTTATTTCCCCTTAAAAGTTCTGTTCGTTTCACTAAACGTCTTTGAAGTCCACATTTACCAGGCCTTTGTGTTAGGTACCTAGGGTCCAGAGGTGAAAAGCGTCCTTATCCCTCTTGACCTTAGCCTCAATTTCTTCTTCAATAGAGAAGATAGACAAATAAAAAGTAATTGTAATAGAGCATTACATTTACAACAGAAGAAGTAGGTACCAGGTGGAGGCAGGTTGTTTTACCTATTAAAAAGATGTGATTAACTTTGCTTGACTTAATAGGGGTACTGCTGGTAGAGAAGTGGGGGCTCCTGACCCAGGGGCTTGAAGAATGACTAGTAGTTTACCAGGTCCAAGTGTGGGAGGAGCATGTAGGCACAGGAAGGCTCTGGGCAATACCCCATTGGCACAGAGGACCATTGTGTATTTGGAAAGCTAGGAGCCCTGCAAATAAATATTCAGTGCATGGGACTGAGGGGGGCAGGGAAGATTTTGGAGAGCCCTATTTGTATGCCATGTCAACACACTTCTTTACATGTACTCTTACAGAAATTCAGGCATTAAAATGTAGAGAGAATAATATAATTAATGCCCATGTACCCTTTATTCAGTTTTATTACTTAACAACATTTTCCCACTTTAGTGTCATCTGTCCCGTTCTCCCTACCCTTCTACCCACTTTATTCTCTAGAATTTAAAGTAAATGTTAGACATTCATAATTATACCTATAAATACTTGCTGAAGAATTTAGACTGTACGTAGTAGAGTAAAGAGCCATTGAGGTTTTAAAGAAGGGATCAAAGAGCTGAGGTTTGTGGTTTATAAAGATTACTGTGGTGGACATTTGAAGGACAAGTTGGACGGAGACAGGACTGTGGTCACAGGCAGTGATGACGCTTTTTATTTTAATCCAGGCAAGAAATGTCAAAGGCTGAAGTGCATCATGGCAGGAAATGGAAGGAGAGAATAGATGGAAGAGAAGTCTTTGAAGAGAATGGTCTGAAAATTAGCCTTTGGGGAGTGGAGGTATAGAGGAAGAAATATTTGGATGACTTTTTACCAAGGTGGAAAGTAAGGGATATGTTAGTTTGTAGGCGCCGGAATGCAATAAATCAGAACTTGGCATGGCTTTTAAAAAGGGGAATTTAATAAGTTACAAGTTTACAGTTCTCAGGAAGTAAAAGTATCCAAATTAAGGCACCAACAAAAAGTTACCTTCACTCAAGAAAGGCCGATGAGTCTAGAACACCTCTGTCAGCTGGGAAGTCACGTGGCCTGGATCTGCTGGTCCCTTGCTTGTGGGCTCTGTTGCTTTCAGCCTCTGTTCCTTTGAGGGTCCTCACTTTGTTTTCCTGGGGCTAGCTTTCATCTCTTGGTTTCCCTTGTCTCTCTCCAGGGTCTGGCTTGTGTAACATCTCATGGTGACATCTGCTGGGCTCCAAGTATCTCCAAACATCTGTGTCTCTGTTTTCTAAGTATCAGCGTCTGTGTTACCTATACTCTGAAGTTTCTGTAAGCTCTCTCTCTTTAGGCTCTGACTCTCTACAATATATTTCCTCTTTTAAAGGATTCCACTAAGCTAATCACGCCCTGCCTGGAATGGTTAGAGTCACATCTCCATCTAATCAAAGGGTCATATCCATAATTGGACATGTCACCTCTCCGTGGGGATGATTTAATCAGGATTAAGAAATAGTTGCCCTGACAAGATTGAATCAAGATTGCTGCTCCCACAAGATTGCATCAGGATTAAAGCAGTTTTTCTGGCATATATAAATAATACTTTCAAACTGGCACAGGGAGGGTCGTCAGGTTTGTGGGGAATGGTGTAAAGCCCAGCTCGGAAATGTCTAAGTAGAGAAATGCATTTGGCTATAAGTGTGGAGCTTGAAGAAAGGTCCTGCTAGATAAAAGATTGGAAAGCTCCCACACATACCATAAGTGTTAGTGGCTGTGTGTGCAGAAAGAATATGTGAAGTAAGGAACAAGGCTGTATACATACCAGGCACCACCAGGGTCTAAGGTCAGGTAAATAAGTAAGCAGTTTGAAAAGGGCCAGCTATCACAGTGACTGGCAAACAGTGGGGCAGTAGTAAATGTTAGCTTCTTTACTTCCTTTGCTTATCCGTAGTGTTCCTTCTATCGAAAACTTGGTTCCCCTTACCTTCAACTCTGTTAAGTTGCATTGTCCCTTTCTTTCTAAACTCACCAGGCAGATAAAACCTTTACTTTGGTTGGTTGCAAATCTGCTTTTTTCTACATTTGTATATGTATATTCATTTTATCTGTATTAAGTTACAGGCACTTTGAGGGCAGAAAGTATGTATGTACATTGTTTTAGTTAACTCAGAGCTTTACAGGTATTAGGTATGCAATATTTATTATGAACTGAAATGAATTTCTGGCTTCTTCCATGTGCTTGGTATGTATTCATCTTTTGTTTCATTAATTTTAACTGTCCCCCCATTATTTATTTATTTATTCCTTCTTATTTCTTACTTATTTGTCCATACACTGGATAAAGGAAGTGCCAGTCACAAGGTTTTCACAGTCACATTTTTACACTGTAAAAGATACATAGTTAAAATACTCGCCTGCCATGCAGAAGACCTGGATTTGATTCCCAGCCCATGCATACCCGCCCTGCCCACCCCCCCCAAAAAAAACAAAGCCAAAGCTATATAATTATATAATCATCTTCAAGAATTAAGGCTCCTGGAGTACAGTTCATTTCATTTTAGGTATTTCCTTCTAGCTATTCTAGTACACTGAAAACTAAAGAGGAATATTTATACATGCATAAGAATAGTCTCCAAAACGACCTCTTGATTCTATTTGAAATCTTTCAGCCACTTAAACTTTATTTTGCTTCCTTTCTCTTCCCTCTTTTGGTCATGAAGGCTTTCTCAATCCCAGGATGCCAAGGACCAGCTCATACCCAGGAGTCATGTCCTATGTAGGAAGGAGGACAGTGAGTTTACTGGCAGAGTTGGATTAGAGAGAGAGGCCACATCTCAGCAACAAAAGAGGTTCTCTGTTCTCTGGGAATGATTCTTAGGTATAATTATAAGTAAGCTTAGCTTCTCCTTTGCTTCCTGAGGAACCACCAAACTGCCTTCCAGAGGTTGCACCATTCTACGTTCCAGCCAAGAGTGAATAAGTATGCCTCTTTCTCCACATGTTTTCTAGCTGTGATAGTTAGATTCACATGTCAACTTGGCTCACCAGCACTTGTCATTTTCTGTTTTGCTTTTTTTGTTTGTTTGTTTTCTCTTTATAAACGGCATTCTACTGGGTGTGAAATGATATTTCATTGTGGTTTTGATTTGCATTTCCCTAGTACCCAGGGAAGTTGAGCGTCTTTTCATATGTTTTTGAAACATTTCCTCTTTGGAAAAGTATCCATGCCTTTCACCAATTTTTTTAATGGGGTAGTTTGTCTTTTTTGTTTGTTTGTTTATTTATTTATTTTTTTATTAATTAACGGAAAAAATAAAAAAAAAGAAATTAACCCAACATTTAGAAATCATACCATTTTACATATGCAATCAGTAATTCTTAACATCATCACATAGATGCATGATCATCATTTCTTAGTACATTTGCATCGGTTTAGAAGAACTAGCAACTCAACAGAAAAAGATAGAATGTTAATATAGAGAAAAAAATAAAAGTAATAATAATAGTAAAAACAAAAAAAAAAACAACCAGACAGACAAAAACAAACAAAAAACAAAACAACAACAACAAAAAAAAACCTATAGCTCAGATGCAGCTTCATTCAGTGTTTTAACATGATTAGTTTACAATTAGGTATTATTGTGTTATCTATTTTACAGTTTTTGTATCTAGTCCTGCTGCACAGTCTGTATCCCTTCAGCTCCAATTACCCATTATCTTACCCTGTTTCTAACTCCTGCTGGACTCTGTTACCAATGACATATTTCAAGTTTATTCTCGAATGTCCGTTCACATCAGTGGGACCATACAGTATTTGTCCTTTAGTTTTTGGCTGGACTCACTCAGCATAATATTCTCTAGGTCCATCCATGTTATTACATGCCTCATAAGTTTATCTTGTCTTAAATCTGCATAATATTCCATCGTATGTATATACCACAGTTTATTTAGCCACTCTTCTGTTGATGGACATTTTGGCTGTTTCCATCTCTTTGCAATTGTAAATAACGCTGCTATAAACATTGGTGTGCAAATGTCCGTTTGTGTCTTTGCCCTTAAGTCCTTTGAGTAGATACCTAGCAATGGTATTGCTGGGTCGTATGGCAATTCTATATTCAGCTTTTTGAGGCACCGCCAAACTGCCTTCCACAGTGGTTGCACCATTTGACATTCCCACCAACAGTGGATAAGTGTGCCTCTTTCTCCGCATCCTCTCCAGCACTTGTCATTTTCTGTTTTGTTGATAATGGCCATTCTGGTGGGTGTGAGATGATATCTCATTGTGGTTTTGATTTGCATTTCTCTAATGGCCAGGGACATTGAGCATCTCTTCATGTGCCTTTTGGCCATTGGTATTTCCTGTTCTGATAGGTGTCTGTTCAAGTCTTTTTCCCATTTTGTAATTGGGTTGGCTGTCTTTTTGTTGTTGAGATGAACAATCTCTTTAGAAATTCTGAATACTAGACCTTTATCTGATATGTCATTTCCAAATATTGTCTCCCATTGTGTAGGCTGTGTTTCTACTTTCTTGATGAAGTTCTTTGATGCACAAAAGTGTTTAATTTTGAGGAGCTCCCATTTATTTATTTCTTTCTTCAGTGCTCTTGCTTTAGGTTTAAGGTCCATAAAACCGCCTCCAGTTGTAAGATCCATAAGATGTCTCCCAACATTTTCCTCTAACTGTTTTATGGTCTTAGACCTAATGTTTAGATCTTTGATCCATTTTGAGTTAACTTTTATATAGGGTGTGAGATATGGGTCCTCTTTCATTCTTTTGCATATGGATATCCAGTTCTCTAGGCACCATTTATTGAAGAGACTTTTCTGTCCCAGGTGAGTTGGCTTGACTCCCTTATCAAAGATCAAATGTCCATAGATCAGAGGGTCTATATCTGAGCACTCTATTCGATTCCATTGGTCGATATATCTATCTTTATGCCAATACCATGCTGTTTTGACCACTGTGGCTTCATGATATGCCTTAAAGTCAGGCAGCGTGAGACCTCCAGCTTCGTTTTTTTTCCTCAAGATGTTTTTAGCAATTCGGGGCACCCTGCCCTTCCAGATAAATTTGCTTATTGGTTTTTCTATTCCTGAAAAATAAGTTGTTGGGATTTTGATTGGTATTGTATTGAATCTGTAAATCAATTTAGGTAGGATTGACATCTTAACTATATTTAGTCTTCCAATCCATGAACACGGTATGCCCTTCCATTTATTTAGGTCTTCTGTGATTTCTTTTAACAGTTTTTTGTAGTTTTCTTTATATAGGTTCTTTGGTCTCTTTAGTTAAATTTATTCCTAGGTATTTTATTCTTTTAGTTGCAATTGTAAATGGGATTCGTTTCTTGATTTCCCCCTCAGCTTGTTCATTACTAGTGTGTAGAAATGCTACAGATTTTTGAATGTTGATCTTGTAACCTGCTACTTTGCTGTACTCATTTATTAGCTCTAGTAGTTTTGTTGTGGATTTTTCCGGGTTTTCGACGTATAGTATCATATCGTCTGCAAACAGTGATAGTTTTACTTCTTCCTTTCCTATTTTGATGCCTTGTATTTCTTTTTCTTGTCTAATTGCTCTGGCTAGAACCTCCAACACAATGTTGAATAATAGTGGTGATAGTGGACATCCTTGTCTTGTTCCTGATCTTAGGGGGAAAGTTTTCAATTTTTCCCCATTGAGGATGATATTAGCTGTGGGTTTTTCATATATTCCCTCTATCATTTTAAGGAAGTTCCCTTGTATTCCTATCTTTTGAAGTGGTTTCAACAGGAAAGGATGTTGAATCTTGTCAGATGCCTTCTCTGCATCAACTGAGATGATCATGTGATTTTTCTGCTTTGATTTGTTGATATGCTGTATTACATTAATTGATTTTCTTATGTTGAACCATCCTTGCATATCTGGGATGAATCCTACTTGGTCATGATGTATAATTCTTTTAATGTGTTGTTGGATACGATTTGCTAGAATTTTATTGAGGATTTTTGCATCTATATTCATTAGAGGGATTGGCCTGTAGTTTTCTTTTTTTGTAATATCTTTGCCTGGTTTTGGTATGAGGGTGATGTTGGTTTCATAGAATGAATTAGGTAGTTTTCCCTCCGCTTCGATTTTTTTGAAGAGTTTGAGCAGAGTTGGTACTAATTCTTTCTGGAATGTTTGATAGAATTCACATGTGAAGCCGTCTGGTCCTGGACTTTTCTTTTTAGGAAGCTTTTGATTGACTGATTCAATTTCTTTACTTGTGATTGGTTTGTTGAGGTCATCTATGTCTTCTTGAGTCAAAGTTGGTTGTTCATGTCTTTCCAGGAACCCGTCCATTTCATCTAAATTGTTGTATTTATTAGCGTAAAGTTGTTCATAGTATCCTGTTATTACCTCCTTTATTTCTGTGAGGTCAGTAGTTATGTCTCCTCTTCCATTTCTGATCTTATTTATTTGCATCCTCTCTCTTCTTCTTTTTGTCAATCTTGCTAAGGGCCCATCAATCTTATTGATTTTCTCATAGAACCAACTTCTGGCCTTATTGATTTTCTCTGTTGTTTTCATGTTTTCAATTTCATTTATTTTTGCTCTGATCTTTGTTATTTCTTTCCTTTTGCTTGCTTTGGGATTAGTTTGCTGTTCTTTCTCCAGTTCTTCCAAATGGATAGTTAATTCCTGCATTTTTGCCTTTCTTCTTTTTTGATATAGGCATTTAGGGCAATAAATTTCCCTCTTAGCACTGCCTTTGCTGCGTCCCATAAGTTTTGATATGTTGTGTTTTCATTTTCATTCCCCTCGAGGTATTTGCTAATTTCTCTAGCAATTTCTTCTTTGACCCAGTCGTTGTTTAAGAGTGTGTTGTTGAGCCTCCACGTATTTGTGAATTTTCTGGCACTCCATCTATTATTGATTTCCAACTTCATTCCTTTATGATCCGAGAAAGTGTTGTGTATGATTTCAATCTTTTTAAATTTGTTAAGATTTGCTTTGTCACCCAGCATATGATCTATCTTTGAGAATGATCCATGAGCACTTGAGAAAAACGTGTATCCTGCTGTTGTGGGATGTAATGTCCTATAAATGTCTGTTAAGTCTAGCTCATTTATAGTAATATTCAGATTGTCTATTTCTTTATTGATCCTCTGTCTAGATGTTCTGTCCATTGATGAGAGTGGTGAATTGAGGTCTCCAACTATTATGGTATATGAGCCTATTTCCCTTTTCAGTGTTTGCAGTGTATTCCTCACGTATTTTGGGGCATTCTGGTTCGGTGCGTAAATATTTATGATTGTTATGTCTTCTTGTTTAATTGTTCCTTTTATTAGTATATAGTGTCCTTCTTTGTCTCTTTTAACTGCTTTACATTTGAAGTCTAATTTGTTGAATATTAGTGTAGCCACTCCTGCTCTTTTCTGGTTGTTATTTGCATGAAATATCTTTTCCCAACCTTTCACTTTCAACCTATGTTTATCTTTGGGTCTAAGATGTGTTTCCTGTAGACAGCATATAGAAGGATCCTGTTTTTTAATCCATTCTGCCAATCTATGTCTTTTTTTTTTATATTAACAAACCATGGCAGAACTTTTATTGTGTTTCACTTTTACACATTTATCAGAGCTATGTTAATTAATGAATAAAATGTAATATGTGTATATATTTGTTCTGCCTTTCTTTTTTTTTTCTAAATTTTTTTATTAATCAAAAAAAGAAAAGAAAGTAACACAACATTTAGAAATCATTCCATTCTACACATGCACTCAGTAATTCTTAGTATCATCACATAGATGTATGATCATCATTTCTTAGTACATTTGCATCGATTTAGGAAAAGAACTAGCAAAACAGCAGAAAAAGATAAAGAATGTTAATATAGAGAAGAGAATTAGAATAATAATACTACTAAAAATATATATATAAAAAGGAAAAAGAAAAAAAACAAAAACAAAAGATACAAACACACAAACAAACAAACAAAATACCATATTTCAGGTGCAGCTTCATTCAGTGTTCCAACCCAGTTACATTACACTTAGGCATTATTGTGCTGTCCATTTTTGAGTTTTTGTATCTAGTCCTGTTGCACAGTCTGTATCCCTTCAGCTCCAATTACCCATTATCTTACCCTGTTTCTAACTCCTGCTGGTCTCTGTTACCAATGATATATTCCAAGCTGATTCTCGAATGTCGGTTCACATCACGGGACCATACAGTATTTGTCCTTTAGTTTTGGGCTAGACTCACTCAGCATAATGTTCTCTAGGTCCATCCATGTTATTACATGCTTCATAAGTTTAGTCTGTCTTAAAGCTGCATAATATTCCATCGTAGGTATATGCCACAATTTGTTTAGCCACTCGTCTGTTGATGGACATTTTGGCTGTTTCCATCTCTTTGCAATTGTAGATAATGCTGCTATAAACACTGGTGTGCAAATGTCCATCTGTGTCTTTGCCCTTACGTCCTTTGAGTAGATAACTAGCAGTGGTATTGCTGGGTCGTAATCCATTCTGCCATTCTATGTCTTTTGATTGGGAAATTCAGTCCATTAACTTTTAGTGTTATTACTGTTTGGATAATATTTTCCTCTAACATTTTGCCTTTTGTATTATATATATCATATCTGATTTTCCTTCTTTCTACACTCTTCTCCATACCTCTCTCTTCTGTCTTTTTGTATCTGACTCTAGTGCTCCCTTTAGTATTTCTTGCAAAGCTGGTCTCTTGGTCACAAATTCTTTCAGTGACTTTTTGTCTGAGAATGTTTTAATTTCTCCCTCATTTCTGAAGGATAATTTTGCTGGATATAGAAGTCTTGGTTGGCAGTTTTTCTCTTTTAGTAATTTAAATATATCATCCCACTGTCTTCTAGCTTCCATGGTTTCTGCTGAGAAATCTACACATAGTCTTATTGGGTTTCCCTTGTATGTGATGGATTGTTTTTCTCTTGCTGCTTTCAAGATCCTCTCTTTCTCTTTGACCTCTGACATTCTAACTAGTAAGTGTCTTGGAGAATGCCTATTTGGGTCTAATCTCTTTGGGGTGCGCTGCACTTCTTGGATCTGTAATTTTAGGTCTTTCATAAGAGTTGGGAAATTTTCAGTGATAATTTCTTCCATTAGTTTTTCTCCTCCTTTTCCCTTCTCTTCTCCTTCTGGGACACCCACAACACGTGTATTTGTGCGATTCATATTGTCCTTGAGTTCCCTGATACCCTGTTCAAATTTTTCCATTCTTTTCCTGATAGTTTCTGTTTCTTTCTGGAATTCAGATGTTCCATCCTCCAAATCACTAATTCTATCTTCTGTCTCTTTAAATCTATCATTGTAGGTATCCATTGTTTTTTCCATCTTTTCTGCTTTATCCTTCACTTCCATAATTTCTGTGATTTTTTTTTTCAGTTTTTCTATTTCTTCTTTATGTTCAGCCCATGTCCTCTTCATGTCCTCCCTCAATTAATCGATTTCATTTTTGAAGAGGTTTTCCATTTCTGTTCGTATATTCAGCATTAGTTGTCTCAGGTCTTGTATCTCATTTGAACTATTGGTTTGTTCCTTTGACTGGGCCATATTCTCAATCTTCTGATCGTGGACAGTTATCTTCTGCTGCTGGCGTCTGGGCATTTAGTCAGATTTCCCTGGGTGTCGGACCCAACAAGGTTGTAAGATTTTTCTGTGAAATCTCTGGGATCTGTTTTTCTTATCCTGCCCAGTAGGTGGCGCTCGTGGCACACGTTTGTCTGCGGGTCCCACCAGTAAAAGGTCCTGTGGGTCCTTTAACTTTGGAAAACTCTCGCTGTCCGGGAGGTTCGCTAGCCGAAGCAGCTTGGAAGAGTGCCAGCCGGCCCGGGGTCCGAATGCGGGGAGGGTTGCTAGCCGCCATAGCCTGGGAAAGCACCCGTCCGAATTTCCTAGTCGGCCTAGGGCGCGAAGTGTGGCGGGATGGTGCCAGCCGCAGCGGTCCACCCAGGAGAGTGCACGTTCCCGGGGAGTCACGTGTTTGGAAGGGGCCCCCGCATCACCGTTCTACGCGGCCTGGGGATTTCCGATCCAATTCTCTCAGTTGTTCCGGGGGGGCCGCACGTGGTGTGGGTGCCAGCCGCCGCGGTTTCAGGGGACTGCCTGTCCAATTCTCCCAGCCGGCCCCGGAAGGGGGAAGGGAGTGACTCTGGCCGCTTGCCGCCCCGCCCGGTGAAGCCCACGCCCCTCGGTGATCTCACCAGAGCATGTTCTCTCAGCCAGCCAGACGTTCCAGGATGGGGTACGCTGTCTTTTTTATCTCTGTCGTGGCTTTGGGAGCTGTTCTGTATCGTTTCTACTCCCCTAGTAGCTGTCCTGGAGGAGAAACTAAGATCCGCGCGTCTTACTAAGCCGCCATCTTCTCCGAAAGTCTAGAATGGCTTTTAAAAAGAGGAATTTAATAAGTTAAAGGTTTACAGTTCTAAGCCTGTAAAACTGTTCAAAGTAAGGCATCCAGGGAAAGATACCTTAATTCAAGGAAGGCTGTTGGGTCAAGAACACCTCTGTCAGCTGGGTAGTCATGTGGTTGGCATCTGCTTGTCCCTTGCTCCTGGGTTTCAACCTTCAGCTTCTGTTCCTGTGGGGATTCCTCATTTTGCTTCTCCGGGGCTTGCTTTTATCTCTTGGCTTCCCTTGGCTCTCTCCAGGTTCTGGCTTGCTTAACATCTCATGGTGACATCTGCTGGGCTCCAAGCATCTCCAAATATCTGGGAACTGTTTCAGCTTTGGGCTCTGTTGGTATTAAGGCTTCTGTGGTTTCTGACTCTCCAAAATTTTTAAAGTTTCCAATAATCTAATCAAGACCCATCTGGAATGGGTGTAGTAACATCTCCATCTAATCAAAGGGTCACATTCACAATTGGGCACGCTGCCGCGCTGTGGAGATAATCTAATCAAACGTTTCTAGCCTGCAGTGCTGAATCAAGATTAAAAGAAACAGCTGCCTCCACAAGATTGAATCAGGATTAAAAACGTGGCTTTTCTGGAATACATAATAGATTGAAACCAGCACAGGTTCACAGAATGAATTAGATAGTTTTCCATCTCCTTCAGTTTTTTGAAGAGTTTGAGTAGGATTGGTACTAATTTTTTCTTGAATGTTTGGTAGAGTTCACATGTGAAGCCATCTGGTCCTGAACTTATCTTTTTGGCTCTTTACTTGTGGTTGGTGTGTTGAAATGCTCTATTTCTTCTCCAGTCAACGTTGGTTGTTCATGCTTTTCTCGGAGGTTGTCCATTTCATCTATGTTGTCTAGTTTAACGTATAGTTGCTCATAGTATCCTCTCATTATCACCTTTATTTCCGTGGGGTCAGTAGTTATGTCCCCTCTTCTGTTTCTGATTTTATTTATTTGTATCCTCTCTCTCTTTTTGGCCAGTCTAGGTAAGGGTCCATTGATTTTATTGATTTTCTCAAATAACTAACTTCTGGTTTTGTTGAGTCTTTCTATTATTTTCATGTACTCGATTTCATTTATTTCCGCTCTAGTCTTTGTTCTGTCCATCCTTCTGTTTGCTTTGGGGTTAGTTTGCTGTTCTTCCCCTGGTTCCTCCAGGTAAACAGTTAATTCCTCAGGTTTTGCTCATTCTCCTTTTTAAATATAGACATTTAAGACAATAAATTTCCCTCCCAGCACTGCCTTTATTGTATCCCACAAGCGTTGATATGCTGTGTTTTCATTTTCATTTGCCTCAAGATGTTTACTGATTTGTCATAATTTCTTCCTTGATCTTCTGGTTGTATAAGACTTTGTTGCTTAGCCTCCATATATTTGTGAATTTTCTGGTCTTCTGCCTGTTATTGTTTTCCAGCTTCACTCCGTTATGAATGGGAAAGTGTTTTGTATAATTTTAGTCTTTCAAAATTTATTGATACTTGCTTTGTGACCCAACATATGGGCTATCATGGAGAATGATGCATGAGAACTTGAGAAAACTGCATCCTGCTGTTGTGCAGTGTAATGTTCTGTAAATGTGTGCTAAGTCTAGCTCTGTTGTTGTGCTATTCAAAATCTCTGATTCCTTATTGATTCTCTGTCTAGGTGTTCTGTCCATTCATGAGAGTGGTCTACTGAAGTCTCCAATTATTATTTTAGAGGTGTCTAGTTTTACCTTCAGTATAACAGTGTATTTCTCATGTATTTTGCGGTTTCTGGCTTGGTGCATAGATATTTAATGATGTGTCTTGATGAATTCTCCATTTTATTAATACAAGGTGTCCTTCTTTGTTTTGTTTTACATTTGAAATCTAATTTATCTGATATTAGTATAGTTACCCTCACTATAGTAGTTGTTGTTTGTGTAAAATATCTTTTTCCAGTCTTTCACTTTCAACCTATTTTTTTTCCTTGTGTCTAAAGTGTATCTCTTATAGACAGCCTATAGATGGGTTCTGTTTTTTAATCCATTCTGCCAGTCTGTCTTTTGATTGAGGAGTATAATCCATTAACGTTTAATGTTATTGGTGTAAAGGCAGTACTATTTTCTATCATTTTGTCTCTTGGAGTTTATGTCATGTCTTACATATTGTTTCTCTTCCTCTTACCCTTACTAAAAGTCTTCATTGCTACATTGTTCTCTAAGCCCCTCTCTCCTGTCTTCCTATCTGCCTCTAGTGCTCCTTTTAGTAATTCTTACAGAGCAGGTCTCTTGTTCACAAACTCTCTCACTGTCTGTTTACCCAAAAATATTTTAAATTCTCCCTCATTTTTGAAGGACAGTTTTGCTGGGTATATAGTTCTTGGTTTGCAGTGTTTTTCTCTTTCAGTATCTTAAATGTATCATACCACTGCCTTCTCACCTCCATGGTTTCTGCTGAGAAATCTGCATATAGTCTTATCGAGCTTCCCTTTTATGTGGTGGATCACTTTTGTCTTGCTTTGGAAATGCTCTCTTTGTCTTTGGTAATTGACAGTCTGATTAGTAAGTGTCTTGGAGTAGGTCTGTGTGGATCTGTTCTGTTCGGGGTATGGTTCCCTTCTTGGATCTGTAATTTTATGTCTTTCATAAGAGATAGAAAATTTTCAGTGATTTTTTTTTTCTCCATATTTCTTTTTGCACCTTACCCCTTTCTCTTCTCCTTCTGGGACACCCATAACATGTATATTTGTATGTTTCATGTTATCATTCAGTTCCCTGAGGTCCTGTTCATATTTTTCCATTCTTTTCCCTATGGGTTCTTTGGTGTGTAGGATTTCAAATGCCCTGTCCCCTGGTTCACTAATAAATTCTTCTGTTTCTTCAATTCTGTTGTATGTCTCCATTGTGTTGTTCATCTCTCCTATCATTCCTTTCACCCCATATGTTCTGTCATTTCGAGCTTTTGAGTTCTTTATGGTCTCCCAATGTCCTTTGTATCCTTCATCTCTTTTGCCATATCTTTCCTCAATTTGTTGACTTGTTTTTTGATGTCATTTAGCATGTTTGTTTTAATATATTTTATCAGTTATGTCAATTCTTGTATCTTGTTTAAAGTGTTAGTTTGTTCCTTTGTTACATATCTTTGCTTTCCCTGGTCTGACTTGTATCTCATTTCTTTAATTAGTTTATTGTGCAGGTCATTCTCACTTTTATCTTTTGTTGTTGTTGTTCTTTGCCTTTGTTCTCTGTTCTTTGACATTCAGTTCAACTTATTCTAGACCTCTAGCATAGTTTCTGTTTAACTGATCAGACTCTTTCAGTTCTTGTTTTTCTGGTTCTTTCCCTGCCTACATGGAGCTTTTTTTGAGAAGGGTGTCTCTAAATATGATCAATCCCAATCAAATTTTCTCAGAGAAGACCGGCCCAGTTCTCAGTAGTGTAATCAGTATCTTGTTTCCCTGAGGGTGTGACCCAGCAGGTTGTCAGACTTTCCTGTGAAGCCTCTAAACTCTGTGCTTTTCCTGTCCTGCCCAGCTGGTGGTGCTTGTCAGCCTAAAGCTCCCCACTGAGATAAGTGAAACAGTGACTTTCATCCTCAACAGATCCTGACCCTTCCAGGGGAGTGTTTGAGACAGAGGATAAGCTATTTCTGTTTGCAGCCCCTGGGGTCTTAATTCTCTGAATGAGAGCTGTCACTTGAGTTGGGCCCCACCTTGCCTCTCTTGGGGAAGGTACATCTTTTAGCAAATGATCTTCACCTGGTTGATTAATTTGTTTCTCAGGCATATCTTAACTCCTCTCTTTCCTGGGTCAGTGCTAGCAGTTCTAGCAATTTAAAATGCCTGAGGCTTTCTCTAAGAAGAGTTTAAAAAAGAAAGAAAGAAAGAAATCCCCTTTCAGAGCCAGTCCCCAGGCCCCCAAGGTTTGTCCATCAAGAGCTGGGGCTAGTACCCAGCTCCATGTGCCCCTTTTCTTGGGGCACAGCCCTTTTCCAGTATTTTGAGTTCAGGAACTCCAGAAACCAATGTTTATTTTTATTTTCGCCAGCCCCACCTCCTCTCTGAAGGAAAGGATGTCAGGTTTTCTTTCTTGTTTGCTCTGGGTTTTCTGTGCTTGGAACTTGTATTTTACAGTACAAATTTGTTAATTAAAACTGCAGTTGGAGCTAGGTTGAGCTACCATCCGTTGCTCCTAGTAGGACTGCTTCTTTTTTCCATAAGGAAGTTTCTGCAACAGCCTGCCATGTCAGTGAGGGAGAGGCACCAGCCTCCACAGTTTGGGGGCTTTACTTACAATTCTCTGTTGCGATCTCAGCCCTTCCACCTGCTCCAGACTGGTGTACAGTGTGCGTCTGGTCACGGATATCCCCCAAACAGTTGTTCCAGACAGTTCCTGGGTATTTACTCACTACTCTAGAGTACTTACTAAATTCCACATCACCCCACACCACCACCTTGCCTTGCCTCTCTATTCATCTTAAGGGCCAACAATGTGTATATATGTTTCCTGTCACCTCTTTTCTAGTTTCTTCTGAAAGGCAAATTTTTTTACTCCTTTTTTCCCCTTATAACAGCATGTTTACAGATTTTGTTAGAATTTTAAAAAATAGTGGTTTGTATTTAATATTTGAAGTTTTGAGAACAATAAAATGAATTGCTAATGTGTTTTCTAATACATTTAGAAAATAAGAATCATAAGTAATTGGAGGATGAAGTTATAAATCTAACCTTTGTTTCTTTTTCCTTTGCCAGGGCCTGTTATCTTTTCTGAGTGCCCCGCTCATAGGTGCTCTGTCTGACGTGTGGGGGAGGAAACCCTTTCTCCTTGTCACAGTCTTCTTCACCTGCTTTCCTATCCCACTGATGAGAATCAGCCCGTGGTGAGTGGCTCAGTGTCTACCCCCATCATGACTGTTTTGGATCACATGTGAATAATAAATGTGTCTCCATAACACAGTTAACCATTTCAAAGCAGTTGTACCTGTATTTTTGTTTTCTCTCCCTAGTGATACTGGAAGCCAGGCTGGGCAGGGCCATCATGTCTGTTTTTTTAATGGAAAAATGAAGACCTGACAAAATTAAGTCTAAAATAAGTTACTTAGGGGAAGAAACTGAAATAAAACATGGCTCTAAGGGCAGCTGTTGTTGCCGTGAGTTCAGTTCTAGGAGTGAGCTGACAATCTCTGTACTTACCATTGTGGTTCAGTTGACTTTGAAGGTTTATTTTTGTCAGTTCATTCATTGCCTGGGGCACTGATGTAACATGACTTATACTAGGCAGGAGTCACTTTTGTGTATACTATAGTAAGACTGCCTATTCTAAATCATAATGTGAATTTTAATTTGACTTCATTTTTTTTCCTTCAACATGATAAATAGGGAGAAATATTACATGTAACCAAACTCGGTTTGGTTTCCAAAGATGATGAAGCGTAGGTTATGGGTTGGAATTTGCACATGAGCTGTAACTTATTCATTTTCTGGTGGCCAGAAAAATGGCCAGTATTACTGTTGCCAAGATGTTTTTCTTCTATGAAGAACAGGAAGTGGTATTTTT
The DNA here is from genome assembly GCF_023851605.1 of Tamandua tetradactyla. Classification (NCBI taxonomy): domain Eukaryota; kingdom Metazoa; phylum Chordata; class Mammalia; order Pilosa; family Myrmecophagidae; genus Tamandua; species Tamandua tetradactyla. Next base: position 3,798,755 of record NC_135328.1, read on the forward strand.
AAAAATACTATTAATAAATAAAATATCCTCATTTGATTATCTGATAGGAATTTTATTATCAACATTTATATTTTAATGTAATAATATTTTAATCAGGGTTTTTTTAGCATCTCTACATATGATGGAGATATTGGTTCTTATTATTTTTATGCCTTCTGTTTTTCTGTAGTTATTAAAATCATTTGCTGTATATATTAGTATACATGTACTAACATATAGTAAGAAATTCAGAAAATGTTTATTTTTCTTCTATATGGTTACCTTTCAATTTATAGCTTAGTTTTATTACTTTTCCATTCTTTTAGACTGCATATTCTGACCTCCTTTGAGCAGTAACAAAATTAGTGCTTGTACTTATCATCTTCATCTTGATTTCACTTAGTTTTATTAGTTGTCCTCTTTATCTTTAAATATATGCATGTATTTCTTGTTTTATAATCTTAACCTAATATCTTTGGCTCTGCTGACAAAAGATAAGTAAATCAGTGTTCATATACTATATGTAACTTCTCTCCTGGGTAATAAAAACAATCTTTTTATAGGTGGTATTTTGCCATGATTTCTGTGTCTGGGATCTTCTCCGTCACGTTCTCTGTGATATTTGCTTATGTAGCTGATGTTACTCAGGAGCACGAGCGAAGTACTGCTTACGGATGGGTATGGCAATAGACTTACTTTGTTTTTTAACCAGAGTAATAATTAACATCTGTATTAATTTCTTAGGGCTACCATTACAAAGTACTGCAAACTGGTGACATAAAACAACAGAAGTTTATTCTCTCAGTTCTGGAGGCTAGAAGCCTAAAACCAAGATGTCAGTCTCTAGCTCCATCTTCATATGACCATTGTCCGTGTGTGTCTGCTGTGCCCACGTTTCCCTCTTATAAGGGCACCCTGCTTTGGAGTTAGGGCCCTTCTTAATTCAGTATGCCCTTGTCTTCAGAATTTGACTACACCTGCAAAGGCCCTGTTTCCAAATAAGATCCCATCACAGGTTCCAGGTGGCTGTTGGGGTGGGGGCACAGGCGCAGCACAGGGTACATTATTGAACCCAGTGTTCAGTTGCTGAGGAATTATAAAAACCAGTTTCAGCTGAAATTTAGCTACTCTAAGTCTGACTGTACATTTTAATAGAAATTACTAATTTGAAAGATTGGAAAATGTTCTCGTTGTTGCTCCTCTGTGTGAATTTAAGAGCGCTGTTAAACCTTTTTTATTGCCATTTCTTCATTTGTGAGTTGAAGAATAGAGTACCCTCTTGATTTGCATCCAAGATTGCTGTGAGGATTAAGAGAATGGAAAGCCCTTATGAATAAATTAATTAATGATTGAACCATTTTATGCAGATAAGGGTTTGTTACTGTTCTTCTAGAACCGGGTAACATTGGTTGCTATAGAGTGATAGTTCATGGAATCCCTTACCTGACACACTTGTAGCAGTGGTCCTTTGGTACCTGAGGACCCTTCAGAAGTGCTCTGTTAGTACCTGGGGACACTGCAGGTGTGCTGCCATAGTATCTGAGGACTCTGCGGCAATGACCCCTTAGTATCTTAGGACCCTTTTACAGGGCTCCCTTAATACTGTAGGACCTGGTAACAATGCTTCCTTAGTACCCAGGGACACTCAGACATGCTCCTTTAGTATCTTAGGACCCTGTAGCAATGCCTCTTTAGTACCCAAGGGCACTGTAGGGATGCTTCCTTACTACCTGCAGACCCTATAGCAATGCTTTAATACCTGAGGACTCTGCAGGTATTTAGTACCTGAGCACCCTGTGCAATGTTCCCTTACTACCTGAGGATTCTCCAGGCATACTCCCTTAGTACCTGAGGACCCTATAGCAATGCTTTGTTAGTGCCTGTGGACCCTGCAGCAGTGCTTCCTCAACACTTGAGGACTCTGCAGCAATGTCCTTTAGTACCTGAGGACAGTGAGCAGTAATCCCTTAGTGCCTGAGGACTCTGTAGAATTGCTTCCTTAGTACCTGAGGACAGTACAGCAATTCTCCCTCAACTCATTGCATGAATTTACAGTTATTATGGTTGCCTTGATCTCCTCAAACAAAGTGGAAAGATCTCAAGGGCCAGAGGTTTGTTTAATTTTTCTGGCACATAGTAGATATGCAGTAAATATCAAACAAAGAAATTTCCGTTCCCCAAATTGAAATTAATCTGCTTTGTTTTGCAGAAATGTTTTTGTTACTGGTTTTTGTAGTATATTAAATCTAAAACTGATTTCAAATTCATTGTAACTTTTTATTTGTTGGGGGTGATGGATGAAAGAAGAATGTCATTGGCTTATGAGGAATCATAATCATAAGTGTAGGTAATGATTTCTGAAGTTTCTATTAAAATCCATTAGTAGTTTGAATAACAACTTACACATAAGCTTTTGTCACTAAATCTGCTTAACATTTTTGCTTTTGGAAATTCAGATTGCATTGGAAGATGAAGTGGGCATCCCAGTGTATTTATAGGGATGCAGTGTAAAGAGGTTCAGCATGGCTTTGTTGCAGGCATAGGTAATTCTCTCTGTGATCTCTGGTACTGGCTGGATGTCAGGGAGTACAGTATGGCAGAAATCCTCAGCCTAGAGCTTTAGTCTCTCCATAAAATTTTTTGTACTTTGTTTTTATACTATGGTTTTTTTTCTTTCTAAGAATATCAGGGTATTTTCCTTCTCTTAGTGCTAATAAAATGATCACCAGATAAAATGGTGGAACACAACAGTGTTTTTGGAAGATGAACTCAAGCCCAGCCCCCAAGTAATGTGTAGCTTTTATTGTTAGCCCCACAGAAATTCTGTTCGTGCCGCTCCTCCCCTTTCCCATGCCTAATAACCCCAGTTAAAGAAGACCAAGGATTGTATGCTTTATTTATTGGAAAGATTTTCACATTTTTTACCTCTAATATTAATTTTTACTCTCATGGATCTCTCAGGGTCTCTCGAATTACTTAATAGTTTGTTAGCAAATTCTTAAAACAAAAATACTTGAATTCTTTCATTTTTAAGTTTTGTGTGGTGACACATTCCTTGGTTTTATCAAAGCCAAGAAAGGAGGGCTGTGGGTGTACCCCTGTGGGACCCTGAGTAAGCATGCACTTTCCCACTGGTAAGACTGAATGGCAGTGTCCTTTCCTGCAGGTCTCAGCCACCTTTGCAGCCAGTCTGGTCAGCAGCCCAGCCATTGGAGCATACCTATCTGCCAGTTATGGAGACAGCCTCGTTGTACTGGTGGCCACAGTGGTGGCTCTTTTGGATATCTGCTTTATCTTATTAGCTGTTCCAGAATCTCTGCCAGAGAAAATGAGACCTATTTCCTGGGGAGCTCAGATTTCATGGAAACAAGCAGACCCTTTTGCGGTAAATAAAAACTTGAAAATGTTTACTTTCCTAAATATTTTTCTAAGCCATGTAAATTAAAGATCATTCTGCTGCCTCAGGGATACTAACAGTTCTTGATCCTTATTTTTCCTCTAGTAAAAACAGAAAAAACTTAATTACAAGTAGGAATTGAGAGAATCTGTGCCAAGAAATGTATAGAGTTGGTACTTCTTAAGTCAAGCATGTAATCATAAGAGAGAGAGAGAAAGTATCCAGTTATTGTTCCTATTGAGAACTTGGGAAGGAAAGTTTTTTGGTTTGTTTGTCTGGTTGGTCTTTTTTTTTTTTTTTTTGACATGGTCAGGCTCCGGGAATTGAACCCGGCTCTCGGGCATGGCAGGCAAGAATGCTGCCACTGAGCCACTGTGGCCATCACTGGTTGGATTTTTTGTATGCTGTATGGTGGGGGTCACATTTCTTTTTCTCTCCATGTGAGTATCCCGTTTTTGCAGCACCATTTGTTGAATTTTTTGTTCTTGCTGTTTGTTTTTTGGGGAACTGCATGGGCTGGGATTCAAACCCAGGTCTTCCACATGGCAGGCGGAAATCCTACCACTGAACTACCCCCGAACCTCCTGTTTTTCTTTCTTTCTTTTTTTGCATGGGCAGGCACCAGGAACCGAACCTGGGTCTCTGGCATGGCAGGCAAGAACTCTGCCTGCTGAGCCACAGTGGAGTACCCTCCTGTTTGTTTTTAAGATTGTTTTCATCCTTTGTTAACATAATAAATGAAGGTAGCTGAAATAGTCATGTTCATTCACTTTAATTTGAAAAGAATAAATATATTTGGTCTGACTAAATTACTTATTTTCGAAGTTGTTAATACACATCCATTTTTATCAGAGATTTTGAATTAGTTAATTGCAGATTGAATAGATTCTGTTTTCTATAATCTTTTTTTCATGGCTGGGGAGGGTTTGGGGTCCACACTAGCAACCATAAAAAGTATCTTAATACCCCACCCCCTTTCCCCACCTTCTGAGATTGAGAATAGTTCTTGAAGAAAATCTGTGCAGGAAAAAAAGGGCCAGAGGTGATCTTTGCTTTTTAACCCCATACCTTTTGGGAAAAGTATATATAATAAGAAAATGAACTCATATCATCAGAAATGCTTTTCTAACAACCCCCTCAGGGCATTACTGCGGGCTCCTGCCTGTTTTGTTTGTGCCAGTATGTCAGACAGTAAGGAGATGTATTCAAGGAAGGACATCAGGAGTGGGCCTGGGAACCGGTCAGGTGCTCCCACTTTATTATCAGATTATACACCAAAACTCCCTGTAGAATGGAAACTACCCCTGTGACTGGCTTATCAGGACTGCTATTGAGCGATTACAGATAATGTGTGTAAATTAGCTCTTCTAAAGTCTGGTGTTTATCAGGATTTCCATAGATATTGGTTGCTTTTGCTATTAATAATATAAAGGTGATTATAGCTGTGGTGACCTATTATGCACTGCGGCGCTCTCCAATCCTTAGATAACAAGGTACTTTTTGGTAATAGTCAACAATTCTGCCTAGAAAGGAATATAAGACAAACATTTCAACAAGGTTGTAAAAGTTGTTACTGGTCAGAGTGTGACTCATCACTGACCGCACAGCTGGAGCATACTCATTTGTCTATTAGTTTTACAGACAACTTGAATATCAAATATTTTTTTAAAAATAGAGTGAATTTATGTGTATGAAAACCCTGTGATGATAATGGCTTTCAAGAAGTTATATTATGAATGAAAGAAAGAGAAACATTTCTTTTAAAGACTACGGAGAAATATATCTTCATAATCTATCCATAGTCTTCAGGATGTCAACCAGTGTTGAGCAAGTTAAAAAAATAATAATAAATAAATAGCCAGCTAAATCTGTAGCATTTGTAACCTGTAATTTGTAGTCCATAATCCATATACCTCTGAAATTTTGATTTATGACTTCCATAGAGAGATGGTGATGGGTTTAATGTTAATGTTCATTCACTACTTTTTATAATTCAGTCAACTTTTGTTATCTTTACCTTATCAGTAAAGCCAATACTCTAGTACATTCGTATCTATTTGTTTTTTATGTGTTTCCTTTTCTGTTCATTCCCAGTCATTGAAGAAAGTTGGAAAAGATTCTACTGTCTTGCTAATCTGCATCACCGTATTTCTTTCATACCTTCCTGAAGCTGGACAGTATTCAAGTTTCTTTCTCTATCTCGGGCAGGTAAGAAGTAGCAGTTGTCTTTGAACATGAGAAAGATTGGAATCTGTAAAAAAGATATTTTGGGAGAGAGAAGAAACATGTAAACTTGCTCTGATTATAAATATAGGAGCCAACATATAATCAGTAAAAAGGGGCCCTTACTGCAATGATATTTTAAAATATGGAAAACATTTCCTTGAGAATTACACAGAGAGAAAGAATAAGCAGAAATAGAATTTATCATAATGTTTGCAGTTTTTAATAATGACCATTTGATTTCACAAAGAGCTAAGGAATACCCTTGATCAGGGTCTGATCATGGCTAGTTTTCTGAGCTGGAAGGAACATCATCTTCAGAAGGCAGCAGTATTCTAATCCATATGTGGCTCAGTTGCTGCCGTGGACTTCAAGTTTGGCTAGTAAGCAGTAATTAGCATAATCTTTTCTCTCCTCTGATTTTTTTTTTCCTCTTAAAAATTTATACTCTATCTTGTTCCCCCAAAATGGGCAGCTGACTTCAGGCAATTAAAAAAAAAATTCCCCTTTTCCATCTGTTCTTTCAGGTGTCTGGGATTGATTGAACCTGAGTTGCATTCCCATTAGAATCTTGCCTTAGTCTTTTACTGACTTCACTGGAAGGAAGACCTTCCCCCTAGTGATTTAATCCACTGTGGTAGAACAGGCCCCTTCCTGAAAAATAGATTTCTCTATTTTAGTAGATACTTTTAAGGAAATTTGTTAAATTCTCCAATTCTAATAACTTTCCTGAGAGTATAAGCCTATATTGTTTGATATGGGGGCATTTAAGTAAAACTTTTATTCAGTTGTTTCTCGTGTGCTAATTTTTGATAGGTGGATGGTAGAGGTTTAGAGGAAAGAATGGTGAGATAATATGTTTAATGTAGAAAAATTGGGAAAATACAAGAAAGAAAGTACAAAAAAAAATCACATCCCTTCACACAGGTAAAACATCTCTAAATATTTTGTTCTTCTGATCTTTTCTTACTGATATATTCTACATCATCAACGAAACAATTATAACAGCAAATCAGTATCATTCTATGTTACTTTGTAATTGTGCTTGCTTTTAAGAGAGGCTGGCACACACACTTTTTTGGGGTGGGTTGGGGTGTGCGTGTTCCAGGAGTCAAACCTTCCGCATGGAAGGTGAACATATTACCACTGAACCCCCATGCACCCATACTGTTTTTTATATGTTAAGATTGCATTTGATATTTGTGAATCATTTATCTGGTAGGGAACTTGTATCCAGAATATATAAAGAACTCTTACTACTCCACAATAAGAAGGCAAATAGCCCATTTGAAAAAAATGGGTGGGCAAAAGTGTGGAGGGGCAGCAGGATAGGGAGTAACTTCTAAAGAGCACAGGGTTCCTTTTTCGGGTGATGAAAATGTTCTAAAATTGGTTGCAATGATGATTGCCCATCTCTGCAAATATACTAAACCATTTACTTGCATGTTTAAAATGGGTAAATTATATGATAGTTATATCTCAATAAAGCTGTTGAAATATGTGTGTGTGTGTGTGTATACACACTCACAAACACACATACACACAAATACAGGCAGAGAATAATCATCCCCTAAATAAAGCAGCCTACATTTTCAGGTTCTAATTAAACAAAACAGAAAACATTGGATTAGAAAGTAGTAGAATTCTGTTAGTCATAGCAGCATTGGATTTCGAGCCACTGATTCTAACCCTATCTCTTTCATAAACTAATTGTGTAATTTGAAAATAGATACTTATTTATGAAATGAAAAGAGTATATAAGTCCCTTTTCTTAATTTTACAGAATTTCAGTAATAGGAAAAAATAACTAAATTATTTTTAAACTTGATATTTAAAACTTGAAAGTTTTTTAATGTTTTAAAGCTGCTGTTAAGGTTAAGAGGCTTAGAAATCATTGTTAGCTAGTTTTGGCTACTCATTAGAATCTCCAGGGAGCTTTTTAAAACACACCTGTGCCAGGGCCAAGCCCTTAGAGAGTCTTATTTAATAGGTCTCCAGTGAGTTCTAATATCTCATTGCTCCCATCTCTTTCCCGTCTCTTCCCCTCCCCCTCTTCTTGTCTGTTCCCATATGATTTTTGTGTGTGCTCAGAGTTGACAGCCACTGGCTTTCTAATGAGCAAATTCTGTATTGGCACCATCAAAAGTCAAATAATTTTCTTTCATGTTCTCTTCAGTGCTTGATATCCATTATATATGTTAATATGTTGGTGGGTTGGAGATGGAGAGAGAATATGAAATAATAGGTAGATCTATAATAGAAAATATTTTCTAAAAAATATTTCCTAGTTAGATTGTATCTACTTATAATGATTTCTTATAACAGATTTAGGTGTAAATTCTTGGTTAAATAGGCTCAAGTTTCAGTACTGCCTTGAGTTGTCTTGAGGTTTTATGAGTTTTCCTCAACTATTTTTTCCTGTGGATTTATTAGAGTATAATATTTTTTGTTAACTATTTTAATGTCTGTTACTACAGTGTTCTCTTTCCATCTCCACAGGTCATAGGTTTTGGAGCTGTTAAAATTGCAGCATTCATAGCTATGTTAGGAATTCTGTCTATTGTGGCTCAGGTGAGTGTCTTGTTGACCATATATGTCATTGTATTTTTTAACTTTTTAAATAATTATAATTTATCATAGAAGGCTGCAAAGAAATCTACAGGGACATCATGTTCACTTTTCACCCAGCACCCACCACTGCCACCTCCCATGATAATATCTTACATAATTACCATACAATATCAAAGCCAGGAAACTGACACTGTTGTTGTTTGTTTGTTTGTTTGTTTTTCCCCATGGGCAGGCACTGGGAATTGAACCCAGGTCTCTAGCATGGCAGACAAGAACTCTGCCTGCTGAGCCACCATAGCCCTGACACTGTTTTTAATTCAACATTGAGGTTATAATTTAGGAGGATTTTATAGACAAGATCAGTACTTTTTAGTGTACTTGTAACTTTTGTGGGGGTCAATTCTTTCATTTCCTTTTATAACAACCAAAATTGTGAGAAATTACACTATAACTGCCAATATGCCAAAATTAGCCTCGCCAATTGTTTTAGTTTGTAAGTTGTTGGAACGCAGTGTGTTCTAGTTTGCTGGCTGCCGGAATGCAACACACCAGAGACGGATTGGCTTTTAATAAAAGGGGATTTATTTTGTTGGTTCTTCAGAGGAAAGGCAGCTAACTTTCCACTGAGGCTCTTTCTTACGTGGAAGGCACAGGATGGTCTCTGCTGGTCTTCTCTCCAGGCCCCTGGGTTCCAACAACTTTCCCCAGGGTGACTTCTCCAAAGGCCTGGGCTGAGCTGCAAGTGCTGAGATGAGGAATGCCAAGCTGCTAGCCTGTGCTACATTGCGTTCTCTCATTTAAGCACAAGCCAATTAAGTTAAATGTCACTCATTGCAGCAGACACGCCTTCTAGGCGACTGCGGATGTAATTAGCAACAGATGAGATTCACCTACCATTGGCTCATGTCCACAGCAACAGAACTAGGTGCTTTCACCTGGCCAAGTTGACAACTGAATCTAACTACCACATGTAGATGTATTAGTTAGGGTTCTCTAGAGAAACAGAATCAACAGGGAACACTTGCAAATATAAAATTTATGAAAGTGTCTCACGTGACCGTAGGAACGCAGAGTCCAAAATCCACAGGGCAGGCTGCGAAGCCGATGACTCCAATGGATGGCCTGGATGAACTCCACAGGAGAGGCTCACCAGCCAAAGCAGGAATGCAACCTGTCTCCTCTGAGTCCTCCTTAAAAGGCTTCCCATGATTGGATTTAGCATCACTAATTGCAGAAGACACTCCCCTTTGGCTGATTACAAATGGAATCAGCTGTGGATGTAGCTGACGTGATCATGACCTAATCCTATGAAATGTCCTCATTGCAACAGACAGGCCAGCGCTTGCCCAATCAGATGAACAGGTACCACAACTTGGCCAAGTTGACACCTGTCCCTAACCATGACAGGCAGCTAACTTTCCACTGAGGTTTTTTCTTACGTGGAAGGCACAGGATGGTCTCTGCTGGTCTTCTCTCCAGGCCCCTGGGTTCCAACAACTTTCCCCGGGATGACTTCTTTCTGCATCTCCAAAGGCCTGGGCTGAGCTGCAAGTGCTGAGATGAGGAATGCCAAGCTGCTTAGGCTGTGCTACCTTGCGTTCTCTCATTTAAGCACCAGCCAGTTAAGTCAAACGTCACTCATTGCAGCAGACACGCCTCCTAGCCGACTGCAGATGTAATTGGCAACAGATGAGGTTCACGTACCATTGGCTTGTGTCCGCAGCAACAAGACTAGGTATGCTCACCTGGCCAAGTTGACAACTGAATCTAACACACAGTGCAAATGGAATGGCTTTTTAAAAGGGCATTTATTAAGTTGCAAGTTTACAGTTAAGGCCATGAAAATGTCCAAATTAAGGCAAAGCTATAAAAATGTCCAAACTAAGATATCCAGGGAAGGATACCTTGGCTCAAGAAGGCTGATGACGTTGTGATTTCTCTTTTAAGCTAGAAAGGCACAAGGCAATGTCTGCTAGCTTTCTATCCCGGCTTCTTGTTTCATGAAGTTCCCTCTGGGGATGTGTTCCTTCTTCATCTCCAAAGGTCTCTAGGTGTGTGAACTCTGTTAGTTCTATTGGCTTTTTCCAAAATGGTTCCCTCTTAAAGCGTTCTAGTAAGCAACCCTACCTTGAATGGGCAGAGACACATCTCAATAGAAACCATCTAATTAAATGTTACCACCCACAATTGGGTAGGTCATATCTCCATGGAAATAATAAAAAATACTCAGTAATTGAATGAGTATGAAAGAACATGGCTTTTCTGAGGTACATAATAGCTTCAAACTGGCACGCTAGCAAAATGTCTCATTATTTAAAGTAAAAAGTAAGTAGAAGTGAAAAGCAGAACTGGAAGTAACTGTTCCAATTCTGCCATCTTCAAGGTTTAAAAAATGTAAATTAGTACATTAGAATATATGTAATGAGTAAATAGTGATAAAGTTTCCCCATTTTTGTGAATATAGGCCCACAAAAGGCAGAGCATATGCTCTTTAAATTAATTCACTGAACCCACTCTATTTCTGGGACTACCTAGAAGCTCTCCCTTGAAGCAGCCACCATACACTTTTCATACACTTTGTAAAGCATGGTTGGCTGAGGAGAGGGCCCTTCTGGGTTGATTCTTGAGGAGAAAATGAGAAGGCTACAAAACTGTTTCCCCCAAATAGTGAAATTGACAAAATTCATGGGAGTGCATCAAGGCAAATGCTGTTTTTTGTTGTTGTTGAATTATACTGGCAAATGTAAATTAAACTTCCAAGTTGCTCATGATTTTGGGTCAGTTTTTATTTGACTCTAGTTAGTGATAAATGCTGAGTTGTCTTATATCATATTCCTATTTATCCCAACTAGTTATTCTTAACAGAGTATATTTGTTAAAATCAACTTATATAAGTCCCAACTTTGTAAGACTTAACTTTCAGCAGAATTCCACTTGTTCAGCAGAGGTTTGCTATTCCCTGATGGTCGAATGATTGGCATTTCTCCAAAGTGATGAGGCATATTCCCTCCCAATCACAGTAACTGGCAAATGACTATTCAATAGGAGATAAGAAGCATCTTATAAATTGGAGGGACTAAGTGATGATATTGTGAATTACTGATTATGTTAATGTTTTATTTCATTTGTTAAATTTTTTTAATTAATAAATAAATTTAAAAAAATAATAATAATAAAAAAATAAATTGGAGGGGGGAGTGCCAGAAAAGCTCCAGGTAGATGGGCTTCTTAAGGAGGTGATGAATGGCTCTGAGCCCTGGAATATCCATCCCTGTAGAAGTAAATCAGTACTGCCTGCTCTCTGAGGTTTAGTATCATTCAGAATGCCTGTAGTAGTGGTCCCTTGTCATCGGCAATTGGGCTTCACTCACGAAGTTTGCATTCTGTGTTTGCGTGGGTTCTCACAATTGTCTCCTTTACTTTGCAGACAGTCTTTCTTAGCATCTTGATGAAATCATTAGGTAATAAGAATACTGTCCTCCTTGGATTGGGCTTCCAGATATTGCAGTTAGCCTGGTATGGCTTTGGATCTCAGGCATGGTAAGCCTCTCCCTTACATTGTCATGAACTAATAGACAAATGGGTCTTTTAGAGGAGCTCAAAGTGGATTGAGTATGATGAGAAGGAAGCAAAAGTTACTTTGTTGCTGCATGATATTTAGGAACAATATGAAATTTTTCGGTTAAGTATGTTCAGTGTTTCAAAACCATTTAGTCTTTAATTTGGGGAAAGGTAGAACTAATGTAGGATTATTCATAAAGATTACTGCTTTAGCAGGCTTTCAAGCAAGTAGTTACTTAATTGAATTTGTGTATTTCTTTCCTGTCCCCCAATAAAGTTTTATCTCTACTTTTTAAAACACATTTATTAGTTTTTAGGGATATCACATATTTAAAACACACACAAAAAAACACAAGGTAAAATGACTGATTATGGCAGATTTTCACTGCCATAATTAGCTGAGTGACTTTGGTTAATAATATAACTTTTATAAAGTAAATCATTTGATTTAGAAGAACACGATGATCTCTTCCACAGTTTGGTGTGTCCTGAGGCAGTGATTACTGCTAACATATTAGATTCCCTTAAATGGGAAGGGAAGTCTAAATAAGTCCTGTAGAATAAGAAGAAATAAAAAGAATCCCCAGTGCTATTTTTTTTTTTTTTGCTTGGGCAGACACTGGGAATTGAACCCAGGTCTTCGGCATGGCAGGTGAGCACTCTGCCACTGACCACTGTGGCCCACTCCCCCACCTCCCCCCACCCCCCCATGCTATTTTATTATCTGCAAGTTTCCTTTGTGCCTTGTTGCCAAATACCGTATTGCATGTCTCCGTTTTAAACATTTGAGATGATCTTTACTTTACATATATAAATGTATGATATAGTTTAGAGAAACTGGAAAAACTTTAGTGGACAGTGCCTATTTTGAAGTTCGGTAATTTCAGTTGAACCACTTGGTAAAGTATTTTTAAAAGACTCTGTCATTCTCTCTGATTTCTGATCAGATTAACTTGGTTGATTCTCCTGTTTTTCCTAAGATTTGAACTTTGGTTCAGCAGCTGATTGTCATATTCCCCCATTCTTAAAAAGACTTTGTAGACATAAAGGGCTTTTTATTTTGTGTAAGGATGTGTGTGACTCAGCCAGCCCCAAGAAAGTCTGGCCAGCCAGTCAGTCACAAGCCCAGTTGGGGCCTGACTGTCCTCACAGTCACACTTCATACCTACACATAAGCCCCATTCATTGAGAAAAGGTCAAAGGTCTAAAGGAAACAGGCTTGAAAGCCTGAAAGATGTTATCCTAAATTTCAGATCTCTGTTTTTTCAGTTGACAACACATATGCTTTGGCATTGGTCAGGGATAGCAAACTGAATGGCTTAAGGGCCAAAGTGAAGATGAACCTTTGTTTGTTTGGTTTTTGTTTTTTGCATGGGCAGGCAACGGGAATCAAACGGGCGTCTCAGGCATGGCAGGCAAGAACTCTGCCTGCTGAGCCACTGTGGTCTGCCTGATGTGATTTATGTTTGTTAGTTTTTTTTTTGAAGATAAGCCTTTGAAAACCACAAAGTGAAAAGTAGAATCAGTAGGCAAAAATGTACTACTATGTATATTAACAAAAGGAATCCCCTCATTAATTTAATTGAGCTTACATCTAAAGGTGGAAGTAAGGAAACCAGGGAGAGGAGATTTGCAAAGAAGCAAAACAAAATTAAGAAATGAAATTTTTTCAGCTTCTCTATCCCCATCCCAGGCCCTTAAGTAATTAGTATTAAGTGTGATAAAAAAGTCTTCCATGTTAAAAAAAAAAAAGTCCATTTTCAGAGGCAAAAAACAAAAACTAAAATTTAACACAAGAAAATAGGAAATATTGGTACTTTTGCCCCCATTGTCCTCTGAACTACAAGCTCCTGTGGCTGTCCTGCCACCTGACCATAGACTCTTTTTACCACAGGATGATGTGGGCAGCAGGGGCTGTGGCTGCCATGTCCAGCATCACATTTCCAGCAATCAGTGCCCTCGTCTCACGGAATGCAGAGTCAGATCAGCAAGGTGAGGTCACCACCAGTCTTTCTTCAGTCGAGACCTGCCTGCAAAAAAAGCCTAAGATGTTGATGCTCTTCTCTGTGTGAATAAAACAGGAGATGACAGCTATCTCTTTCTCTTAGAGTCTGTATTCCTTCCTGCTTTGATTTGTACTCATTTTTGAAACATGGACTCAGCAGTTCAGGATACTAAGCATTAAAAATGGAACTGTCCATTTTCTCTTTTCAGTTTTGACTCCCCTTTTGTCTATTACTATGAGAATTAACAAGATTATACTGCAATTTAACGGATGTTATGAAATCATGATTGTCCAGCTAGTAAGGCAGTGAGTTATTTATTTTAGAAAGAAATTACTAAATAAACCTGTCTTCCTTTGGTCTCAGTTGAAGCTTTAAAATATGAACCATATCATACTTTACTCTGTATAGTGATTTACCTTAAGACCTATGTAGAGCAGCTTCATTTATATCTAGTTGAAGTCCAATCACTTTGTTAGCTTTTTTAAGAGTTGCTGTATGGAGTAATGCTGACTTTCATAGCTTCAGAGCTCTAACTCTGAGTTGCAGGTGTCACACAAATACCTGAAGTTCCAGGAAATGACCAGGTTATATACAAATAGCTCAGTGTCTCAGAATTTAGAGGTTAATAATAACAACTCTAGAATAGATGTGACTGCTGTAAGAGCTTACAATCTAGGAACCTTTACAATAGGGCCCAACCTAATAATCCATGCTGAGTTTGAATATTATAGTTAGTCCATATGAGTGAGGCATGATTATATTTTGTCATTTTGTTTCTGACATTTCATTCAATATACTATCCTCAAGGTTCATTCACCTAGTTCTGTGCCTCACAACTTTATTCCTTCTTGCAGCTGCTTAGTCTTTTGTATAAATACACCACAGTATACCTTTCTGTTCCTCAGGTGATGTACCCTTAGGCCACCTCCATCCATTGCAAAGAGTAAACACTGCTGCCATAAACACCAGCAAGCAAATGTCCATTTGTGTCCTTACTCTCAGTTCCTCGAAGTATATACCTAGCAACAGATTTGCAGGATCACAGGGCAACCCTACCCCTAGCCTCATGTGGAACCACCACACTACCCTCCAGAGGGGCCGTACTACTCTGCTTCCCTATCACAGTGAATAGATACATTTCTTTCTGCACATTTTCTCCAGAACTTGTATCTAAGTAAAAAACCAGTGTTCCTGGTATAATCACATAGCCATGCCTTCGCCACCATAATCTAAATGAGGACATTTCTTTTTATTCTGCAGAGAATCCCATAGCCCTCCCCCAGGTCATTTAATTTTGGCCTATTGCCTTTGCTACATTCAGAGTAAGCATATTACAGTTTAGTCTTAACAGTAACAACTTGCATTGATTTTTTTCCTATATACCATCCCATTTTCAGCACGTTGAAATGTTGACATTTATTTGTTCTTCCTCATGCAAAAAAATTCTTGTAGTTGTACGTTGAATCACAATCATTGTCCACTCTTGGCATTCCAAAGATATACCATCTCAGTCTTTATCCTCTATCTTCCCTTCATCTCAGTCTTTATCCTCTATCTTTCCTTCTGGTGTCATACATGCCCCCAGCCCTTCTCCCCCAACCTTACTAACATTCACCTTCATTCAGTATACTTATATTGTTGTGCTACCATCAGATAGTACTGTGCTGTCCGTTTCTGAATTTTTACAGTCTGTCCTGTTGTACTTTCTATATTCCTTCAGCACCAAATGCCCAATCTTTACCCCTTTCTATCTCCTGATAACCTTTGTTCTTAACTTTAACTCTCATAATTCACTCATTAGGATTAATTCTTAGTAATGAGACCATACAGTATTTGTCCTTTTGTTTCTGGCTTATTATACTTTGCATAATGTCAAGAATCATCCACACTGTTACATGCTTCATGACTTGATTCTGTTTTACAGCTGCATAATATTCCACTGTATGTATACACTACAGCTCTTTAAGCCACACATCCATTGATGGACATCTGGGCTATGTCCAACTTTGGCATTCGTGAATAATGCCACTATAAACATCAGTGTGCAAGTGCCTGCTTGTGTCCTTACCTTCAGTTCCTCTGAATGTATACCTAGTAATGAGATTGCTGGATCATATGGCACTGCTATACTTAGCTTCCTGAGGAACTGCCGAACTGCTTTCCAGAACAGTTGCATCATTTTACATTCCTACCAACAGTAAACAAGTGAGCCTCCTTCTCCACATCCTCTCCAGCACTTGTCATTTTCTGCTTTATTGATAATAGCCATTCTCGTGAGTGTGAGATATCTCACTGTGGTTTTGATTTGCATTTTCCTAATAGCCAATGAAGTTGAGCAGCTTTTCATGTGCCTTTTAGCCATTTGTATATCCTCTTATGAAAAGTGTCTGTTTATGCCTTTTGCCCATATTTTAATTGTGTTGTTTGTCTTTTTGTTAGTGATTTGTATAATCTCTTTATGTTCTTTAATATCTTGTCTGATATGTGGTTTCCAAATATTGTCTCCCATTGCGTAGGCTGGCCTTTTTACTTTCCTGACATAATTCTTTGATGTACAAAACTGTTTCATTTTGAGGAGATCCTATTTATTTGTTTGTTTTTTCATAGCTTGTGCTTTGGGTGTAAGGTCTAGGAAATAACCTCCTATCACAAAACTTACAGGATATTTCCCTACATTCTCTTCTAAAACTTGTATGGTCTTAGCTCTAATGTTTAGGTTTTTAATCCATCATGTTTAGGTCTTTGATCCATTTTGAGTTAATTTTTGTATAGGGTATGAGATATGGGTCCTGTTTTATTCTTTGCATGTAGAGAGCCCGGTCACCAAATGCTGTTTATTGAAGAGGCTGCTCTTTCCAAATTGAGTTTGCTTTACTGCCTTATCAAAGATCAGTTGTCCATAAATGAGAGGGTCTATTTCTGAACACTTAATTTCATTTCATTGGTCAGTATATCTGTCTTTGTGCCAGCTGCCATCCTGTTTTGATCACTGTAGCTTTATAATAATGCTTTAAAGACAGGTGAGACCTGTCTTTATTTTTCTTTCTCATGATATATTTAGCTATTCGGGGCACCCTGCCCTTCCAGATAAATTTGGTTATTGGTTTTTATATTTCTGCAAAGTAAGTTGTTGGGATTTTAATTGGTATTGCATTGAATCTACAAATCAGTTTGGATAGAATTGACATCTTAACTATATTTAGTTTTCTAGTCCATGAACACGGTATGCCCTTCCATTTGTCTAGGTCTTCCGTGATTCCTTTTAGCAATTTTTTTAGTTTTCTGTATACAGGTCTTTTGTGTCCTTAGTTAAATTTATTCCTAAATATTTAATTCTTTTGGTTGCTATTGTAAATGGAATTTGTTTCTTAATTTTCTCCTCAGATTGCTTATTTCTAGTGTACAGAAATACTACTGATTTTTGGGTGTTGATTTTGTACCCTGCCACTTTGCTGTACTCATTTATTAGCTCTATTAGCTTTGCTGTAGAGTTTTCGGGATTTTCAACATATACTATCACATCATCTGCAAACAGTGAGAGTTTTACTTCTTCCTTTCCAATTTGGGTGCCTTTTATTTCTTTTTCTTGTCTGATTGCTCTGGCTAGAACTTCCAGCACAATATTGAATAACATTGGTGACACTGGGCATCCTTGCCTTGTTCCTGATCTTAGAGGGAAAGCTTTCAGTTATTCCCCATTGAGGATGTTGTTAACTGTGGGTTTTTCATATATTCCCTTTATTGTGTTGAAGAATTTCCCTTCTATTCCTATCCTTTGAAGTGTTTTCATCAAGAAAGAATGTTGAATTTTGTCAAATGCCTTTTCTGCACCAGTCAAGATGATTATGTGGTTTTTCTGCTTTGATTTATTGACGTGTTTTATTACATTAATTGATTTTCTTCTCTTGAACCAGCCTTGCATACTGGAATAAATCCCACTTGGTCATGGTGCATAATTCTTTTAATGTGCTGCTGGATTCAATTTGTAAGTATTTTGTTGAGGATTCTTGCAGCTATGATCATTGAAGAGATTGGTCTGTAATTTATTTTTCTTTTCTTGTACTATCTTTGTCTGGCTTTGGTATTAGGATGATGTTGGCTTCACAGAATGAATGAAGTAGTTTTCCTTCCACAATTTTTTTGAAGAGGTTGAGCAGGATTGGTACTAATTCTATCATGAATGTTGATTTCACATGTGAAGTCATTTGATCCTGGACTTTTTTTCTTTTTGGGGAGCTTCTTCATGACTGAATCGAACTCTTTATTTGTGATTGGTTTGCTGAATCATCTTATTTTCTCTTGAGTCAGTGCTGGTTGTTCATGCTTTTTTAGGAAGTTGTCCATTTCATCTGTGTTGTCCAGTTATTAGCATATAGTTGTTCATATTAGCCCCTTGTTACCTCCTTTACTTCTGTGAGTCAACAGTAATGTCCTCTCTTCCATTTCTGGTTTTATTTGTTTATATCCTCTCTCTTTTTTTTATGATTCTGTTTATTTCCTCTGTTGTTTGCATATTCTTAATTTCATTTATTTCTGCTGTAATGTCTATTATTTTTTTCCTTCTGTTTGCTTTGCAGTTAATTTGATGTTCTTCCTCTAATTCCTCCAGGTCAACAGTAAATTCCTTTATTTTTGCTGTTTTTTCTTTTTTAAAATAAGCATTTAGGGCAATAAATTTCTCTCTCACCACCACCTTTGCTGTATCCCATAAGTTTTGATACGTGTATTTTAATATTTATTTGCCTGGTGATATTTTACTGATTTTTCTTGTAATGTCTTCCTTGAGCCACTGGCTTTTTAAGATTGTGTTGTTTAGCCTCCATACATTTGTGAATTTACCAGCCTTCTGCCTGTTATTGTTTTCCAACTTCATTCCATTATGAATAAGAAAATATTTTGTATAATTTCAATTTTTAAAAATTTATTGAGACTTACTTTGTGACCCAACATATGGTCTATCCTGGTGAATGATCCATGAACATTTGAGGAAAATGTGTATACTGCTGTTGGGTGTAATGTTCTATAAATGTCTGTTAAGTGTAGCTCATTTATTGTACTATTCAAAGTCTCTGTTTCTTTATTGATCCTCTGTCTAGATGTTCTTTCTGTTGATGAGAGCAGTGAATTGAAGTCTCCAGCTATTATTATAGAGTATCTACTTCTCCCTTCAGTGCTGTCAGTGTTGAACGCCTTATGTATTTTGGAGTACTCTTGCTCGGTTCATAAATATTTATGATTTGTTATGTCTTTTTGTTGAACTGTTCCTTTTATTAATACATAGTGTCTTTCTTTGTCCTTTTTAATTTTTCACATTTGAAATCTAATTTGTCAGATGTTAATATAGCTATTCCCACTCTTTCCTGGTTGTTGTAATGTAAAACATCTTTTTCCAATCTTTCAGTTTCAATCTGTTTTTGTCCTTGCATCTAAAGTGAGTCTTTTATAGACAGCATATCAATAAGTCCTGTTTTTTAATCCATTCTGCAAGTCTGTGTCTTTTCATTGGGGAGTTTAATCCATTAACATTTATGTTATTGTAGTGTAAAGGCAGTATTTGTTCCATTTTGTCTTTAGATTTTATACGTTGCATTTTTTTTTCTCTTTTTACTTTTACTGATGGTCTTCATTTGTATACTTGTCAACAGACCTCTCTCGTCTTTTCCTTTCGGCCTGTAGTGCTCCCTTCAATATTTCTTGTAGAGTCAGTCACTTATGTCACAAAGTCTCTCAGTGACTGAAAATATTTTAAAGTTCCCCTCATTTTTGAAGGGTAGTTTTTCTCTTTCAGAATCTTAAATATATCATACAACTGCCTTCTCGCCTCTATGGTTTCTGCTGAGAAATCCACACACAGTCTTATTGAGCTTCCCTTGTATGTGATGGATCACTTGTCTCTTGCTTTGGGAATGCTTTCTTTGTCTTTGGTAATTGACAACCTGATTAAGTGTCTTGGAGTAGGTCTATGTGGATCATTTCTGTTTGGGTTATGGTGCCTTTCATGGATCTGTGATTTTTTGTCTTTCATAAGAGATGGGAAATTTTCAGTGATTATTTCCTTCATTAACCTTTCTGTCCCTTTTGCCCTTTCTTCTCCTTCTGGGACACCCATAACATGTATATTCATGCTCTTTATGTTGTCATTCAATTCCCTGAGACCCTGCTCATGCTTTTCCATTCTTTTTACTATCTGTTGTTTTGTGTGTAGGATTTCAGATGTCCTGTCCTCTAATTAACTAATCCTTTCTCTTAGCCTCTTTAGATCTGCTGTTGTAGTTCTCCATTGTTTTTTTGCATCTTTTCTGTTGTGCTTTTCATTCCCATAAGTTCTGCCATTTGTTTTTTCAAACTTCCTATTTCTTCATGTTCACCCAGTGTTTTTTTGTTAATATTCTTCATCTGTTTTGCCATATCTTCCTCAATTTATGATTTCATTTTTTAATGTTTCTTTACTGTATAATAGAAACTATATACAAAGCAAAGAAAAACAATAATTTTCAGGTCATACTTCAACAGGTAGTTACAGAACAGATCCCAGATTTTATCATGGGCTCCCATTCCATCATCTCAGATTCTTCCTTTTAGCTGCTTCAATGATCTAGAGGCTAGAAGGAATATTAATATAGTGATTCATCAGCTGTACTCGTTTTTGTATGCTATTTGTGTGTGGGTCATATTTCATTCTTTTTCCATGTGACTATCCCGCTATTGCCACACTGTTTGTTGCATGGGCTGGAACTTGAACCCGGGCCTCCCGCTTGGCAGGTGAGAATTCTACCTCTAAACTACCCTTGCACCCCCATACTCGTTTTTAAATCCCATTTTCTGTTTTATGCCTCAACTATCTCCTTTAATCCTTCTCCCATTCTAAAGGGATCTTTGGAAAATCTCTGTTCTGACTTCTTTGTGTTGAGAAGGGGTGTCAACACTAAAGAACAGGGGGATGTAATTAACTGATAATCCTGAAGAGACTGGTCCCTCTGGGTTTCAGGCCTTATCTGACCTAAGCACCCTCTGGGAATTATGTTCCAGAAAGGCAAACCTAGTGCTTGAAATCTTAATAGAGTCTCAGTTCAACTGTAGGTGTTCTTAAGAGTCAACAAGAGTGATGTTGATTGGGATTTAGTAAACCATGGCCACTAACACTGTCTAACTGATGCTTGCATAAGAGTGGCCTCTTGAATAGCCTCTTGACTCCATTTGATCTCTCTTGGCCACTGATGCCTTATTTCATTTCACTTCTTTTCTCCCTTTTGATCAGGAAGGCATTGTCGATACCATGGTGCCAGGGCTGGATTCATCCTGGGAGTCATGCCCCACAGTGTCAGTGAGATTTTCACCCCGAATGACTTGTAGCACATAGTGGGGAAGTTGTTGCTTAGACTTCTGATATGATTTTGCATGTCTGTTCGAACATCCTTAATGAGTCGTTTCAATTCCTATATCTCTTTTGAAATTTTGGTCTTTTTCTTTGATTGGGCCGTATCTTTGATTTTTCTAGTATGATTCATTATTTTTAACTGGCATCTAGGCATTTCATTTTCTTAATTAGTTTATTCTGGAGGTTGTTTTCACTTTTACTAAGGGTTTTCATGTTGTTTGGCTTTGTTCTCTATCGGCTCTTTGGCCATCAGTTCAACTTATTGTAGATTGCTAGCATAGCTTCTGTTTAACTGATCAGAATTTTTCAGCTCTTGTTTTGTGATTCTTGCCCTGTCTGTATAGAACCTTTTTTGAGGAGGGTTTCGTCAGATATGATCGATCCCAGTCATATTTTCCCAGACCAGACAAGCCCACATCTCAGGAGGAGAGAGTAACCAGTATCAAATTTCCTTGCAGGTGAGACCCAGAAGGTTGAAAGACTTTCTTATGAAGCTTCTAGACTTTGTTTTTCCTGTCTTGCCCAGTAGGTGGCGCATGTCATCCCACACCTTCCCCACTAGTGTAAAGTGATGTGGTGCTTTAATTCTAAGCTGACCCCGTCTCTGCCAGGGGTATGGTTGAGACCAAGGCCGAGGTAGAGGTCAGGCTTAGGTTGCTTCTATTTTCTACCCCCTGGGGCCTAAATTCCCTGAAGGAGGGTAGCCACTTGAGCTGGGTGAGCTGGGCACCCCCCTTACCCCCCATTCTTGAGAAAGATACACCGTTTAGGGAAATGTCCAAGTTCACCTAACTAGTTACTTTGCCTCTCAGACATGCCCTAATTCCACCCTTGCCTGGGGCAGTGCTGAAGCCTTAGAGTGCTTGCAGTTCTATCTAATGAGCTGTTAAGAAGTTTAAAAAAAGAGAAAGAAAATTTTTCAGAGCTGGACTCCAGCTCCCTGGGTTTGCCAATCAAGAGCTGTAGTTGTTTCGCAGCTCTGTGTGTCCCCTTTTCTTGGGGTTCAGCTCTTTTCTAGTATTTCACGCTTCCAACTCAAAATGCCTGTTGTTTTTTTTTCTGTCAGTCCCACCCCCTTTCTGTTGGGGTCGGGGCATTTCCTTGTTTAATGGTTACTGCAGTTTTATCTGTGCTAGGGGCCTGTTTTTAGCAGTCCAGATTTGATAATTATTCTGCAATTGAAGCTTGGTTGAGCTAACTGTCTGTTTACAAATAGAGTCTGTTTTCTTTCTCCTTGGGAACCAGCCTGCCATGCCTGTGGGGAAGGGGGTGCTGGCCAGCTTGAAAGATTTACAGGTCTGTGTGAGATCTCAGCTGTTACCCCTGTTCCAGATTGGTGTATGATGCATGTCTGGTCACTGGAGTTCCCCCTACAGTTTTTCCAGATAGTTCCTGGCTATTTACTAGCTGCCTTGGAGGACAAACTGAATTCCCCACCTTACTATGCCGCCATCTTTCTCCTAGCCCTCCACTGTCTAGATTCTGAATTCATTTTTCTTTGTACCTCTGGCTTCCCCCCCTACCAGAATTAATCTTTTTCCTTCTTGCTCTCTTAATGATTCACCTTACTGTAGTCAGGAATTAGAGAATTTCAGAGGGAAAAAGTTTTAAGTGCCTAAGAATCATTTAAAAAGTTTTGATATAAACCCAGATTGGAAAAGATGATTTGTTCTTTGCACATGATTTTCCACATCAGAAATTAGCCATCTTTCCCATATCCATTTTTAATAGTGTCACTTGAAGGTCACAGATTCCACATGTCACCTCTAACTATGATAACTCAGCCTGGAGGCTGATTGCCAGGTGTTCTGGAAAAAGGGAAGTCTGCCATCTATTGGAGGATGTACACTGCCATTGTCTGACAGACACCTGCCATGCCTCCTCTCATTGGGGCTTGAATTTTCTTTGGCTGTTTTTACACCTACATGTATCAATACAGATGTTTCTAAATATCAGCACACAAAAATATTAGAACATATATGTTAAGTTGAATGATATCAAGTTGATAACTAGACTGTTTTTGACTTATATCTTTCAAATTGTTCAAGCTCATTTTTTACCTGCCGCTGAAGAAACCAGAGATGTCTAGAAATTGTCACTTATGGGATTCAAACCCAGAATGTAGAGGTAGCTGTTAGGAAATGAAGTCTGCCTTGCTTCCTTACTTCTCTTTGTTCTAATATAGGAGTTGCCCAGGGCATCATAACTGGAATAAGAGGGCTGTGCAATGGCCTGGGGCCAGCCCTGTATGGCTTCATATTCTACATGTTCCATGTTGAGCTAACAGAATTGGAACCGGATTTGAACTCCAACAAAGTTGCCCTGCAGGTAAATTGGTAATAAGTGTAGTTTTTATAACAAGTTGTGCTCTATTATGTAGCAATATCTTTTGACGTTAAGATTGAAGGAAATTCTTGTTTATATAATAGTAATATTGTATTGAAAATGGTAAGTGCTATATTCAGTGTTTTCTGGGATCAGGAAACAGTCATTTCATAGATTTAATCTCTGATGTAAAAGATTTGTCTTAACTTTGTTCTGATTCTGTTTCACCTGCACAATCATCCTGATTAGAATGCTATTCTCTGCCTTAGCTCAGGTGAAATAAAATTTGAAATGACCTAAAAATTCATCTAAACATTGATCTGGAGTGCTTTCTCTACCATTTATTTGATAATTTTTCCTTCCTTCCCTCTAAGCAATGCTTAGTATAGTGTTCCCTACAGAACTCATACTAAATATTTCCTATATGGAAGTGTCTGATCTAAAGTTATAGGATAGGAGTAGAGATACACAGTAACTGTTACTTACAGGCTAACAAGTTTGGTTAAGATATTTGGAAGTGGTGCAAAAATCAGTGATTAGTTGCCATTTATCATACTTCAGGCACCGGGCTCTATTAAAACTGGCCTTGTCATTTAGTGAAACATTAGCTTGGCAGAAAGTGATTCATTTTTGCTTTATTGGGTCATGGAACTAATTTTGGGTTGAAAAGACTAACTAAATTCTTCATCTCCATTTTTTTCCCACCCCATCAGGGAGCTGTCGTCCCAGGCCCGCCGTTTTTATTTGGGGCATGTATAGTTCTTATGTCTTTTGTGGTTGCCTTATTTATCCCTGAATATAGTAAAGCCAGTGGAACTCGAAAGCATAGCAACAGCATCAGTGGCAGCCTGACCAACACCCCGGAAC
Organism: Tamandua tetradactyla; assembly: GCF_023851605.1. Classification (NCBI taxonomy): domain Eukaryota; kingdom Metazoa; phylum Chordata; class Mammalia; order Pilosa; family Myrmecophagidae; genus Tamandua; species Tamandua tetradactyla. The sequence goes on from NC_135328.1 coordinate 3,823,062, forward strand.
GAGGCAGTGAAGAGGACTTTGAGCCCCTGCTGCAAGACAGCAGCATCTGGGAGCTTTCTTCCTTTGAAGAGCCTGGGAATCAGTGCACTGAGCTGTAAAAGCAGCAGAAAGAGGTTTCTGCAAATCCTGTCTGAGAGCCATGGAGGGAGCCACACCACATGGAGACTTCCTGGTGCTGAGGGGGGAGATGCCAAGTTTGATAAGTGACCCCTCTCTCCTTCCACTTTCTCCTCCTGCCTTCTTTTCTTTTTTGTTCATTAGAACAAGGTAGGATTTAAAATTCTTTCCTTCAAACGATGTGTAGCTCCCACGGTTATCTGGAGTCTGAATTTTGAAACTGAAATGGAAAAAGTAGTATCTGGTAAAAAGGATGAGTTTCCTTTTACAACTCCAGTATAAGGGTGACAGCAGTTGTTCCTCACCCTTTTTAGCAGAATGTAGAGGATTGTAGTGGGACTGTTGTGTTGGCAGGATTTCAGGGAAAACAAAATCTCTTCTCATTTTATTTCTTCCTATTTCTCTGAAAACATGCCCACTTAACCCACAGGAGTTTATGAGGGCCTCTCTAAGAGTCACTCTTATCAGGGATCTGTATTGCCTTTGTTCAAAGGTCACACAAAAATTTAGTTTTATTTTCCTTTCATTCTCTCCACTTCCTATTCTTAACTAGAATGAAATTCAGCATGTACACCTCTGGGCTTTAATAATACTGATCAGTGATCATCTTTACCAGATGAAAGAAAATTTTCTTATAAATTTAAATTATGTAGAACTATCAACTCAGATTCCTGGACTTAGAATCTTAGTCTGATCCATGGTAATTTTACAGAAGAAAAAATATATCAAGCATTCTGGTGGCAACATAGAAATCAGAGGGTGCTTCTAAAAATTTTTTGAACAAATGTGAACATTCCTAAGTGTGGATGACAATTAGTAACTGGATACCAGTGGAATACACATCCAAGTTCAAGCTCACATACTGCTTTATGACTATTTTTTTCCTTACCACAGCTCCAGTGTCCTACTTCTCAAGTAATTTTCCCTTCCATCACACTCCTGCCTTAACTGCTCTGTAGTATACATTTCTTTTCAAACATACTCTATTTCTTCGTTTCAGGTGATTTATCTCACTTTTCAATCTCACAGGAATACACACATCAAATTCCTTTCTAAAATATGATGGTTTAGTGAAGCTCAGTTTCACAAGTGTCTTGCTAATTTTTCAAGATGTTTTATCGACAAAGAAAACTTTACAGATTTATATGTATTTTGCTGCACCAGTAAATGGACCATTAAATAGGGCCCACCTTTAACAGAGCACTCCTTTTGAAAGTTTTATAGGTATGAAATATATGTAGATATTTGTAAGGAGTTTTAATTTTTTTTTGATGGGGTGCTGTGTAAATCTTGTATTTATAAATGTAATGAAGGTATTGACAGAAAAAAATATATACAACTTTTATAAAGGATTGTGTACTGACTGAATACATTTAAAAGAAAATATATTTTGAAACCTGTTCTGCCGTGAACAGAGATAACATATCTTTTTACTATGCTGTTGGTTTTTAAGTTAAGCTTCCTAATGCATAATAAATTTGCAATGTATACTTTTATGTCGTTTGTGCTTCTTTAAAGCAGATAGTATCATTGGTCTTTTGGGTTCCATTTTAGGTAATTTCAATTAAAATGAATTATTAATCCTTCAGTCAATACAGATGATGTCTGTACTTTTAGCGAATTTCCTTCGAAGTAAGATATCTATTTTTATTTTTTAAAATGCTCTCAACTTTATCTTTGTTTTATCAACTGCTTATCACAACTGCAATTACTTATATCCAGTATACTAAATGTCCCAGTGTAACAGATGTCATTTTTTTTAATTAGGTAGATTTTAAAAATTGAAATAAGTCACATAACATAAAATTTACTATTTTAACTATTTTAATGTGTGTTTTTTAGTGGATTCACAAGGTTGTACAAACATCACCACTGTTTACTTCCAGAATATTTCCGTGTCCCAAAAACAAGAAACTCTACCCATTAGCACGCACTCCCAATTCCTTTTCCCTCTTACCCTGGCAACCACTAATCTACTCTCTTTTTATCTATGAACTTGCCCAATCTGGACATTTCATATAACTGGAATCATACATTGTCTTCAAAGCTCATCCATGTTGTAGCATCTATTAGTACTTCATTCCTTTCAATAATTGAAAAATATTCCATTGTATGGATATACACCTTTTAAATTAATCCATTCATCAGTTGTTGGACATTTGGCTTGTTTCTACTTTTGGCTTTTATGAATAATGTAGCCTGTACAAGTTTTTGTGTGAACATGGACTTGAAGTTTATTCTAGGTATATATACCTAAGAGTGGAATTGCTAGGTCATGTGGTAACTCTTATTTAGCATTTTGAGGAAAAAACAAAATGTTTTCCACAGCAACTGCAGCATTTTAAATTTCTATCATTAATGCATGACAATTGCAATTTGTCTGCAATATATGGGTCCCAATTTATTCACATCCTCACCACCACTTATTTACGTTTGTTTAATTATAGCCATTCTAGTAGGTTTGAAGTGGTATCTCATGCTTTCGTTTTACATTTCTCTAATGATGTACTTTTTTGGCTATTCATATATCTTTTGGAGAATTATATATTCAAGTCTTCTGCTCATTTTTTAATTGGTAAGTTTGTCATTTTGTTGAGTTGTAGAATAGATTCTATACTCTTATCATACATGATTTGCAAATATTTTCTCCCATTTTGTGGGTTGTCTTCACTTTCTTGATAGTGTTTAATCCACAAAAGTTTTTAATTTTGATAAAATCTAATTTATTTTGTTGTTGTTGCTAATGCTTTTGGTGTCAATTCCAGGGTCATGAAGATTTTCCCCAGGGTTTTATAATAGTTCTGTAGTAGTCTTTGATGCAGTTGGAGTTACTCTGTATATAGTGTGAGCTAGGGGTACAATTTTATTCTTCTGCATATGTATAACCAGTTCTCCCAGTATTTATTGAAGAGAATATCCTTTCCCCATTTAATGTTCTCTACACTCTTGTTAGAAATCACTTGGCTATAGACTTATGGGTCTGTTTCTGGACTCTCAGTTCTGTTCCATTGGTCTATATTTCAGTCCTTATGCCAGTACCAGACTGTTTTGATTACTGTAGCTTTATAGTAAAAGTTTTGAATTTAGGAAGTATGAATACTCCAACTTTGTTCTTTCTTAAGATTGTTTTGGCTGCCTGGGGCCCTGTTCTAGTTTGCTAGCTGCTGGAATGCAATATACCAGAAACGGAACGGCTTTTAACAAGGGGAATTTAATGAGTTGTTAGTTTACAGTTCTAAGGCCGAGAAAATGTCCCAGTCAAAACAAGTCTATAGAAATGTCCAATCAAAGGCATCCAGGGAAAAGATACCTTGGTTCAAGAAGGCCGATGAAGTTCAAGGTCTCTCTCTCAAGTGAGAAGGCACATGGCGAACACAGTTAGGGCCTCTCTCTCAGCTGGAAGGGCACATGGCGAATACAGTGTCATCTGCTAGCTTTCTCTCCTGGCTTCTGGTTTCATGAAGCTCCCCGGGAGGCGTTTTCCTTCTTCATCTCCATTGGACTCTCCGCTTCATGGTGCTGCAGCATTCTCTGCTCTCTCTGAATCTCTCTGAATCTCTCATTCTCCTTTTATAGGACTTCAGAAACTAATCAAGACCCACTCAAATGGGTGGAGACATGTCATCCCCTAATCCAGTTTAACAACCATTCTTAACTAAATCACATCAACCAGGGAGATGATCTCATTACAGTTTCAAACATACAGTATTGAATAGAGATTATTCTACCTTTATGAAATGGGATTTATATTAAAACATGGCTTTTCTTAGGGGGCATACTTCCTTTCAAACCAGCACAGGCCCCTTACAATTTCTTAACAATTTAAGGATTGGCTTTTCCATATCTGCAAAGGGCTGCTGGAATTTTTATAGGAATTGCATTGAATCTGTAGCTCACTTTAGGTAGTATATAGAATTAATTATATTAATTCTTCTGATCCATGAACACAGGATTTCTTTCCTTTTATTTAGGTCTTTTATTTCTTTCAGGAATGTTTTGTAATTTTCCCAGTACAAGTCTTTTACTTCTTTGGTGAAATATATTCCAAGATATTTTATTCTTTTAGACACTACTGTAAATGGAATTTTCTTAATTTTATTTTTGAGTTGTTTTTTGCTAGTGTAATATAATACAATTTATTTTAGGCGGTTCATCTTGTATCCTTTAACTTTGCTGGATTTATTAACTTCTAATGGGTTTTTTTATGGATTCTTTAGGATTTTCTATATATAAGATTATATCATCTGTGAATACATTTAGTTTTGCTTCTTTCTTTCCAGTTTTGATGCCTCTTCCTGCCACCTCCACCTCCACCATGTCCTCTTCTTCCTCCTTTTCCTTCTTCTACTTCTAACTTACCATTTTGAACTACTTTCAAACATACAGGACAGTTACAAAACTCATACAGAAAACTCCAACATTAATCTAAACCCATAGATACCCAGATCCAACAATTGTAGCATTTTGCCACATTTATCATATCATCTTATCCATCTGTGTCTAAATATCAGTCAATTTTCTGAACATTTGAGTGTAGGTTTTACATGCCATACGTTTTATATGCCATACTCCTTGAATACTTAGCGCTGCCATGTACATTTCTTTCAAATAAGAATAGTCTCGTATGGAACCAATTTAAGTGCACTTTAAGTTCAAGAAATTTAACACTGATCTAAAATTTACAGTCTAGATTTATTTTTTCATTTGTTCTAATAATGTCTCTTTGTACCTTTTCTCTTCCCTTGCTAGATCCTGTCAAGGATCATTGTCTCTTTAGTTGCTTTCTCCCTCCCTTACTCCTCCCTTCTTCCTTCCTCCCTTCCTTGCCCCCCCCCCCACTTCTCTCTCTCTCTCTCTCTCTCATCATGGGAACATTACAACATAAACTTTCCCATCTCAATCCCTTCCATTTATTGGGATTAATAATAATAATAATAGTAATAGAAGTATACCATTTACTGGGTTTAATCACATTCACAATATTGCAGCACCCTCACATCCTTCCATTACTAAAACTTTACTATCTCCCCAAACAGAAACCCTACAGCCATTATGTGTAATTTTCCCCATCCCTCTAACTCCAGCCCCTGGCAACCTGTACTCTAATTTCTGACTCTATGAACTTACATATTTATTCTCTGATGTGTTCTTTGTACTTATTGTGGGGCTTAGATTTAACATCCTGAATCTATAACATTCTCCTTTTCTTTGTTATCAACATGAATATATACAAACTTTCTTCCTATACCACTCTGTCCCCTTACATTTATGTAGTTCTTGTCTCATATTATGTATTTACACATTATGAGCCCCAAATAACTGATTTATTAGTACATTTTAGGCCTTTGCATTTTAGATCCTGTAGGAAATAAAAAATGAAGTTACCAAACAAAAATACAGTAGCACTGGTATTTATATTTATCCATGTTGTGTTTGCTCACCAGAGATTTTTTTATTTCTTCATACAGCTTTGCTCTGTTGTCTAGTGTCTTTCCTTTCTACCTATAGAATGCTGTTTAGCATGTCTTGTAGGGCTGGTCTGGTGGTCATGTCCCTCAGTTTTTGTTTTATCTGGAAATGTCTTAATTACCCCCTCAGTTTTGAAAGACGGTTTTTTTCAGATATAGCGTTCTTGGTTGGCAGTGTTTTGCTTTCAGCCCTTTAAATAAGTCTTTCCACTGCCTTCTTGCCTCTGTGGTTTTTGGTGAGAAATTGGCAGTACATCTTATTGAGACTCCCTTGTACATAGCACATTGTTTTTCTCTTGTGTTCAGAATTCTCTGTCTTTGGCATTTGCCAGTTTGATTTTAATATGCCATAGTGTGGATCTATTTGGGTTTGTGCCGTTTGAAGTTTGGCAAACATCTTGGAAATGCATATTCCTGTTTTTCATTAAATTTGGGACATTTTCAGCAATTATTTTGTCGAATATTTTCTCTGCTCCCTTCTCTCTATGTTCCTCTTCTAGGACTCCTTTGGTACATATGTCAGTATGCTTAATGGTATCCCAGAGGTTCCACAGGCTCGTTTAACGTTTCTTTATTCTTTCTTTTCAGACTGAAAAATTTCAAATTCTTATCTTCAAGTTCACTCATTGTTTCTTTTGCCAGCTACAATCAATTGTTGAACCCTTCTAGGGAATTTTAAATTTCTTTTACTGTGCTCTTCAGCTCTGCTTGGTTCCTTTTTATAATTTCTATCTCTCTATTGATACTCTCTGTGCATCCAACTATTTAGTGATTTTTTTACTTTAATAAAATTCCCATGAGGAATATCTCTTGCATTCATTATGAATTTCACATATTTGTAAGCAGGTCTGCCACCACATTCAATATTTCCTCTCCTGAAATGACAGAACTCAACATGATTTCCTTCTGAGCTTGACAAACGAAGTTTGAGAGTAGTCTTTTTATAGACTTTTTGCTTCATTAAGCAGAAAGCTTAATAGTTTTTTGCCCATGACCTTATCTGTTAAATGGCCAAGGGGAGAAGACCTTTCAGCCACAATAATGATTACTCCCTTTGTTCTCAATATAATCATAAAGCCATTTAATAACTGTAGAGTAATTTCAGCTACGAAATGAGGGATTCCAATTCGTTTCTGTTAGGAAACTTCTCAGTTAGCTGTCTTCTCTTTTTTCCTGTGAAAAGTAAATGATATTCTGCCATGTCTTAAGATTTCTACTTTTACAGGGTAACCATGATTGTACAGCATTGTGCACAGTTACTTTATAGGAAGGATTCATTGCATACTTCCCTAGTCTACTTCTTTTCTTTATCCTCATCCACTATTCAGTGACGTAATAAAGAATTCAAAAATTAGAGATGAAGGAACTGATGAGCATGGTCTGGAATTGTCTTTCCAGATCACTTTAGAACAGTGTCTTCCCTAGCCACACCTCCACTTGGATGGGACCTCAACCAAGTTGTGGGTTTTTCATGAATTCCCTGTATCCTCATTTTTAATCAGTTCTCCAGAGAAAAAAACCAACAGGAGGTAAGATACACAGGTATAGATATGTAAGAGATTTATTAGAGAAATTGGCACCTCCATCTGTGGGGATTATCAAGTCCAAATTTTGTAGGGCAGGCTGCAAGTTAGAAACAATGAAATTAATGTTGAATTTCTCCAGAAAAGCTGGCTGTCTGGAGATAGAAATTCTTCTTTCTTACTGCTGAAAACCTCAGTTCCTGCTTTAAAAGGCCTCCAAATGATTGGATGAGGAGACTCTTCTCATTGCTGAGGGCAGTTTCCTTTGTTGATTGTAGATATAATCAGTGATAGATACAATCAACTGACTAATAATTTAGATCTACAAAATACCTTCATAATAAGAAGCTGGCTTGAGCTAATAACTGGATACCATAACCTAACCAAGTTGACAAATGAAATTAGCTTTCACAGTCCTATTGACGAAGTTCCATTCTACTCATAATTTCTTGGGTGTGTGTGTTTTAGTGATTTTATCATGAAAGGGTGTTGGATTTTGTCAAATACTTTTCCTGCATCAGTTGAGATGAGCATGTGATATTTTTTCCCTTCATTCTATTCCTGTAGTGTAGTGATTTTTGTATGTTGAACCCCCCTTTCATTCCTGAGCTAAGTCCCATTTGATCACAGTGTATATTGCTTTTTAATATGCTGCTGGTTTCTGTTTGCTAGTATTTTGTTGAGGATGTTTGTATCTTTGTTAACAAATATTGGTCTGTACTTTCTTCTCTTGTGATGTCTTTGTCTGGTTTTGTTATTAGCATACTGCTGGCCTCATAACCTGTTGAGAAGTGTTTCCTTTTCTCCTCTTACATTTTTTGGAAGAATTTATGAAGGATTGGTGTTAATTTGTCTTTCAAAGTAGAATGCACTAATGAAGCCATGTGATCTTTTTATTCATAAATAGCTACTGTATCAATCTGGGTCCAATTAGATACATCACTAGAGATATATAAAGAATTGTTAGCTATGCTGTTAACTAGGCAACTGAAAGAGTAACACCAGAACACTAAGGTGGTAGTAGGCAGTAGTAGTTTGTAACCTTCAGCATGCACCGGGATCAACTAGAAATCTTGTTAAACGGATTCTTGGACCCAGCCTCAGAGTTACTGATTAAGTAGTCTGGGGCAGTGCCTGAGACTCTGCATTCTAACAAATTCCCAGATGATTCTGGTTGAGAACCACTGCTTTAAAATATCATGTGCATAAGAACTACAGTTCCCCCAGGGCTGAGAAGTCAAAGGGTAAAGGTTTGAATTGTTAAAACTTAGAATCTTAAAGAAGGGTCTCCAGGCAGTTGGAACTCAGACCTCTGAAAAGGGCTGCCAACTGGCTGGCATTGGTGATTCTAGGCTGGGAGGAGGGGCCAATGGGGCTGAAAGCTGGGGCTGGCACAGTGTACCTGTTTTGGTACATGTCAGAAAAATTGAAAACTGGGTTCAGCTGCTTAGTTATGTAAAAGAACTGCCTCTGACAAAAAAAGAATTGTCACTGGGATGTTGCTCAGAGAAATGAGAAGCAGATAGAAAGGAACAAGTCAGTTCCTCCTTCTCTTTGAGCCTTGCAGTCTCCCTCTAGTGCCTTCTATTGATAGAGCTAACAGTCTACTAGAAAGGCAGAAATGGTGTACTAGGTACAAAAGGGCAGTTGGGAGCTGGGAGACAGCAATTTAATAATTGGCAGTAGACAGTGTACATGTGCACGCTTCCATAGTTTCACTTCTGTGCAACCACAAACCAAGTCCATTTTCCATTCAACGAGATGCAGCTTATGTGCAAGCAATGCACTCACACTTTCCCAAAAATAAAGAAATGCTAAGTCCCAGCTGCAATTTTATCCATCTCTGGACTGTGATTACTCCCCCAAAATCATAGCCCCGCCTGAATATTCTTACTAAAAGTAAAATTAACCTCTAATAAAGCTTGTATAAAATATTGAGGAGAGATAAGAAGAAAACACTTACTGTCTATTAATGCACACATACAAGCAAGGAAGAAAATGTGCATAGCTGTTCCAGTCCTCAACTCTGTGACTGGTCACATGGGTATAGCTTGTATTTATAGCTTCTTCTACTATCCATTCCATATTTACTTTGTCCTCCCCAGAACAATCAGGTCAGTGGGGTTCTTTATCTGATCCGTGACCCAAATCTTTATTCCTAAAGGATGTGAAACCTTTCTGATTGCTGTGAATTTCCATTAATCTTTCTACTGGGCATGGATTGGTAAAACGTGTCTCAGAGAATTCACTGGGGTCCTTGTCCCCATTGTGTGGTAACAACCCAGTTTCCCCTTAAATTATACCAGCCAGAGCTGGGCGCTGCCCTTACCGGGTTCGGATCCGGAAAACCTCCGCTGCACCCTGTGTAACAGATTACTAAAAAAAAGGCTCATGTGGGGGGCGGGGCCAAGATGGCGGCTTAGTAAGGTACGTGCATCTTAGTTCCTCCTCCAAAGCAACTACTAGGTGAACTGAAACAGTGCAGAACAGCTCCCGGGGCTACGGCAGGGAATGGACACACAGCGTACCCCAGTCTGGACTGGCTAGACTGACTGACAGACTCGGCTGCGGTGAGATGCCCGAGCGGCACGCGATTTCCCGAGCAGCGGCAGCTGTGGCGGCCGGAGCTGCTCCCTCCCTCCTTCCCGGGCCGGCTGAGAGTCTCGGAGAGGCAAGTTTCCCAAGCAGAGGCGGCCAGTGCCCCTCTTTTGCGGGCGGCTTCCTGGTCCGGCTACAAGTCTCGGATTAGAGGGCTACCCAAGCCGCGGTGGGCCTCCTCCGTGGGCGGCTTCCTGGTCCGGTGGGGAATTCCCCAGGGCGCGGCGGCCGGTGACCGATGCCCCTACCCCGCGGGCGACTTCCTGGTCCAGTGGCGAATTCCCTGGGCCCGCTGAGGCCGGCGACCAGCCACAGGGTCCCCTCAAGCCACGGCGGCAGACGCCCCAACCACGCGCAGTCCCCCGAACCAACGGAGAGAATTGGATCGGAAATCCCCAGGCCGTGGAGATCGGTGACCGGGGGGATCCCTTCCAAACACGTGAGACAAACGTGTGCCACTAGCGCCACCTACTGGGCAGGATAAGAAAAACAGAACCCAGAGATTTCACAGAAAAATCTTACAACCTTGTTGGGTCTGACACCCAGGGAAATCTGACTAACTGCCCAGATGCCAGCAGCAGAAGATAACTGTCCACGATCAGAAGATTGAGAATATGGCCCAGTCAAAGGAACAAACCAATAGTTCAAATGAGATACAAGAGCTGAGACAACTAATGCTGAATATATGAACAGAAATGGAAAACCTCTTCAAAAATGAAATCGATAAATTGAGGGAGGACATGAAGAGGACATGGGCTGAACATAAAGAAGAAACAGAAAAACTGAAAAAACAAATCACAGAACTTATGGAAGTGAAGGATAAAGTATAAAAGATGGAAAAAACAATGGATACCTACAATGATAGATTTAAAGAGACAGAAGATAGAATTAGTGATTTGGAGGATGGAACATCTGAATTCCAGAAAGAAACAGAAACTATCCGGAAAAGAATGGAAAAATTTGAACAGGGTATCAGGGAACTCAAGGACAATGTGAACCGCACAAATATACGTGTTGTGGGTGTCCCAGAAGGAGAAGAGAAGGGAAAAGGAGGAGAAAAACTAATGGAAGAAATTATCACTGAAAATTTCCCAACTCTTATGAAAGACCTAAAATTACAGATCCAAGAAGTGCAGCGCACCCCAAAGAGATTAGACCCAAATAGGCATTCTCCAAGACACTTACTAGTTAGAATGTGAGAGGTCAAAGAGAAAGAGAGGATCTTGGAAGCAGCAAGAGAAAAACTATCCATCACATACAAGGGAAACCCAATAAGACTATGTGTAGATTTCTCAGCAGAAACCATGGAAGCTAGAAGACAGTGGGATGATATATTTAAATTACTAAAAGAGAAAAACTGCCAACCAAGACTCCTATATCCAGCAAAATTATCCTTCAAAAATGAGGGAGAAATTAAAGCATTCTCAGACAAAAAGTCACTGAAAGAATTTGTGACCAAGAGACCAGCTCTGCAAGAAATACTAAAGGGAGCACTAGAGTCAGAACCAAAAAGACAGAAGAGAGAGGTATGGAGAAGAGTGTAGAAAGAAGGAAAATCAGATATGATATATATAATACAAAAGGCAAAATGGTAGAGGAAAATATTATCCAAACAATAATAACACTAAATGTTAATGGACTGAATTCCCCAATCAAAAGACATAGAATGGCAGAATGGATTAAAAAACAGGATCCTTCTATATGCTGTCTACAGGAAACACATCTTAGACCCAAAGATAAACATAGGTTGAAAGTGAAAGGTTGGGAAAAGATATTTCATGCAAATAACAACCAGAAAAGAGCAGGAGTGGCTATACTAATATCCAACAAATTAGACTTCAAATGTAAAGCAGTTAAAAGAGACAAAGAAGGAAACTATATACTAATAAAAGGAACAATTCAACAAGGAGACATAACAATCATAAATATTTATGCACCGAACCAGAATGCCCCAAAATACGTGAGGAATACACTGCAAACACTGAAAAGGGAAATAGACTCATATACCATAATAGTTGGAGACTTCAATTCACCACTCTCATCAATGGACAGAACATCTAGACAGAGGATCAATAAAGAAATAGAGAATCTGAATATTAGTGTAAATGAGCTAGACTTAACAGACATTTATAGGACATTACAACCCACAACAGCAGGATACACGTTTTTCTCAAGTGCTCATGGATCATTCTCAAAGATAGACCATATGCTGGGTCACAAAGCAAGTCTTAACAAATTTAAAAAGATTGAAATCATACACAACACTTTCTCCGATCATAAAGGAATGAAGTTGGAAATCAATAATAGGCGGAGTGCCAGAAAATTCACAAATACGTGGAGGCTCAACAACACACTCTTAAACAACGAGTGGGTCAAGGAAGAAATTGCAAGAGAAATCAGTAAATATCTCGAGGCGAATGAAAACGAAAACACAACATATCAAAACTTATGGGATGCAGCAAAGGCAGTGCTAAGAGGGAAATTTATCGCCCTAAATGTCTATACCAAAAAAGAAGAAAAGGCAAAAATTCAGGAATTAGCTGTCCACTTGGAAGAACTGGAGAAAGAACAGCAAACTAATCCCAAAGCAAGCAAAAGGAAAGAAATAACAAAGATTAGAGCAGAAATAAATGAAATTGAAACCATGAAAACAATAGAGAAAATCAATAAGACCAGAAGTTGGTTCTATGAGAAAATCAATAAGATTGATGGGCCCTTAGCAAGATTGACAAAAAGAAGAACAGAGAGGATGCAAACAAATAAGATCAGAAATGGAAGAGGAGACATAACCACTGACCTCACAGAAATAAAGGAGGTAATAACAGGATACGATGAACAGCTTTACGCTAATAAATACAACAATTTAGATGAAATGGACGGGTTCCTGGAAAGACATGAACAACCAACTTTGACTCAAGAAGACATAGATGACCTCAACAAACCAATCACAAGTAAAGAAATTGAATTAGTCATTCAAAAGCTTCCTAAAAAGAAAAGTCCAGGACCAGACGGCTTCACATCTGAATTCTACCAAACATTCCAGAAAGAATTAGTACCTACTCTCCTCAAACTCTTCAACATAATCGAAGCGGAGGGAAAACTACCTAACTCATTCTATGAAGCCAACATCACCCTCATACCAAAACCAGGCAAAGATATTACAAAAAAAGAAAACTACAAAACAATCTCTCTAATGAATACAGATGCAAAAATCCTCAATAAAATTCTAGCAAATCGTATCCAACAACACATTAGAAGAATTATACATCATGACCAAGTAGGATTCATCCCAGGTATGCAAGGATGGTTCAACATAAGAAAATCAATTAATGTAATACACCATATCAACAAATCAAAGCAGAAAAATCACATGATCATCTCAATTTATGCAGAGAAGGCATTTGACAAGATTCAACATCCTTTCCTGCTGAAAACACTTCAAAAGATAGGAATACAAGGGAACTTCCTTAAAATGATAGAGGGAATATATGAAAAACCCACAGCTAATATCATCCTCAACGGGGAAGAATTGAAAACTTTCCCCCTAAGATCAGGAACAAGACAAGGATGTCCACTATCACCACTATTATTCAACATTGTGTTGGAAGTTCTAGCCAGAGCAATTAGGCAAGAAAAAGAAATACAAGGCATCAAAATAGGAAAGGAAGAAGTAAAACTATCACTGTTTGCAGACGATATGATACTATACGTAGAAAACCCAGAAAAATCCACAGCAAAATTACTAGAGCTAATAAATGAGTACAGCAAAGTAGCAGGCTACAAGATCAACATTCAAAAATCTGTAGCTTTTCTATACACTAGTAATGAACAAGCTGAGGCGGAAAACAAGAAACGAATCCCATTTACAATCGCAACTAAAAGAATAAAATACCTAGGAATAAATTTAACTAAAGAGACAAAAAAAACTATATAAAGAAAACTACAAAAAACTGCTAAAAGAAATCACAGAAGACCTAAATAAATGGAAGGGCATACCGTGTTCATGGATTGGAAGACTAAATATAATTAAGATGTCAATCCTACCTAAACTCATCTACAGATTCAACACAATACCAATCAAAATCCCAACAACTTATTTTTCAGAATTAGAAAAACCAATAAGCAAATTTATCTGGAAGGGCAGGGTGCCCCGAATTGCTAAAAACATCTTGAGGAAAAAAAACGAAGCTGGAGGTCTAGCGATGCTGGACTTTAAGGCATATTATGAAGCCACAGTGGTCAAAGCAGCATGGTATTGGCATAAAGATAGATATATCGACCAATGGAATCGAATAGAGTGCTCAGATATCGACCCTCTCATCTATGGACATTTGATCTTTGATAAGGCAGTCAAGCCAACTCACCTGGGACAGAACAGTCTCTTCAATAAATGGTGCCTAGAGAACTGGATAGCCATAAGTAAAAGAATGAAAGAAGACCTGTATCTCACACCTTATACAAAAATTAACTCAAAATGGATCAAAGATCTAAACATTAGGTCTAAGACCATAAAACAGTTAGAGGAAAATGTAGGGAGATATCTTATGAATCTTACAACTGGAGGCAGTTTTATGGCCCTTAAACCTAAAGCAAGAGCACTGAAGAAAGAAAGAAATAAATGGGAGCTCCTCAAAATTAAACACTTTTGTGCATCAAAGAACTTCAACAAGAAAGTAGAAAGACAGCCTACACAATGGGAGACAATATTTGGAAACGACATATCAGATAAAGGTCTAGTATCCAGAATTTATAAAGAGATTGTTCAACTCAACAACAAAAAGACAGCCAACCCAATTACAAAATGGGAAAAAGACTTGAACAGACACCTACCAGAAGAAGAAATACGGATGGCCAAGAGGCACATGAAGAGATGCTCAATGTCCCTGGCCATTAGAGAAATGCAAATCAAAACCACAATGAGATATCATCTCACACCCACCAGAATGGCCATTATCAACAAAACAGAAAATGACAAGTGCTGGAGAGGATGCGGAGAAAGAGGCACACTTATCCACTGTTGGTGGGAATGTCAAATGGTGCAACCACTGTGGAAGGCAGTTTGGCGGTGCCTCAAAAAGCTGAATATAGAATTGCCATACGACCCAGCAATACCATTGCTAGGTATCTACTCAAAGGACTTAAGGGCAAAGACACAAACGGACATTTGCACACCAATGTTTATAGCAGCGTTATTTACAATTGCAAAGAGATGGAAACAGCCAAAATGTCCATCAACAGAAGAATGGCTAAACAAACTGTGGTATATACATACGATGGAATATTATGCAGCTTTAGGACAAGATAAACTTATGAACCATGTAATAACATGGATGGACCTAGAGAATATTATGCTGAGTGAATCCAGCCAAAAACTAAAGGACAAATACTGTATGGTCCCACTGATGTGAATGGACATTCGAGAATAAACTTGAAATATGTCATTGGTAACAGAGTTCAGCAGGAGTTAGAAACAGGGTGAGACAATGGGTAATTGAAGCTGAAGGGATACAGACTGTGCAACAGGACTAGATACAAAAACTCAAAAATGGACAGCACAATAATTCCTCATTGTAAACTAATCATGTTAAAACACTGAATGCAGCTGCATCTGAGATATAGGGTTTTTTTTGTTTTTGTTTGCTTGTTTGTTTGTTGTTGTTTTTTACTATTACTACTTTTATTGCTTTTCTTTATATTAACATTTTATATCTTTTTCTGTTGTGTTGCTAGTTCCTCTAAACCGATGAAAATGTACTAAGAAACGATGATCATGCATCTATGTGATGATGTTAAGAATTACTGAGTGCATATGTACAACGGTATGATTTCTAAATGTTGTGTTAATTTCTTTTTTTTTCTTTCCATTAATAAAAAAATAAATAAATAAAAATAAATAAAAATAAAAAATAAAAAAAAAAGAAAACTACAAAAAACTGCTAAAGAAATCACAGAAGACCTAAATAGATGGAAGGGCATACCGTGTTCATGGAGTGGAAGACTAAATATAGTTAAGATGTCAATCCTACCTAAATTGATTTACAGATTCAATGCAATACCAATCAAAATCCCAACAACTTATTTTTCAGAAACAGAAAAACCAATAAGCAAATTTATCTGGAAGGGCAGGGTGCCCTGAATTGCTAAAAGCATCTTGAGGAAAGAAAACGAAGCTGGAGGTCTTGCACTGCCTGACTTTAAGGCATATTATGAAGCCACAGTGGTCAAAACAGCATGGTATTGGCATAAAGATAGATTTATCGTCCAATGGAATAGAATAGAGTGCTCAGATATAGACCCTCTCATCTATGGACATTTGATCTTTGATAAGGCAGTCAAGCCAACTCACCTGGGACAGAACAGTCTCTTCAATAAATGGTGCGTAGAGAACTGGATATCCATATGCAAAAGAATGAAAGAAGACTCGTATCTCACACCCTACACAAAAGTTAACTCAAAATGGATCAAAGATCTAAACATTAGGTCTAAGACCATAAAACAGTTAGAGGAAAATGTAGGGAGATATATTATGAATCTTACAATTGGAGGCAGTTTTATGGACCTTAAACCTAAAGCAAGAGTACTGAAGAAGGAAATAAATAAATGGGAACTCCTCAAAATTAAACACTTTTGTGCATCAAAGACCTTCATCAAGAAAGTAGAAAGACAGCCTACACAATGGGAAACAATATTTGGAAATGACATATCAGATAAAGGTCTAGTATCCAGAATTTATAAAGAGATTGTTCAACTCAGCAATAAAAAGACAGCCAACCCAATTACAAAATGGGAAAAAGACTTGAATAGACACCTCTCAGAGGAGGAAATACAAATGGCCAAAAGGCACATGAAGAGATGCTCAATGTCCCTGGCCATTAGAGAAATGCAAATCAAAACCACAATGAGATGTCATCTCACACCCACCGGAATGGCCATTATCAACAAAACAGAAAATGACAAGTGTTGGAGAGAATGCGGAGAAAGAGGCACACTTATCCACTGTTGGTGGGAATGTCAAATGGTGCAACCACTGTGGAAGGCAGTTTGGCGGTTCCTCAAAAAGCTGAATATAGAATTGCCATACGACCCAGCAATACCATTGCTGGGAATCTACTCAAAGGAATTAAGGGTAAAAACTCAAACGGACATTTGCACACCAATGTTTATAGCAGCGTTATTTACAATTGCAAAGAGATGGAAACAGCCAAAATGTCCATCAACAGACAAGTGGCTAAACAAACTGTGGTATATACATACAATGGAATATTATGCAGCTTTAAGACAGGATAAACTTATGAAGCATGTAATAACATGGATGGACGTAGAGAACATTATGCTGAGTGAGTCTAGCCAAAAATTAAAAGACAAATACTGTATGGTCCCAATGATGTGAATCGACATTTGAGAATAAACTTGGAATATGTCATTGGTAACAGAGTTCAGCAGGAGTTAGAAACAGGGTAAGATAATGGGTAATTGGAGCTGAAGGGATACAGACTGTGCAACAGGACTAGATACAAAACTCAAAAATGGACAGCACAATAATACCTAATTGTAAAGTAATCATGTTAAAACACTGAATGAAGCTGCATCCGAGCTATAGGTTTTTGTTTTGTTTTGTTTTGTTCTTACTATTATTACTTTTATTTTTTTTTCTATATTAACATTCTATATCTTTTTCGGTTGTATTGCTAGTTCTTCTAAACCAATGTAAATGTACTAAGAAACGATGATCATGCATCTATGTGATGATGTTAAGAATTCCTGATTGCATATGTAATAAGAATTACTTATTACATATTCTTATTACATATGTAATAAGAATTACTGATTGCATAAGAATTACGGATTGCATGATTTCTAAATGTTGGGTTAATTTCTTTTTTCCGTTAATAAAAAAAAGGAAATTATGCCAGCCAGCAGAGTAACCCTTCCTTTACCTCCTTAGTGGCATCAGAAGGGGTGGCAGTCATCTTCCAATGCACTAGAGCCATAGTTGTGCC
Organism: Tamandua tetradactyla; assembly: GCF_023851605.1. Classification (NCBI taxonomy): domain Eukaryota; kingdom Metazoa; phylum Chordata; class Mammalia; order Pilosa; family Myrmecophagidae; genus Tamandua; species Tamandua tetradactyla. Next base: position 3,840,768 of record NC_135328.1, read on the forward strand.
CCCTTGTGGCAGCATCACCCTCTTAGGAACCAAGACCCAGCAACAGAATTGCAGATTGGGTCATAGGTATGATGGTGAAAGGAGGCGTTCTGCTTCCTCCTTAAGGCTTGGTATTTTAGTATGCTAAATCTGCCAGAATGCAACATACAGAAATGAGTTGGCTTTATAAAGGGGGTTTATAAAGTTACAAGCTTACAGTTCTATGGCCATAAAAATGTTCAAACTAACGCATCCAGAGAAAGATACCTTGACTCAAGAAAGACCGGTGTGTGTCACATGGGAAGGTATGTGACTGGCTGCATCCTCTCCTGGCTTCTGGTTTCAGATGGCTCTCTCAGCCACTGTGGATCCTTCTGGCTTCTGGCTTGCTTCGCATCTCATGGGAAGACACATGGCGACATCTGCTGGGCTCTGCATCTCCAAATGTCCATGTCTAGGTGTCTGCTGTCTCTGTCAGCACTTCAAGCAGCTCCAGGTTTCTGCTTCTGTGTCGGCTCTCTCAGCTCCTGGCGTCTCCTGGGGTTTCTACATTTCCAAACACCTCTGACTGTTTAAAACTCCTAAATATTTCCCCTTTTAAAGGACTCCTGTAAACTAATTAAGACTCACCTTGAATGGGTGGAGTCACATCTCCATGGAAACAATCTAATCAAGAGTTCCACCTTATAATATTGGATCAGTATTAAGAGAACATGGCTTTTCTGGGGTACATAACAATTTCAAACCAGCACACCTGCACTCTGGTGTTCTTACTTTAAGATAGACAGCATCATATATTGTCTATGATTTGAAGCAAGGACTGCACCCTGTTAGAACTCCATCCTTTTAAGGTTTGGAATTTGTTTTCTTCTGAAATTTTTTTTCTTTTGATTAAAATTCTTTTTTCAGAATGATACATTTCATTGTATAAAGTATTCGAAAAAGCTGAAGTTCACAATCTTAAGTTTGGAACAATGAGATGAGAACATTAAGATGAGTATCATGGGACAATTGGATTTAAATGGAAAGAAATTATATTCCTCTGTACTAGGAAGGAACAATTGGAAAATGATAAAAGCAATACCATGTACATTAGCTCCCCCCAAATTGGGGATAAATCTAACAAAACAAAGGATATGTATGCAGAAAATTACAAAACATTATGATAAATGTTAATATGTTAATTATGTTAAAATGATATGTTTTATCATATGTTGTTAATATGATAAAAATGTTAATTCCCCCAAACCCTTGTATAGATTTAGTGTGATTCTTGTCAAAATTCCAGCCGGACCTTTGTAGGTACAGATAAGTGATTCTAGAACTTAACATGAAAAGACAAAGGAGTAGTTAATTGAAAAATATTACAGTTGGAGGACTCACACTACCTGATTTTAAGACTTACTAAATGGCTTCATGATGAAGAGATACAGATCAATGAAACACAATAGAGAACCCAGAAGTAGCCCTACATGACTATGGCCAACTGGCTTGACAATGGTGCAAAAGCAATTCAGTGGAGACATGTAATGCATGTCTACTCTACTTTAACTGCAGTCTAGTATTTTATTGTAGCAATAAAGGTCCTTTATGATTGTTAGCTGTTTTTCTATATCCTTTTTTAATTCAATTTTATTCAGATATATTCACATACCATGCAATCCATCCAAAGTATACAATCAATAGCTCACAGTATCATCACAGCTGTACATTTATCACAACAATCAATTTTGGAACATTTTCATTATTCAAAAAAAAAGGAAACCTAAACCATCTTGCTTGTTTAATAGTAGCCATTCTAATGGGTGTGAAATAATCTCATTGCGGCTTTGATTTGTATTTCCCTAATAGCTAGTGAAGATTAGCATCTTTTGTGCTTTTGCCCATTTGTGTTTCCCCTTTGGAAAAATGCCTATTTGTGTCATTTTTTAATTAGGTTGTTTGTCTCTTTAATATTGAGTTGTATGATTTCTTTATGTATTCTGGATATCAAATCCTCATCAAATGTGTAGTTCCCAAGTATTTTCTCCCATTGAGTTGGCTGCCTTTTGACAAAGTTCTTTGAAACATCTTTGAGAAGGTCCTATTTATCTTTTCTTTCATTGCTTTTACTTTGGGCATAAGGTTTAGGAAACTTCTGCTGTCCGCTAGATCTTGTAGAGGTTTCACTACATTTTCTTCTAACAGTTTTATGCTATTGTCTTATTTTTAGGTCTTTGATTAATTTTGCATTAATTTTTTAATTTATTGGGGTACTCTTTCATTCTTTTGGATATGGATATCCAGTTCTTCCAGTACCATTTATTGGAGAGATTGTTCTGTTCCAGGTGAATGGACTTGGTAGCTATGTCAAAACTCAATTGACCATAGATCTGAGGGTCTGTATCTGAACTCTTAATTTGATTCCATTGATCAATAGGTCTATCTTTATGCCAGTACCCTGGTGTTTTGATCACTGTGGCTTTGTAATATGCTTCACAGTCAGGAAGCGTGAGTCCTCCCACTTCATTCTTCTTTTTCAAGATGTTTTTGGCTATTTGAGGCCCCCTTCCCTACAAAATGAATTTGACACTTAGCTTTTCTATTTCAGGAAAGTATGATATTAGAATTTTGATGGGTATTGCATCGAATCTGTGGATTAATTTGGGCAGAATTTACATCTTAATGACACATAGCCTTGCAATCCATGAATGCAGGATGTCTTTCCATTTGCTTGGTTCTTCTTTGATTTACTTTAGCATTGTTTTGAAGTTTTCTGTCTATCAGTCCTTTACATCTTTGGTTAAGTTTATTCCTAGATATTTGTGAATGTAATTTTTTTCTGAATTATCTCCTTGGAGCGCTCATTACTAGTGTATAGAAACACAGTTGCCTTTTGCATGTTGATTTTTGTATCCCACCACTTTGCTGAACTTTTTTATTGGCTCTAGTAGTTTTGTCATAGTTTTTTTTTCAGGGCTTTCTAAATATAGGATCATGTCATCTGCAAATAACAAAACTTTTACTTCTTCCTTTCCAATATGGATGCCTTTTACTTCTTTTTATAGCCTAATTGCTCTAGCTAGAACTTCTAACACAATGTTGAGTAATAGTGGGTGACAGCAGGCATCCTTGTCTTGTTCCTTAGATCTTAGACAGAAAGCATTCAGTTTCTCATTGTTGAATATGATATTAGGTGTGTGGGATTTTCTTATATGCCCTTTACAATGTTTGAGAAATTTTCTTTCTGTTCCTATCTTTCAAAGTTGTTTTTTTTTTTAATCAAGAAAGGATACTGGATTTTGTCAGTTTTCTGTGTCAGTTGAGAATATCATGAGGTTTTTCCCTTCTGATTTGTTAATGTGGTATAGTATATTAATTGATTCTCTTCGTTGAACCACCCTTGCATACCTTGGATAAAGCCTAATTGGTTATGGTGTATAATTCTTTTAATGTGCTGTTGGATTTGATTTTGCCTGTATTTTCTCGAGGATTTTTGCATCTATATTCATTAAAGAGAATTGGTCTAGTTTCTTGTAGTATCTTTATCAGGCTTTGGTATTAGGATGATGTTGGCTTCATAGAATGAGTTAGGTAGTGCTCCCTTGTCAATGTTTTGGAGGAATTTGAATAGAATTGGTATTAATTCTTCTTGGAATACTTGGTGTAATTCACCTCTGAAGCCATCTGGTACTGGGCTTTCTTTGTTGGGAGGTTTTTATTGAATCTATTCACTTGCGATTGGTTTGTGGAGGTCTTTTATTTCTTCTTAAATATGTACGTTGTTTTTGTGTTTCTAGGAAATTGTCCATTTCATCTAAGTCATCTAGTTTGTTGGCATATAGTTGTTCAGAATATCCTCCTTTGATCTTTTTTTATTTCTTCTGGCCTGTGGTAATGACCCCTCTCTTATTTCTGATTTTATTTATTTGCATCTTCTCTCCTTTTTTCTTTTCCAGTCTAGCTAAGGATTTGTCAACTTATTGATCATCTCAAAGAAACATCTTTTTTGCTTTTATTGATTCTCTCTATTGGTTTTGTTTATTTTCCATTTCATTTATTTCCACTCTATGTTATTTCTTTGGGATTAGTTTACAGTTCTTTCTGTAGTGTCTCCAGCTGCTCAGTTAGATCTTTGGTTTTAGCTCTTTCTTCTTTTTTAATTTACCTATTAAGGTTATAAATTTCCCTCAGCATTGCTTTCGCTGCATCTCATTTTAATATATGTGTTCTCCTTTTCATTCTTCTTAAGATATTTACTGATTTCTCTTGCTGTTTCTTCTTTAACCCACTGATTGTTTAAGAACATGTATAACCTCCATATATTCATGAATTTTCCAGTTCTCTGCCTGTTATTGATTTCCAGCTTCATTCCATTATGATCAGAGAAAGTACATTTTTTATGATTTCAGCCTTTTAAAATGTGTTAAATCCTGTTTTGTGTACCAGCATATGGCCTATCCTGGAGAATGTTTCATGAGCACTCGATAAGAATGTATATCCTACTGTTTTCAGGTGGAATGTTCTATGTATGTGTGTTAGGTATAGTTCATTTATCATACTATTTATGTTCTTTATTTCCTTTTTGATCCTCTGTTTAGATGTTCTGTCTATTGAAGAAAATGGTGTGTTGAAATCCCCCACTATTATTGTACACAGACATTTATTACTCCCTTCAGTTTTGCCAGTGTTTGCCTCAGGTACTTTGAGGCACTTTGATTAGGTGCATAAATATTTGGATTGTTATTTCTTCTTGGTGGATTTCCCTTTATTGGTATAGAGTGTCCTTCTTTGTCTCTTATGACATTTTTCCATTTAAAGTCTGTTTTGTCTGATATTAGTATAGCTATCCCAGTTTTTTGGTTTTTGGTTTTTTTGGTTATTGCATGGAATATCTTTTTCCATTCTTTCACTTTCAATCTGTTTTTTTCTTTGGATCTAAAATGAGTCTCTTGTAAACAGCATATAGATGGATCTTTTATTTTTTTAAATCTATTCTGCCAATCCATGTCTTGAATGGGAAATTTAATCCATTAACATTTAAAGTTATTACTGGTAAAAGCCATCGTTACTTCAACCATTCTATCCTTTGGCTTTTAGTTGTCTTTTTTTTTTCTCTCTTTTTCTTGTTATGCTTTTAGTTACCCTTACTAATAAGCTTCCTTTCTATACTCTCCTCTAAGTCTCTCTCCTTTTTTTTTTTTCTCTTTTTTTCCAGCTGGCAGGACTCCTTTTAGTATTTCTTGTAGGGCAGGCCTCTTGTTAAGGAACTCACTCAGCTTCTGTTTGTTTGTAAATATTTTAAACTCTCCTTCATTTTTGAAGGACAGCTTTGCTGGCTAAAGACTTCTTGGCTAGCAATTTTTCTATTTCAGTATCTTTGATATATCATACCACTGCCTTCTTACCTCTGTGGTGTTTGATGAGAATTCAGCACCCAGCCTTGTGTGGCTTCCCTCATATGTGATGAATTCCTTTTCTTGCTACTTTCAGAATTCTCTCCATTGGCATTTGACATTCTGATGTCAGTTTGTGTTTCGGAGTGTATTTGGATCTATTTTATTTGGCTACATTTGGCTTCTTCAGTTTGTGTATTTATGTCTTTCATAAGGTTTGGGAAATTTTAAGCCTTTATTTCCTCAGATATTCTTCCTGACCCTTTTCCCTTCTCTTCTTCTGAGACACCTCTGAAGCATGTATGTCTGCACTTTGTGCTGTCAATGGTTTCCCTGAGTCCCTGCTCAAATTTCTCCTTTTTTTTCTCCACTTCTTCTTTTGTCTGACTTTGGCTGCTTGTCTTTTGCTCATGGATCTTTTCTTCTGCCTCTTCAAATCTACTGTTATGTGTCTCTAGTATATTTTTAATTTCATCTGCAGTGTTTCTCATTTCCATAAGATCTCTTCTATTTCTGTGTATTCTTTCAATTATCTTTTTATACTCTTCTAGTGTCTTCTTAATATCCCTTATCTCTTTATCCATCTTGTTGAATTTATTTAGGAGATTTGTTTGAACATCTTTGATTAGTTTTTCCACATTTTCTCCTCTGACATTTTAATTTGATCATTTGGCATGGCCATATCTTCTTGTTTCTTGGTATGTCCTGTAACTTCTTGCTGGTGTCTGGGCATCTGATTAATATCTTGGTAAGATTATTTTGAAAGTTGGTTTCCATCTCTTTTCTAACATTTTGTTGTTGATTGGGTTCATGTGAAAAATCTTCTTTGGCACTTGGCTCATCAAAATTTCCCAGCCAATATAGGGTCAGTGTCCCATGTAGGGGTACAGACCAGTTCCAAAGGGCCCTTGGAAGAGGGTCTGGAAAGCAGCTTCCCAAACCTGTTTTCCCAGCCTTTCTGGCAGATGGTGCAGCCCTCTGCTCCTCTCCCTGGCTCCTGCCCCCTGTTTCTAAGGCAGGTCAAAATAATGACACTGCAGTGCTGAGAGTGCCCGTCCCAGAAAGGACCAACCAACAGTAGGATCAGAACTGTGCATGTCCCCCTCTGTTCCTGGGTGGGAGGGTTTACCCAAACACCCACTCACCAGGCAGCTGGGTGAGAATAGGCTGGCCAGAAGCTGCCGGCCTTGTGGGGGGAAGTCTACCAGGACCCACAGTGGAGTTAAGTCACTCACTATGGTTTCTCTGTGTATGGAAGTAATGGCATAGCAGGCATCCCAGACTCCTGCCTGAATGCTATCAAGGCTGTGGTGAGGAAGAGGGTCTACCTCACCAGTCAACAGTTGGATCAGAACTGTACCATGACCCCTTTTTCCTGTGGGAAGGGCCTCCCTTTCTCTCCCTGTCCACAGCAGCCAGTTGGGAGAGAACCAGGCCAACCCAAAGCTACCAGCCTTGGGGGTGGAGGATAGGTGTTGAGAACCATGGCTGAATTCAGTCACTCACTACAATTTCTGTCATAGTTTTCTCTGTTTCTTCATCCATCTTTTCCTTGTATGTTGCCATGGCCCTTCCCTCATCTTCCAAGCCCCAGAACCACTGCTTTGAATACTTATTCACTGTCTTCCTCTCCATATATATATATATTTTTTTGGCATGGGCAGGCTCCAGAAACCTCTCCGTATCCTTTTAAATATATTTTTCACACAGTGAGTAGAGGGCTCCTTATAAAAAATGTAAGCCAGGTCTTATCCCTCATTTGTTCAACCCCTCTCCCTCCAGTTGTCCTCTCTGTGGCCTCACAGGCCCCCATGCTCTCCTGCTGTCCTGCTTCTCTCCATACTGGCTCATTCCTACCTTGGAGTGTTCACGTGGCTGTCCTTTCTCTGGAGTTCCTGCAGCTTATTTCTTCACCTTCAGATTTTTGCTCATCTTTTCATGATGCCTTACCTGACCATTGTATTGCAAATTACCACATCCTCTCCCTATATTCTAGTACACTCCCTGCTCTTGTTTTCTCCATAGCAATCATCACTATTAACATGCTGTTTATTTCACTTAATTATTCTGTTTATCATTTGCCTTTCTACTCTAGACCACAAGCCCCAAAGCCCCATGCAGTAGGCTTTTCTATCACATCTTCATTGCACTACCCCTAACTTGTAGACCCAGGCTTGGCTCATAATAGGTTCTCAGAAAATACTTGTTGAATGCATCAATGAGCCACAGTGTGGGTGAATTCCTCTCTACTATCTTCTAATTTTCAAATCTTTCAGCTGTTCAATCCAACTTAAATCCTTCTATTGCATTATCATTATTTTAGTAACATACCAACCAGCAACCATTCAGACCTGTAGATTCTGCTTTCTGAATGCACGCTCCAGTTCCCAATATAGGGCCCTCTACTACTCTGAAGAAGACTGGCTTGTTCTGGAAATGCCCTATTCCAGAGGAGGTTTGCTTTCTCATTCTCTTAGTTGCAGAGTAGAAACTACTGTCAAACTGTTTCTTCCTGCCAAAGAAGACAATTCTTCCTCCCAAAAGCAGCCAGTATGAGCTCTCATTTTGTCTTTGCTAAGTTCAGAGTAGGATCTGCCCCGGTCTCCATGAGGCTGGGTCCTTTGTTCTTTGCTTCCCTCTTTGCCCCCTGAGGTCTTTCCTGGAGGTGGCACAGGGAAATCCATGAAGTACATTCACCTGTGGACTGAGAACTGGGCAAGGGCCAGGAGCAACCAAGTGTTGTGTGGGCTTTAGGGTCAGCCCCTTTTTCTCTGATGTGGGGGTTGGCCTTATTAGTAAAAGCCAATATAATGCTGATGTTTCTTTTAGTCTTCCAGTACCTTAAAGCAGCTAGAAGTAAAAACATAAAATTGTGGAATTATAATCCATACCAAACTCTGAAATCAATCCTACAACTAATTGTGCTTTGAAATTAATTGCTTTTCTGTATAAATGTTATTTTTCACAAAAGAAAGAAAAGAAAAGAATTTTCTTCTAGCCTCCAGTGTTTTGGAGCAGCTAGAAGGAAAAATCTGTAATAATGGAATGGTAACCTGTAACAAACTCTGAAAAAATCTGTTCTGTAACTACATGTTGAAGGGTATTTTGAAGATCATTGCTTTATCTTTCTTTTCTTGGTATATATGTTTTATTTTACAATAAACAACGTTTAAAAAAAACTATATAAGCTCTGAAATACAGACAAGAAGGTGGAGGGGAGCAGAAAGGGAGTTAGTGGGAACAAAGGATCAAAGAGGTGCCCCCCCCCCCACCATGTGCTGCCAGGATTCATGGGAGTGTAGGAAAAGGATGGAAGTCTGAAACATGGGTGGAGATTTAGTTGAGATAAGAATAAAAACATTTACATGTTCTAAAAATTATAAAAAGGAACATAACTTGAAAAAATATTTTTTTAATCTCATGAAATTTGAGGGGAGAGTAATATGACGGAAGGTTAGATCCCTGATTCATATTTCATTGTAAATTGAGTCTTCTCAACCCCACCTAAGATTAAGTTCATTAACTTGAATCATTTAGAGTGTTAAAGAATGCGAAACATGTACTCATAAATGCATTACAAAATATAAACATGCAGTAGATGTATTAGAATATTTAAGTCTTCAGTTACTGTGGTTTTGTTATGGGTTATAGAGTTATAATTGATTTAATGGTCATTGTTACCATTTCATTTTTAAAAACAGTTATTGTTTTTCTTGGTAAGAATCCAATCACCATTATTTTGAGTCTGTTCTGAAGCAGCATGGACCACTAGATGACAGTGCTAGTGATTTCTAAAGATAGGTCCCATGCAGAACAAAGTAGATTGAAATGGAAACTTCTTTAAATGGGAAAAAAATTGAAATTTTGTGGAAATGGGTACATTTGAATATTTCCATGGTAGAACTCAAAACACTAAAGAGAAAAGTCAAAGTTGTACTTCTAAATTTTCTCTTCATTGTTCTTTCCTATGTGTAGTGTTAATCATAATTTCTCATTAAATGTATCCAGCACATAAAAAGAGGGAGAAATTGGTACGATATAACATGAAAGGACGCTCATCCTATTTCTTGTTCTGACTATTGTAATTCTAGAAGAAAACATTGTGACTTCTGTCACAAAAGAGCCCTTGAATCCTCCCTGTTCTCATCCGACTTTTCTACTAGAGTGGCAAGCTGCTAAAAGACCTGAGTCTGAGTCTTACCAATTGCAATTACAAAATTAAGAGTTTAGGATATCAGCAAAGATCATTAAATATCAAAATTACTTTTTAAAAAAATTGTAGATTTTCTGTGATAAGCCTATTGCTTTTCTATTATATAAGAATCAAAAAGCCTTTTGTCTGAATAGATATAGAATCTGCCTGCATTATTAGTTTAAAGACAAGTAAAGAATTAAACATCCTTTCTCTTGGAAGCTTCATTTTTTAAAATAGTCTAGTTGTAAAATGCTTGAGGGACATGAATTCAGTTAATTTATTATAATCTGTTGAAAATCGCTTTTAGTTAGGTTCTCTTTGGCTCTCAGTTATTAAGGATCCTATATACTGGGCATTGCCATAGTGAAAAGGAGCAGAGGATGTCTCTGTCATGGTCCCTGTCCAGAAAGAACCCCTGATACTCTATCTCTGTGCTTTGCTCCTGACCTTTCCCCAGGATCTTCTGAAAATACCTGATACCTATCACTGACTTACACTTAGTGATGGATATGAGATGATGATGATGATTAGAAAAGCAGCTTCTATTTGGCATTTTCTATATTTATTTCTATTGTTATTCACAAAAGTTCACTGAAGAACTATTATAGCCTACAAAACCAAAGCAGTAGAGCTTTTTTTTTTTTTGCATGGGCAGGTACCAGGAATCAAACCCAGGTCTCCAGCATGACATGCAAGAACTCTGCCTGCTGAGCCACTGTGGTCCTCCTGACAATAGAGCTTTATACACTAGAGCAGGGCTGAGATAGATGGAAACCCATTGGCTCAACTGATTTTTCTGGAGGCCTCAGGCAAGATTTTTAAGTTGATTTTCTTTTTTGGTCCCCTCCTCCTGTTTTGAGGTATACTAAAGTTGATCCTTCTAACTTAAACTCTGTTAATTTCTCCATCCATTTGGGGTAGCATTTATTAAGTATTTTGTAACTGTTTCCCATATAATTTAAAGCATCTTTTTCAGATATATGCAAACTAATAATTGTCAGCCAGGACAGGTACACATGGCCTTTTAAGACCCAGCCTTTGAAGTCACGAGGCATCATTTCTGTCATACTTTATTGTTTTAAACTATTATAAATCCACTAGATTCAAAGGGAAGAGTCATAGAGCCCACCTCTTAATGAAAGATGTGTCAAAGACCTTAGAGCCAGGTTTTAAAACCACTATATGTTGTAATTTTAAGAGGTTTTAAGATGGGGATAATATAACCAGACTTGTTTTTTCTCCTGGCTATAATGCCAAGAGTGGATGTGGGGAGACCAGTTGAGAGAGTGTGTGCATGCGTATGAGAGAGATAATATTAACCTGTGTATAGTGGTGGGGATAGAGAGAAGTAAATGGATTCAGGAGATATTTAACAAGTAAAATTAACAGGACATAAAGCAATAATTGTAAAACCACATTGCTAGATGTACAGCGTATGTAATAGGTAATATATATGACAATAATAGCACAAAGAAGGGGTGAAAGGGGCTATATTAAAATATCTATTTAATGAAAAAGAATGTATAAAGGAGGGATAGGAACAAAAAAACTTGTGGCATATAGGAAGTGGCAAAGATGATAAACATAAATGCCATCATATCAATAATTACATGAAATATGATGGATTAAACACTCCAATCCAAGTAGAGATAACAGCCACTCTGGAAAACCTTTTGGCAGTTTCTTATAAAACTAAACATGCAGTTACCATATACCTAGCAATGGCATTCTTGGATATAAGAGAAATGAAAACTAATATTCACCCAAAAACCTGTAGATGAATGTTAATAGTTTTATTTGTAATTGCCAAAAGCTGGAATCAGCCCAGGTGTCTTTCAAGAGGTGAGTGGTTAAACCACGGAGCAGTAAGAAGGAACAACACAGTACGGTAAAAACTCAGCAATAAAAAAGAACAAACTGTGACACACAACTTGGGTGAATCTTGAGGGAATTATACCAAGTGAAAAAAAGTCATGCCCAAGGTTCTATACCTTATGGTTCAAATGGAAATCAGACTAGTGCTCACCAAGGGTTAGAAATGGGAAGGGTAAGTGGCATGAGTGATTATTAAAGGACAGCTTGAAGGAATCCTTATGGTGGTGGAGCTATGCAGTATCTTGACGGGTTACGCAAACCTACACATACAATAAAATTGCATAGAACTAATATATATGAGTATAAGGAAAACAGGAAATCTGAAAAAGATCAATAGTAGATTATATCAATGTCGATATTCTGTTTGTGTTAAACTTTAGTTTTGCAAAAGGTTACTATTAGGATAAACTGGATATTGTATAAAGGGGTTTCTCTGTAGTATTTCTTACAATTGCATGTGATTCTACAATTATTTTGATTGAAATTTGAATTTAAAAGATTGCATAACTGAGTAATTAAAAAGATTTGACTATATGCTGTCAATGAGAGACACTTTAGATTCAAAGACACAAATAAGTTGAAAGTAAAACCATGGGAAAAAGTTGTACTATGCAAACAGTAATCCCAAGAAAACTATAGTGGCTATCTAATATCAAACAAAATAGAGTTAAAGACAAGCAATGTTACTAGATTCACAGGGGACATTTTATAATAAAAGTGTCAATTTATTAGGAAGATAAACAAATGTACATATATATGCACTAACAACAGAACCCCCAAATATATAAAGCAATGCTGACTGAATTGAAGGGAGAAATTGGACAATTTAACAATAATAGTTGGAGACTTTGCTAACCCACTTTCAGTAATGGATATAACAGCTAGACTGAAAATCAGCCAGAGTATGTAAGATGTGACTAACACTACCAACAAATTTGATATAACTAACATATATAAAACACTGCAGAGCAGCTCTGGGAGCAACGATTTCCCATTAACCCTAATAGTGGTGGTCCCATCGCTTTCTTGATGGGAGGAGGAGAAGGTATGTAAACATTTCTAACAATTGCAAATACCCAAATGTAATAGCCTAAAGTATTTACTTTATGCCTCTTTATATTTTCATTTACATTTTTACGTAGTGCATTTCTGCTGATCTACTATGGAAAGAATAATCAATAGAGAATTCAACTATAGTTTTGTTTAAATCCTTGCATATTTCATGGTCTTACAGTTACCTGCTGTTCAGGAAAGATATTTTTCCATGAAATTTTTTTTAACCTTTCAGAATATTGGTGGATAAAAATTATGCAATGATTTGTTGACCTGTAGACTTAATGGTGCTGCTTAATCAGTTTGCTTCCATTGTGGCCTCCTATCAGAGGCCGTAAGACCAAAGGAAATTAAAAAGATTTTTACAACATTCTTTTCCTACCTTAAACCTACCAGCAAACTTGTGATAGGAATGAATGATACAAGGAAGAAAGTTTGACAAGTTTTTTTGTTCTGAATTTGCAATGTATCCTGTTGAGAAAGTTGATGTATGACTGTGAAGATACTAGAGAAACTGTTCAGATACTCATTTTAAGTGTTCCTTCGCCACCATTTGTTGTAGAAATTCAGATTAGGGCACTAATCATATTTCTTTAATAAGAATGTGTTAAGATTACAACCATCTTTTAAAAAGCTGATGCAGTTCTGTATTTATTGTGGTGTTCCTGGTTGTAAGTGGAGCCAGTTAAACAAGTTTCATATGTATTTTCCCAGTGTTAAGTCTCATATATTCCCTTTGCAAATTTCCTTTCATTCTGAATAATGAATGGTAGCAGGCATATATACTGCCACCTTATCTTTGAGATTTCATTATCTTTATGTTAAAAGGTGTGTACAATTGTTAAAATCTATGAAAGAATGAACATTTAAATTAAAAAATTTTAATGGAGTGAGTTGGCAATGCTTCACTCTCAGGTCAAATGGCAAGCAGATCTGTTGTTGCAATATCATGATCAAAAAATGGTATTATAATACTGCAGGGTTCAATAAATTGAGATTAATACAAGATAATACAATAAATGAGAATGAAAGTATAAAAGAAGCCATAAGAAGGTTTTATAATAACAGATGTTTCACTTTAAGAGAGCACTGGATCTTATTGTGAGGCAGCAGATCTTGCCTAAATGGCAGTAAACAAAAAATGAGGAGGGTAAATTCTACTGAACCATTTCTGAGAGGGGCAATTTGAGAAAGAAAAGAGGGAAGAATGAGCAAAATATGATCATGTAATTGAAGCGATGGCTGCAGCTGTCTACAAACTATTTTTATGAAATTGGTTAAACATAGAATGCACAATTAAAGAATTATTTGGGCTTCAAATGTATTACTTTAAATAAATATGCATTGTAAAAAATTAATGGAATTCAGCAAAAGCAACGTTTAAAGGGAAATTTACAGATGTAAATGTCTATATGCATTGTAAAAAATTAATGGAATTCAGCAAAAGCAACGTTTAAAGGGAAATTTACAGATGTAAATGTCTATACTAGAAAAGAAAAAAGATAGCAAATCAGTAATCTAGGCTCCCATCTTAAAAAAGAAGTGAAAAAGAAGCAAACTGAACTCAAAGTAATACCAAATATTAGAACGGAAGTCAATCTTTCTATACATAAAATTTTATTTTTCTATACAGAAAATTAAAATCAATGAAACCGTGAATTGGTTCTTTGAAAAGATCAACAAAATTGAAAATCTTTAGTTACACTGAACCAGAGAAAGAGAAGACACAAATTATCAAAATCAAGAGTGAAAGAGGGGCCATCACTACCACCTTTACAATAATTAGGATTGTAAGGGAATACTATAAGCAACTTAATGGCAACATTTTATACAATTTAAATGAAGTGGACAAATTCTTAATTGACACAAACATCAGTCAGACAATAGTGGAAGTCATTCAATGAAATATTTTTCCTGCAAAAATTTGGTTTGTGTGTCCCTTGTGATCCAGTGACAGCTGAGTTTCTGAAGAAAGTAGGGCAACCAAAAGCCTAAAATTTAAGTGGTATATGGAAATCAAGCCCAAAATCACCCATTCAGAGGACACTTAGAAGCTTCATAAGTGCTCTACTAACTTGTTATGTGCAATCTAGCTCAAAAAGCCACAATTCAAACCCATCACCTTATTGCAAATTAGTCACATACTGTTTACTCACACCAGAGGCCGTCCTCTCCTTCCCTAGGATTTCTGGCTTCAACAGGTACTGTGATCCACCTAGTTCTCAAACTAAGTATGAGGCCCACAATTCTTGGTCTAGGCACCACTGACAGGCTCACTGGGCCTGGCATCAAGGACCTTCATCCCACTGCAGAAACCTCTTAGGGCCATAAAAGACATTGTGCCTGCTTTCCTCCAAATGCTGACTATCAGTTTTGTTTCTAGAGGTTAAGAGCTCGTATCTTGCCTCTGAAGCCACATGGCCACTTCTCATTCCAGAGTCCTAGTCTTGCTTCTCCATCCAGAATCAAAGTCCCTACTTTTTTTCTCTATAGTCTTAAGTACTTACCTGTGCTGCCATTCGTCATCAAAGCGCCCCCTTCCTGCAGTCTGGAGCCCCACTTCTACCAGGAGCCAACAGGACCTGACCACCACACTGAGAGGCAGGGCCAGCTGGAGTGGCTGGTGGAGGGGAGGGGTTCTATTCGGTGCATAGTACCCCTGATACAAGGAGCCAGACACTGCCCAGATGGGCTCTCCAGTCCCTGCCACTTCATCCTAACCCTCACTTCTCCAAAAGCAAATCCCCAACCTCTGGAGATCTCTGGCTTGATTGTGCTGGGATCCCAGGTGGTCCTGCTCTGGAACATGCTCACCTACAGCAAACCCCTGTAGTTCCAGTCAGGCAGACAAAACACTGCCCCAATGAACAATATACCCCCAAGGAAATCAAGGTCCCAACAGTCCATCTGGTCAACCCAGTCTCTGGGATGGATATCTAATTAATGCACTAATCCAGACACCCGGGTAACACTTCACATAACTAGTCAACTCATAATTTGGCTGAGCTGTTCATCAGTCCCAGAGAAGTCCAGACATCTGGTCAACCAACTTAATGACCAGCTATCTGATCAACTTAACACCCCTTTCCCAGGATAAACTTTTCCCACCTAACAAGGAGACTCCTTTTACCACTACAGAAACTGACTTCCAACCAAGGTCACAAGCCACTGTGTCTCCCTAGAAAAATTGAGTTGGCTCCAGAGGCTAAGACCCTTCTCTTCCTCCACGGGCTCCCTGCCCCTTAGGTTGAGGCCCTACGTCTTGCTCCAGATGCAAAATCCCCTACACTGGTCCCTGAGGCTAAACATGCTTCCCACACAATTGCAACTCAATTCCACCTCCAGAAGGTGAAGCCTCCATTTCTGACACCAGAGAAAAAATTCCCACTTCTTGATCTGGGAGATAATCCCCAATTTTTGTTTCACAATCTAAATCCTATACATACACCTAGATCTGGATCTGGATCTTGGATGTAGATTTGACCTGATATTTGGACCTGACTTTACTGGACCATGGACCTGAAACTTAGATCTAGATTTTTGATCTTGGAACTGTACATTAAAAATGCACTTTGGACTTTGGACCTGGATCTCACTCTGGGACATATTTCTTGAAATTTGGCCACAGACTGGAACTAGACATGACTTGGGACCTGGACTTCAATCCTCGGTCTAGACCATGAACCGGGACTTCAGATCTGGTCCTGGACCTTGGACCTCTGTATTGGACCTGGGTTTTGTATCTAAACCTGGGAACTGGAATTTGACCTGGGTTTGAACTTGGAACTGGTATCAGATCTGGACCAGGGATGAGGATTTTAGGCTTAGACCTGAATTTTGAACCTTAACTTAAAGTTCATCTTTGGACCTGAATCTTGGACCAAGATTTAAACTTGACGTGGACATTGGAACTAGACTTTCCCCCTGGACTTACATATTGGATCCAGATCTTGAGCCTCAAAACTGCACATAACCCTAAGTCTAACCCCGTATATAGTCCTAACACTAAACCTATTCTTAGCTCTAGATATAGCCCTAGCCCTCATCCTAACTAAAAGCCTAGTTCTACCTCTAGTCATAGTCCCATCCCTAGGCCTAATATTAATTTTAATCCTAACACTAGCCTTGGCCCTAGCTCAACACTAAACCCTAGCCCTAGGCCTAACCTTAATTATAACCATAATCTTAACTCCAAGCATAAATCTAATCCTAAAGCTGAGCCTAGCCCTAAGCCTAATTGTAAATCCTACTTTAATTCACAAGACAGTTCATTTGAGCTTTCCTTAGAGAATTCCAAATGTATGCAGATACTTCTTCCAAGACATGGAACTTAATTCATCTCCCCTTAATCATAGGCTGGGCTTAGTAACTCACTTCCAAAGAATAGAATATGGAAAGGGAAAAATAATAACTTTACAGTGGAGAAACCTGACAGAAACCAATTTAACCAAACAAAGTTAACATCACAAGTAATTTCATGTTATTCCCCCAAACCCATAAACCCAGTCTATCATGCAAAAATCATCAAACTCAAATTGGAGGACATTCTCATTGTGACCAGTACTCTTAAAAATTCTCAAGCTCATATGAAGAAACAGAAGGCTGAGAAACTACCACAGATGACAGGAGGCTAAAGAGATATGATGACTAAGTGCAATGTGGTATCCTGGATAGGATCCTAGAATAGAATAAGGACATTGGTGGAAAAACTGGTGCAATTTGAATAAAGGCTGCAGTTTTGTTAATATGCCCATGGATTCTATTACTTGGAGAACACCTGTGCTCATCTTTCTTCAAGTATGTACTTTCATTATGCATTAAAGTTTTTTAACTGTTTAAAAAAATGCCCGTGTTAATTTATTCATTTGGACAAATGTGCCATAGTTACATAACATATTAACATTAGGGGCAACTGAGTAAAGGGAACATTCTGGACTACTTCTGTAACTTTTCTGTAAATATAATTCTTTTGCAAAATTTAAAAAGGGAATTATTAAGGTTTTGACTATTCATTAAAAGCTGCATTTGTGAGAAACTAGACCTAATTGATAAATGACAGCTCTTCTTTATAAGTAAATTGCAACTAATTTAGGAAGAACTACAGAATTAGAAATTCACTCTTTTATAATCACTAATGAAATAAATAAATCAAGCTAGACGATTACAAGAAAGTTTGATGGGGGCTTTGATATTTGGCTTGTTAGTATAACATGGAAAAATGCACTTTTACAATGAAGGAACCAGGCAGTAACCCCACCTAAACCCAATAATCGATCTTATCATCAATGTTGGTGTCATATCCAGTCATTATTTGCATTTTGTGATATAATATAAATCTCATAGTCTCACTTATAAAGAATTCTTATTAAAAATGTTTAACTTGAATCTAATCAAGTACGCATCATTAGGTTGGAGGGGGGAGCTATTTTAAATTGAATTAGACTAAAGCAACCTAACAAAAATAATGTATATATCTAAATTAGATTCTAGTTTGAACCACAACAAAAGCATTCTAGGGACATTCATGGGTACCAACAAAAGAAAAATAGATAAACAAGACAACATCAAAATTAAAAATTTTTGTGCATATAAGGACATTCTCAGGAAAGTGAAAGACAACCAAAAGAATTAGGAAATATTTGGAAAATATATATCTGATAAGGATTTAATGTCCATAATATATAAAAAAAACTTCTACAACTCAACAACAAAGAGTAAAACACCCCAATTTAGAAATGGGTAAAAGACTTGAGTAGACAATTCTTCAAAGATAAATGGTCAATAAGCGCATGAAAAGATGTTCAACATCATTAATCATTAGGGAAATGCAAATCAAAGCCACAATGAGATACTACCTCAAACCCACTGGAATGGCTATTATTTTTAAATGGAAAATAAGTTTTGACAAGGATGTGGAAAAATAGGGACTCTTGTACATCGTTGTACATTGTTGGTGGGACTGTAAAGTGGGCTATATACCCAAAATAATTGAAAGCAGGGACTCCAATATTTGTGATATTCACAATAGCCAAAAAGTGGAATGTCCATCAAAAAGATGAATGGATAACAAAATGTGGCATATACATACAATTACTCAGCCTTAAAAAGGAATGAAGTCATACATTCACCCATATATATGAATCCTGAAGACTTAATGTTGAGTGAAATAAGTCAGATACAAGGGGAGAGATATTGTATGGTCCCACATAAATGAAATAGCTATAGTATGCCAATGCATGAGCCAGAAAATAGAGTACATGTTACCAGGGACAGGGAACAAGAGTAGTAAATGCATAATGGGTATGTGGGTTCTGTTTGGGATGATGGGAAAGTTCTGGTAAGGGATGGTGGTGAGGGTAGCACAACATTGTGAATGTGATTAGTCCCACTTGAATGGCATGCTTAGGAGTGATGAAATGGAAAAGTTTATGTCATGTATATGTTCCCACAATTTAAAAAGCAACTGAACAGACAGTAACAATTAAGGGAACGTTTGGAGAAGATGATGGAGTTGGGAACTCCAGAACTCTATTCTGGAGAACACTGAACAGCATCCAAGGGAGATTGGAAGGAAGAGGCTGATAAATTATGGTAAAGAACTATAAATTTCTCTCTCCACACAATTTTCTACTGGCTCTGTGCTAATTTGAAGTTATTACATACCCCAGAAAAGCCATGTTTTAATCCTGATCCAATCTTGTGGAGGCAGCTATTTCTTTTAATCCTGATTCAATATTGTACATAGAAACTTTTATTTAGGTGATCTCTATAGAGGTGTGGTGCACCCAATTGTGTGTGTGGCCTTTTGATTAGAAGGATGTGACTCCACCCATTCCAGGTGGTTCTTGATTAGTCTACTGGAGTCCTTTACATGAGGGAACATTTTGCAGAAAGCTCAGAGCCAACAGATATGCTTGGAGAAGAGTTGCTTCAGGAAATGTAAGTAAAACTTCCCAAAATTGTGGAGGCTTGTGCCCCTCCCCCACTAGCATGGCAGACTATTTTGGAGTCACTTTCCCTTGGGGAAAGAAGCAGTCTCTACTAGGAGCAAGGGAAGGAGAGCTTAAGCAAACTACAGTTGCAAATTTAATTAGCAAATTCAGATGGCTGAATAAAAGTTCCAAGCACAAATAAACCCAGAGCAAACAGGAAAGGAGGCTGGAGGTCTCTCTCAGCAGAAGAGGCAGGGCTGATGAAAAAGAAAACCAACAGCAGAGGTCTGTGGAGTCAGCTAGCTCAGAATGCTGTTAAAGGGCTCTGCCCCAAGAAAAGGTGCAATTACAACCCAGTACAAATTCTGGCTCTTGATTGGTGATACCTGGTCCTGAGGATCAGATCTGAAGAGGACTTTTTTTTTTTCTTAACTTTTTAGGAGCCCATTAAAGAAAGCCTCAGGTATTTTTGGTAGCCAGCACAGCTGCAGACAAAGGCAGAGTTAAGATATGCCTGTGAGACCAAGTAACTAGTCAGGTGAAGGAGATGATTCCCTGAAGGGTGGGTGTGTCTTCTCCAAGTAAAGAGTGGCTCATGCAGCAGGGCCCAGCACAAGTGGTAGATCTCATTCAGAGAATCCAGACCCCAGGGTCTGGAAAACAGAAAGAGCATAAGCTTGTTTTTTGCCTCAGCCTGAGTCTCAACCATACCCCTGGCAGGGACAGAGTCTGCTGAAAACTAAAATACCACACCACTTTACACCCATGGGGGGCTGTGGGCTGACAAGCACCACCTGCTGGGCAGGATGGGAAACCGAGTAGAGAAGCTTCAGAGGAAAGACTGGCAGGCTGATGGGTCTCATCCTCAGGGGACCTTGATACTACTTACATTCTCTTCCTGAGAAGTGGCCTATCTTGTCTGGGATAGTCTGACTGGGATCAGCTAGCCTGGAGACTCTTTACAAAAAAAATTTCCATATAGGCAGATAAAGAACCAGAAAATCAAGAGCTTAACAATTCTGATCAGTTAAACAGAAACTATGATAGAAGTTGTTCTAGTTTGCTAGCTGCTGGAATGTGACATACCAGAAACAGAAAGGCTTTTCAAAAAGGGAAATTTAATAAGTTGCTCATTTACAGTCCTGAGGCCAAGAAAATGTCCCAATTAAAGCAAGTCTATAAAAGTGTCCAAATTAAGACACCAACAAAAGGTTACCTTCACTCAAGAAAAGCTGATGAAGTTCAGGGTTTCTCTCTCAACTGGAAAGGCAAATGGTAAATATGGCAATGTCTGCTAGCTTTCTCTCCAGGCTTCATACTTCAAGAAGCTCTCCAGGGGGCATATTCCTTTTCCAAAGGTCACTGGTTGCATGGGCTCTGGCTCTCATCCTTCTGATGGGTCTGCTCTCTTGGAATCCCAAGCCTCTTCCAAAATGCTTTCTCTTTTAAAGGATTCCAGTAAACTAATCAAGACCCACCTGGAATGGGTGGAGTCACATCCCCTTCTAACCAAGTTAATACCCACAATTGGGTGGTCACGTCTCCATGGATATAACCTAATTAAGTTTTCAACCTACATTATTGAATAAGGATTAAGAGAAATGGATGCTCCCACAAGATTGGATGAGGATTAAAACATGGCTTTTCTAGGGTACATAAATACTTTCAAACTAACACAGAAGTCTAGAATAAATTGAACTGAATGTAAAAAGAACGAATAGAGAACAAGCCAACCAACAAGAAAACACTAGGTAAAAGAGAGATAAAGCAACCTCCATAGCAAACTAATCAAGGAAATCAGGTACCTAGAAATCAGCAAAAAATCACGAGTCATACTAGGAAGAATGAAGATATGGCCCAGTAGAAAGAATAAACTAACACTTCAGACAAGATATAGAAGTTGAAACAACTAATTAGAGATGTTCGTACAAATCTTACAAGTCAAATAAACTAGATGAAGGAAAATATGGCAAAAGAGATGAAGGATATAAAGAAGACATTGAGCAACCATAAAAAAGAAGTCAAGAACTTGAGAAAAAAATAGCAGAACTTATGGGAATGAAAGGCACAGCAGATGAGATGAAAACACAATGGTGACCTATAATAGCAAATTTGAAGAGGCAGAAGAAAGGATTAGTGAATTAGAGGACAGGTCAGATAAGGAAAAGAATGAAAAAATATGATCAGGGGCTCAGAGAATTAAATGACAACATGAAGCACATGAATATACATGATATGGAAAAGAAGAGAAGGAAAAGGGTCAGAAAGAAACATGGAGGAAATAGTCAATGAAAATTTCTCAATTTTATGAAAGAAAAAAACTGCAGGTACAAGAAGCATAGCATACACCAAACAGAATAGTCCTACTCCAAGGCACTTACTAATCAGGTTGTCATATGTCAAAGACAAACAGAATTCTGAAAGCAACAAGAGAAATGTGATCTGTCAAATACAAGGGAAGCTCTTAAGACTATGTGTGGGTTTCACAGCAGAAACTGGAGATGAGAAGGTACTTGTATGATATATTTAAGATACTGAAAGAAAAAACTGCCTTCCAAGAATTCTATATCTGACAAAATTGTCCTTAAAAATTTATGGAGAATTTAAAATATTTTCAGAGAGTTTGTGAACAAGAGGCATGCTCTACAAGAAATATTTAAGGGAGCACTTCAGACAGGTAGGAAAAGACTGGAGAGAGAGGTTTGGAGAAGATTGTAGAAATGAAGATTATGAGTAAGGGTAAAAAGAGAGAAAATATATATAAGAAATGACATATAAATCCAAAGGACAAAATGGTAGAAGAAAGTACTGCCTTTACAATTAACAATGTTAATGGATTAAACTTCCCAAAGAACAGACACAGAATGGAAAAATGGATTAAAAAACAGGACCCATCTAAATGCTGTCTAAAGAGACTTATTTTAGACACAAGAACAAAAATATCTTGAAAGTGAAAGGTTACAAAAAGATGTTTCACACAAACAACAGCCAGAAAAGAGTGGGGCTAGCTATACTAATATTAGATAAATAAGACTTTAAATGTAAAACAATTACGAGACAAGGAAGGACACTATATGTTAACAAAAAGGACAATTCATAAAGAAGACATACCGATAATAAATGTTTATGCACTGAGCCAGAGTGCCCCAAAATACATGAGACACATACTGACAATACTGAAGGTAAAAGTAGACGCCTCTACAATAAAAGTTGGAGACTTCAATATACCACTTTCATCAATGGATAAAATATCTAGACAGAGGATCAGTAAGGAAGTAGAGATTTTGAATAGTACGATAAATGAACTAGACTTAGCAGATATTTACAGAACATTACACCCCATCAACAGCAGGATACACATTTTTTTTCAAGTGTTCATGGATCATTCTCCAATACAGATCACAAGTTGTGTCACAAAGGAAGCCTCAGTAAATTTATAAAGATTGAAATTATATAAAACACTTCCCCAGATTGCAATGGAATTAAGTCAGAAATCAATAACAAGTGGAAGTCTGGAATATTCACAAATGTATGGAGGCTAAATAACACACTCTTAAACTCTGTTGGGTCAAGGAAGAAATTACAAAAGCAATTGGCAAATATTTTGAGGCAAATGAAAATGAGATCACTACACATCAAAACTTATGGGATTCATCAAAGACAGTGCTGTGCGGGAAATTTTTTTTGCCCTAAATACCTATATTAAAAAAAGAAGAAAGAGCAAAAATCAAGGAATTAACTGGTCATCTGGACAAACTAGAGAAAGAACAACAAACTAACTCCAAAGCAAACAGAAGGAAAGAAATAACAAGATTAGAGCAGAAATAAATTACAGTGAGAACATGAAAACAATAAGAGAATCAACAAACCAGAAGTTTGTTCTTTAAGAAAACCATTAAAACTGATGGCCCTTTAGGTAGGCTGACAAACACACAGACACACACACACACACACACACACACACAAAAGAGGATGCAACTAAATAAAATCAGAAATGGAAGAGTGTACACAACCACTGACCCCACAGAAATAAACAGATAATGAGAAGATACTGTAAGCAACAATATGCTAATAAAAAAACACATACTACTGATGTAAAGATAGATATACTTACCAATGCAATCAAATTGAGTGTTCAGAAATAGACTCTCTTGTCTTTAGATAATCAATCTTTGATAAGGCAGGCAAAGTCTTCTTGAGGGAATGGGGAAAAATGTGGAACTATTAAACTTCCCCACTTGGGGAACTCCTGATATCTTCTCAAGCATTAGGGACTCCCAAGTTAGTAATCCAAGACCTCTATCTTGGGGCTTGTCCTTATGAAACTTACTTCTGCAAAAAAGAAACTAAGACTACTTATAAATATGCTTGAGTCACACTCAGTAGACCTCTTTTGTTGCTCAGATGTGACCTCTCTCTCTAAGTCAACTCTGCAAATAAACTCATTACCCTCAACCCTACATAGGACATGACTTCCAGGACTATTAATCTCTCAAGGGGTGAACATGGCCCTGGCATCGTGGGATTGAGAAAGTCTTCTTGACCAAAGGGGGAAAAGGAATGTAACAAAATAAAGTTTCAGTGGCTAAGAGATTTCAAATAGATTTGAGAGGTCATTCTAGAGGTTATTCTTATGTGTTATATAGATATTCCATTTTAGTTTCTAGAGTTTTTGCGTAGTTAGAAGGGAATAGCTGAAACCATTGAACTGTAATCCAGTAGCCCGGATTCTTGATGATGATTGTAAAACCATATAGCTCTTATGGTATGATTGTGTGATTGTGAAAACATTGTGACTGACATTCCCTTTATCCAGTATATGGGCAGATGAGTAAAAATATAAAGACAAATAAATAAATAAATAGATGAATAAATAAATAAGAGGTATGGGATATTTCAGCTGTTCTTTCTATTTTTATTCTATTTTTTGAGTAATGAAAATGTTATAAAGTTGATTGTAGTGATAATGCACAACTATATGATGATACCGTGAGCAATTGATTGTATACTTTGGATGAGTATATGGTATGTGAATATACCTCACTAAAATTGCAATTAAAAAATCTGTAGAGGCAGATGGTCTGGAACAGAGGACTGCTGCCCACAAATACTTGGGAGAGGGAGATCTATCTTCTGGAAAACAGGTGGGACAAACTTCTATAAACAGGAGAATTCCAACACATCTAACAAGCAAAAGCCCCTATCAAGACAGAGGTCCAATAAGACAGGGAAAATTCTGAACTATGCATTTTCCTTGAGTAGATATTCCTGATAGGAGGTCTGGGGGTCTGAAACTCAAGGAAACTACTTTGAGAGTAATTCCCAAAGTCAACATTTTTAAAACAGCAAATAATGACTCACCCAAAACAAGAGGATAAAAACTCAGAAAACACCAATGACGAAGATGAGAATGTGAACATACTGAATAAAGTCTTTTAAAAAGTAATCTTAAAACTATTCAAGAATGGCAGGCCATGGTGGCTCAGCAGGCAGAGTTCTCACATGCCATGCTGGAGACCTGGGTTTGATTCCCGGTGCCTGCCCACGCAAAAGAAAAAAAAAATTAAGGAAATGAAAGAAAGTACAGAGAAGAAACTACAGGATATCAGGAAAACAATGAAGAAACAATATGAGAGTCTAAATAAAGAGACAGAAATTTTAAAAATGAACCAAACAGAATGACTGGAGTTGAAAACTAAATAACTGCAATGAAAAAAAATGCCTTGAAGGGTTTCAAGAACAGAATAGACCTGACAGAGGGAAGAATCAGTGAACTTGAAAACAAAACACTTGAAATGAGTCAGGCTGAGGAGCAGAAAGAAAACAGAAACATTAAAAGTGAAAATAGTTTAAAATAGGTATGGGACATCATCAAGCACACCAATATATGCATTATGGCAGTCCTAGGAGAAGAAAGAGAGAAAGGGGCAGAAGGAATAATCAAAGAAATAATAACAGAGAACTCCCCAAATTTAGCAAAAGATGTGAATGTACACATAGAAGAAGTTTAGAGAATACTAAACTAGATAAACATGAAGAAAAATATAACCCATCATATGTTGATTATACTGGCAAATGCAAAAGTTCTGAAGGCTGCAAGAGAAATCAACATGTTATATACAAGGGAATCCCAATAAGATTGAGTGCCAGTTTCTCATCAGAAACCATGGAGGCAAAAAGGCAGTGCGTTGAAATAATTAAAGTGCTGTGAGTTTATATCTCAGAAGACTATACTAATCCCAGAGAAAATAGACTTGAGATAAAAAAAAAACAGTTATGAGGGACAAAGATAGCTATTACATAAAAATAAAGAGGACAATTTAACTGGAAGATATAACAATTATATATTATATATATATATATTATATACATGCCTAACAACAGTGCCCCCAAAATGTATGAAGCAATTACTGATAGATTTGAAGTGAGAGATTTATGGTTTTACATTCATAGTAGGACACTTTAACACACAACTCTCAACAACATATAGTCAGTAGATCATATAGTCAGAAGATCAATGAGGACATACAGGACTTTAATGATATATGAAGCTAACTAGACCTAACAGACATATACAAGAACACTGAACCCAACAAAAACAGAATATGCATTCTTCTTGATGCATAAGGATCATTCTCTAGGATAGACCATGCGTGGGGTCACAAAAAAGTCTCAATAAATTCAAAAATATTGAAATCTGCATATATGCTAGCTGGCCACATAGGATGAAGCTAGAAGTCAGTAGCAAGAGGGAGAAAGGTAAAATTCACAAATATGTGGAAATTAGTCAACATACTCCTAAACAACCAATAGATTGAAAAGGACCTCAGTAGCAAATTAAGAAATATCTTGAGATGATGAAAATGAAAATATAGTATACCAAAACTTATGGGATGCAGTGAAGGCAGTAGTGAGAGAGAAATTTATAGCTCTAGATGCTTATGTTGAAGCAGAAGAAAGACTTCAAATCAGAGGTCTAACCTCAAAACCATAAAAACTAGAAAAAGAAGAGCAAACTAAAGTCAAAGCAAGCAGAAGGAAGGAAACAACATAGATTATAGTGGAGATAAATTAAATAGAAGGCAAACAAAAACAAAAACAACATAATAGAATCAACAAAGCCAAAAATTGTTTTTTTTTAAAAGATCAACCAAACAGATGAACCTTTAGCTAGACTGACAATGAAAAAAGAAGGTACAAATAATGAAAATCAGAAATGAAGAGGGGAACATTACTCTACCAGCCCTACTGAAATAAAACAATTATAAGTGATACCATAAACAACTCTATGTCAATAAATTAGATAATCTAGATAAAATAGAAAAATTCTTGGAAACACGCAAACCATCTATGTTGACTCAAGAAGAAATAGAAGGTATCAACAAAGCAATAACTAGTAAAAAGTTTGAATCAGTCATCAAAAACCTCCCAACGTAGGGCAGGCCATGGTGGCTCAGCAAGCAGAGTTCTTGCCTGCCATGCCAGAGACCCAGGTTCATTTTCCGGTGCCTACCCATGCAAAAAGAAAAAAGAAAAAACCTCCTAACATAGAAAAGCCAGGGCCAAATATTTCACAGAGGAACTCTACCAAACATTCCAAGAAGACAACTCCAATTCTGCTCGAACTCTTCCAAAAAAATTGAAGAGAAGGGAATACTCCTGAGTTCATTCATGAGGCCACCATCACCCTCATAGAGATAAAGATAGTACAAGAAAAGAAAACTACAGACCTCTTATCAACATAGATGCAAAATTTCTCAGCAAAATACTAGCAGACTGAATCCAACAGCATATTTTAAAAGTATACATGATAATCAAGTGGGATTTTTCCCTGGTATGCAAGGTTGGTTCAACATAAGAAAACCAATTGATGCACTATACCACATTAAGACAATGAAGGGGAAAAAAAAACATGATTTTATCAATTGACACAGAAAAGGACTTTGAAGAATACAGCACCCTTTCTTGATTAAAACACTTATAACACTAAGAATAGAAGGAAACTTCCTAACATAGTAAAGGGCACATATGAAAAGCCCACAGCTAGCATCTTAATTAATGGTGAAATCCTTAAAGCTTTCCCCCTAAGATTAAGAACAAGAAAAGAATGCCCACTGTCACATTTGTTATTCATCAATGTGCTGGAAATTCTTGCCAAAGCAATCAGACCAGAAAAGAAATAAAAGGCATTCAAATTGGAAAGGAAGGAGTAAAAATTTCCCTATTTGCAGATGATAAAATCCTATATTCAGAAAATCCTGAAAAACCACAACTCCTTGAGCTAATAAATTAATTCAGCTAAGTGGTGGGGTACAAGATCAACACTTAAAAACCAGTAGTGTTTAAAAAAAATCAGTAGTGTTTCCATACACAATGAACAATCATAAAAAAATCAGGAAATATTCCATTCATAACAACAACTAAAAATCAAATATCTAGAAATAAATCTAACCAAGGATGTAAGGGATTTGTACTCAGAAAATTATGAAACATTGCTAAAAGAAATTAAAGAAGGCCTAACTAAATGGAAGGATGTTTCATGTTCATGGATTGGAGGACTGTGCCAGTTTGAAAGGATTTATGTACCATAGAAAAGCCATGTTTAATCCTAATCCCATTTTGTAAAGGCAGCCTTTTCTTCTAATTCTTATTCAGTACTATAGATTGGATTAGGTTATCTCCACAGAGATGTGACTCACCCATTCCAGGTGGGTCTTGATTAGTTTACTCGAATCCTTTAAAAGAGGAAGCATTTGGAGAAAGCTTCAGAATGGCAAGAGCTGCAAAAGAGTTCACCAATCAGTGATCTTTGGAGATGAAAAAGGAGAACATCCCCAGGGGAGCTTCATGAAGCAAGAGCTGAAGAGGAAGCCAGTAGACATTGTCATATTCACCATGTGCCTTTCCAGTTTAGAAAGAAACCTGAATTTCAACAGCCTTTCTTGAGTGAAGGTAGCCTCTTGTTGGTGCCTTAATTTGAACATTTTTATAGACTTGCTTTAATTTGGACATTCTTATGGCCTCAGAACTATAAGCCTGTAACTTATAAAATTCCCCTTTTTAAAAGTCATTCCAGTTCTGGTATATCACATTCCAGCAGCTAGCAAACTAGAACAGATTCTGGTACTGGAGAAGTAGGGTGCTGCTGCAGTATGCAAATACCAAACATGTTGGAACACAGCTTTTTAAATGGATAAGGGGAAGATTATGGAGGAGTTGTGAGGAGCTTCATAAGAAGGCCTAGAATGCTTTGAAGAGATTGTTGGCAGAAATGTGGGCTCTAAAGATACCTCTGATGAGGCGCTAGACAGAAATGAGGTATGTGTTATTGCAAACTGGAAGGATCTTGTTTTAAAATGGCAGATAATCTGGCAAAATTGACTAGTGGCTTTGACTGGAAGGCAGATTTTAGAAGCCATGAGCTTGGATATATAGCAAAAGAGAGTTCCAAATTAAATGTGGATGGTGCAGCCTGGTTTCTCCTCACAGCTTATAGTGAAATGTGGCAGGAAAGAAATAAGCTGAGAACTGAACTCTTGGGCATGAGGAAACCAGAAATTGATGTTCTGAAAACTTCTGGGTTTCCAGAAAGGGAGACCCCAGAGAATAGTGCCCCACGCGAGGATTTAACAAAATGTGAAACCAGTCACCCATTTCAGAAAAAGCCAAGATTGGAAATGGAGTTATCTAGGAAGGATTTATGGGAACTCCTGCTGTCTGGTAGGTATGATCCTTGCTTACTACATAGACAGATAATAAGAATGCCATGGGACCTGTATAAATGGAGCCACTGCCAGTCTCAATGGGGGGGGGGCTCAGAAAAGGGACAGTGTGAAGATAAAATAACTTCAGAGGCAGAACTATGGAAGCTGAAATCTAAAGTCAAGAAATCTTGGGCTAGGAGAGCATACCTACCCAAGTTCTTGGAGAGGGTGAGTTTCCCCCAGAGACAGAGGATGGACCTTCCACCTCATTGCAGTGGAAGAATCATCCCACCTCAGGCCTTGGAGAGGATGCAGCACATTCCTTGGGGATTGGGGGGAGCCTAGTTGCCACCACATGGAGGGGTTGAGTGTGTGCCCCAGAGATGGCAGAGAGCCTGGGTGTGGTCCCAATGCTTGGAGAGGGGGGAGCCAACAAAAAGGTGGTCTCCCCAATCTCCCCCAAGGTTTCATTCAGAGAGAGGCAGGCCGCTGCATTGGCCCTTGGAAAGGGTGGGACTGCCACTTTCTCATGCCCCGAAAATAACTGATTCTCAGACTTTGAAATCTAATGGCATTTGCCCTGCAGGTTTTTGAAACTGCTTGGGTCTGGTGACCCCTGTGTTCCTTCCAGCTCCTCCCTTGGGAAATGAATATATGTTTCCTATGACTGTCCCTCCTTTGTATGTTGGTAGCAAGTAACTTGTTCTGAGTTTTATAGTTTTAATTCTCAGAAGAGAATTTTGCCTTAGAACAGATTATGCCTGTAACTGATTTGATGAGACTTTGTACTAGATTTAACCTTGTCTTGTATTTGTATTGTTATTGAAGTGGTATAAGGATTTCTGATATTGCTATGGAATGAATGTATTTTGTATATGGAAAAAACATGCACTTTTTAGGATCCAGAGGGTGGAATGTGCTGGTTTGAAAGGATTTATGTACCGTAGAAAAGTCATATTTTAATCCAAATCCCATTTTGCAAAAGCAGCCATTTCTTCTAATCCCTATTCAGTACTATAGGCTGAAAACTGGATTAGATTATCACCATGGAGGTGTGAAAATTCCCCAACTCTTATGAAACACTTAAAATTACAGATCCAAGAAGTGCAGCATAACCCAAAGAGAATAGATAAAAATAGACGTACTCCAAGCCATTTACTAATCAGAATGTCAGAGGTCAAATAGA
Organism: Tamandua tetradactyla; assembly: GCF_023851605.1. Taxonomy (NCBI): domain Eukaryota; kingdom Metazoa; phylum Chordata; class Mammalia; order Pilosa; family Myrmecophagidae; genus Tamandua; species Tamandua tetradactyla. The sequence goes on from NC_135328.1 coordinate 3,871,067, forward strand.
AAGAGAGAATCTTGAAAGCAGCAAGAGAAAAGCAATCCATCACATACAAGGGAAACCCAGTAAGACTATGCATAAATTTCTCAACAGGAACCATGGGGGTGAGAAGACAGTGGGATGATATATTTAAATTATTAAAAGAGAAAAACTGCCAACCAAGACTTCTATATCCAGCAAAGTTGTCCTTCAAAAATCAGGGAGAAATTAAAACATTGTCAGACAAAAAATCACTGAAAGAATTTGTGACCAAGAGACCAGCTCTGCAAGAAATACTAAAGGGAGCAGTAGAGACAGATATGAAAAGACAGAAGAGAGTGGTATGGAGAAGAGTGTAGAAAGGAAGACTAAGAGTAAAGGTAAAAAGGAAGGAAAATTAGATATGACATATAAAATTCAAAAGGCAAAATGGTAGAAGAAAGTACTACCCATGCAGTAATAACACTAAATGTTAATGGATTAAACTCTCCAATCAAAAACATAGACTAGCAGAATGGATTAAAACAATAGGACCCATCTATATGCTGCCTTACTCAAAGGACATGAGGACAGGGACACAGGTGGACATTTGCACACCAATGTTTATGGTGGCATTGTTTACAATTGCCAAGAGATGGAGATGGCCAAAATGTCCATCAACAGATGGGTGGCTAAACAAACTGTGGCGTATACATACGATAGGGTGTTGTGCAGTTGTAGGACTGAGTGGGGTTATGAAGTATGTAACAGCATGGATGGACCTTGGGGACATTATGCTGAGTGAGATTAGCCAAAAACAAAGGGACAAATGCTATATGGTCTCACTGATATGAACTGACATTAGTGAATAAACTTGGAATATTTCATTGGTAACAGAGACCATCAGGAGATAGAAATAGGGTAAGATATTGGGTAATTGAAGCTGAAGGGATACAGATTGTGCAACAGGACTGAATATAAAAACTCAGAAATGGACAGCACAATACTACCTATCTGTAATACAGTTATGTGAAAACACTGAATGAAGCTGAATGTGAGAATGATAGAGGGAGGAGGGCTGGGGGCATAAATGAAATCAGAAAGAAAGATAGACAATAATGATTGAGATGGTATAATCTAGGAATGTCTAGAGTGTATAATGATAGTGACTAAATGTACAAATTTAAAAAATGTTTTTGCAAGAGGAAGAACAAAGGAATGTCATTATTGCAGGGTGCCAAAAGTAGATGGTAATTAATATTTTAAAATTTCAACTTATGTGTGAGACTAAAGCAAAAAATGTTTATTTGGTACAAAATTCATATTTTGACTAGTGCATCTCCTAATATAACTTATGTAGATATTTGGTTGAACAACATAAGTACATGGTACCTTGAGTAGAACATGAGATTTTGTTGGTTTGTCCAGAGTGATGCCCTGATAAATCCCAGAGTGATTTTATAAGTGAGTGGAAAAGTATTTGCAAAGTCCCCTTTGGGAAATGGTGAGAACAGGGGAAAATTCAACCTCCCTAAGTTGAATTCTTGTTATTCTCACAAGCAGTGTAGAGAACCAAAGGTATAGGTTGAGCCCCCAGTCTTGGGGTTTGTTCATATGAAACTTAACTTCACAAAGGATAGGTCAAGCCTACTTAAAATTAGGCCTAAGAGTCACCCCCAAGAGAACCTCTTTAGTTGCTCAGATGTGGCCTTTTTCTCCAGCCAACACAACAAGCAAACTCATCACCCTCCCCCTGTCTACATGGGACATGACTCCCAGGGGTGTGGACCTTCCTGGCAACATGGGACAGAAATCCTAGAATGAGCTGGGACTCAGCATCAAGGGATTGAGAAAAACTCTAGAATGAGCTGAGACCCAGCATCAAGGAATTGAGAAAACCTCGACCAAAAGAAGGAAGAGTGAAACGAGACAAAGTTTCAATGGCTGAGAGACTCCAAAGAGAGTTGAGAGGTTATCCTGGAGGTTATTCTTTCACATTAAGTATATAGCACCATGTTATCCAAGATGTAATGGTGAGGCTGGAGGGAACTGCCTGAAAATGTCAAGCTGTGTTCCAGTAGCCATGTTTTTTGATGATGATTGAATAATGGTGTAGCTTTCACAATGTGACTGTGTGACTGTGAAAACCTTGTGTCTGATGCTCCATTTATCTACCTTATCAACAGACAAGTAGAACACATGGAATAAAAATAAATAATAGGGGAACAAATGTTAAAATAAATTTAGTTTGAAGTGCTAAAAAAAAAAAAAGACACTCACCTTAGATCCAAAGACACAAATAGTTTGCGTGAAAGTAAAAGGTTGGAAAAAGATATTCCACCCAAACAGAAACCAAAAAGAGCTGGGGTAGCTATAGAAATATTGGAGAAAATAAACTTTAAATGCAAAACCATTATGAAAGATAAAGAAGGACACTATATACTAATAAAATGGGCAATCCAATAAGAAGAAATTGAACAAGCATAACTACTTATGCACTTTACCAGGCTGCCCCAAAATACATGAAGTAAACATGAAGTAAAGGAGGAAAAAATATCTCTACAATAATAGTTGGAGACTTATACACCATTCGTATCAATAGAGCATCTCAACAGAGGATCAATAACAAAACAGAGAACTTGAATTGCTGAGACCAGCTCAGCACGAGGGACTGAAGAAGGCACCATGAATCTGAAAAATAGACAATCACACAGAAGAGTCTTTTAAGATGAGAGCAGGGGACTCATGTCTCAAAGGACAAGTGCTTCAACCCTGAGCTGCTCATAATATTTATTGAGAAGCTTCAAAACAGAAAGTATTTTTCAAGTTTGTTAATAAGTTGTTTTTCACCTGAACTGCCACATCAACGTTAATCTCAGACATGTCGTACAAAATTCAAATGTTTCCTTCCTCAAACAATCATGTGCTCGCCAGGACAGTGTTCCACCCTGGCAGGACAAAGGTGTTCCAAGGTCCACACCTTTATCTGTGTTATGGAAACATTCTGACCTTCGGCCATTTTCCCACACTGAATAATATAATGAATGAACTAGATCTAGCAGACATATACAGAACATTATACCCCCAAACAGCTATATATATAAAATTCTCAAGTGCTAATGGTTACTTCTCCAAAATAGATCATATTGAGTCACAAAACAAGGCTCGACAAATTTAAAACAATTGAAATTATACAGAGCGCTCTCTCTAACCATGATGGAATGGAGGTGGAAAGCAATAAGAAGTGGGGAACTGGAAAATTCACAACTATATGGAAGTTAACACATTCTTAAACAACCAATGAGTCAAAGAAGAAATTGCACGATAATTCCTTAAACATCTTGAGATAAGTGAAAACAAGTATACAACATATCAGTACCTATAGGATGCAGTGAAGGCAGTGCTAGGGGAAAACTTAGCACCATAAACTCCCTCATTGAAAAAGAAGAAAAGGTTAAAATCAAAGACCTAACTGCACACCGGAAGAACAAGACAAAGAAGAGCTAACTAATTCCAAAGAAAGCAGAAGAAAGAAATAATAGAAAATAAAATGAAATTGAGAATGAGAAAACAATAGAATTATAAAAATCAACAGTTGTTTATTTGAGAAGATCAATAAAACGGACAAACCCTTAGCAGACTGACAAAGAAAAGGAGAGATGAAAATAAATAAAACCAGAAATGAAAGGGGGGACTTTACTACTGACCTTAAAGAAATAAAAAAAAGATCAAAAGAAGATACTATGACAACAACTTATATGAATTGGAAAATTTCCTAGAAACACACAAACAACCTGCAGTGATTCTAGAAAAAAAATGCAAGACTTGAACAGACCAACTACAACTGAAGAGATTTTATCAGTCATCAAAAACATCCCAAAAAGAAAAGCCCAGAACCAAATGACTTCACAGGTGAATTCTCCCAATCATTCCAAGAATAAGTAATACCAATCCTGCTGAAACTCTCCCCCAAGAAATGAAGAGGAGGGAACACTATCTCATTCTCTGAAGCCAAATCACCCTAATATCAAAGCCATATAAAGATACTACAAGGTAATTCTGACCAATTTCTCTAATGAATGTAGAGCAAAAATCCTCAAGAAGATCCTTGCAAATCAAATCCATAAACACATTAAAATAATTTTACACCATGATTAAGATGGTTTTGTGCCAGGTATGGAAGTCTGTGTCAACACAAGAAAATCAGTTAGGGCATCACACAATGGTGCTGGTTTGAAATTGTTATGTACTCCAAAAAAAGCTATTTTTTCTTTCCCAGTCCAATCTTGTCGGGAGTAGACATACTGTTTAGGGTGAAAACTTTGATCAGATTACTTGCATGGAGATGTGACATCTGTCTAAAGACAAATAACCCAATTAAAAATGGCCAAATGACTTGAATAGTCATTTCTCCAAAGATAATCAAATTAGTATCTTTATATAGGCAAATGAAAAGATGCTCCATATTGTTCATCATCAGAGAAATGCAATTCAAAACAATTAGATACTCCATCACATGCACTATTATGCCTATAAGTTTTAAAAGGACAAAATATTCAACAGAGGAATGGATAAACAAAATGAGCGGACAAACAAAATGTATGTATATACATTAGAATATTATTCAACTGTAAAAAGGAAGTTCTGATGCTTGCAGCAACTTAACCCTGAAGCATGGTGAGTGTAATAAATCAGATGATCTCACTTACAGTTAATTCCTAAAAGAACTAGTATGATCTCACTTATATTAAATACCTAGAAGAACCGAATTCCATAGAGATAGATGGTAGTTTTTTGATTGTCAGGGACTGGGGGTGGGGTGGGAAGAGGGAGTTATAGCTTAATGGTGAATTGTTTCTGTTTAGGAAGATGAAAAATGAGGGGCAAATAAGCAAAGAAAAACAAAAATGAAACAGAAATTCAAGTGGAATAAGGGATGGACTAATAGACATGTATATGCTACACCTAGATCCCCTTAAGAGAAGAACTTCTTGCCCATATCCTCAGAGTCCTGTTCTTCAGCTGTCAGGATATTTGAGGACTTCCTCACTTACAGAGATCCACAATGCCACACCCATCCCAGCATGGCTGATATCTAATTAGTGGAGGGAGGGTCATACATACCTGGTCATTCTGGTTTAGTGTAAGACAGATACAATGTGTCATGTTAGTCCCAATGCTTCCTAATATTACTATTAACACAAATCCATGATGCCCATGAATTAATAGGAATAAAAACCTAGATTGGCAAGGGTTAAAATGGAGTGGGATGAAGAAAAATGCTGATGAATAGACTGGACTCTCAACTTGTTTTGAAAAAATGAGACGACAGTAGCTGGAAATAAAAAGCTCAAAAATGTTTTAATTTTTATTCAAAATCTGGTATGGCAGATATTAAACATGTTTAAATTCAAAGAGGATGGATCAAATAGAAATAGAGTTGTTTTAGACACAGTACATAATTCATAAATTATTTTCTTAAAATCCATGAAAGCACTGGAAGGAATAGGGGTTACTTCAATTGATAATCAGAGAATCATACCAGACAAATTCAAGGAGAGTTATCACAGGAAGCTTCCACAACAAAGAGCTAATAGGCCTCAACAGCTAATAGGCCTGTTTGGCTACTGGAAACAACATGTGCCACATACAGGCATACTTTCAGTCTTTCTAGTAAAGGTCACCAGCAAGGCAACCACCTTTGAATGGGTTCTGTGATGGTTAAATTCCAGTGTCAACTTAGCCAGGTGATGATACCCAGTTGTCTAGTCAGACAAGCACTAGCCTAACCAATGCTGCAATGATATTTTGTGGCTGGTTGATAACCAGAAGGCTGGCTTACTAAATTATCAGTCAGTTTATTGCAGCTGTGCTTATTTACATCAGCAATCAACTAAGAGGGTGCTTCTGCACAGGAGATAATCCGATCCATTGGACTTGACCCAATCATTGGAAGATTTTTAAAGGAAAAGAGATAATTTTCATTGCTTCTTCAGCCTGCAAGCCTATGCTGTGGAGTTCATTGAACTCTTTCATTGGAGTTGCCAGCTTCATGGCCTGCCATACAGATTTCAGACTCTCGCATTCCCACATTTGTGCAAGACACCTTTATAAATATCACATTTACAGATATCTCCTGTTGGTTCTGTTCCTCTAAAGAACACTGACTAATACAAGTTGGCACCAGGAGTGGTTCTTCAGAAACAGAATCTTAAAAATTGGTTTTTACAATTGTTTTTTAACTCCGATTAGACTCAAAGTCACTAATGACTCTGTCTCCAATAATAAAGATGGTACTGACAGCCCATGAGGTGAGATGTGCAAAATAACGCCATATGATTCTGCTAATTGGATGGTTATATGGGGCAAGCCTCTGGATGATAGTTTTTTACACTTAATGGAGTCTTTTGGAATTAAGAGGTTTAATGGTGTTGGCTGAATGTTATTAGATATACTGGATATAATTATGAGGTAAAGGGATGAGCTGAAAGCTTTAATTTGTAACTTAAGCACCATATGAAAGATGTAAAAGTTTCCATATATGTCCTGAAAGAAAATCATATTTCCTGTGGTCATAGACTTATATCTCTGAAAACCAGACACAGAGCTTCATTGTGTGAGTAGCAGATTTACAACATAAATTAAAATCTCAGCCTTGCAGGGTGTCTTTTAAAGTGAAGGAATTGATGGGAAAAGAATGGGATCCTGAAGCTTGGGATGGGGACATATGGTTTGATAATGATGGCAATGGGGACCTAGAAAACTTTGAATCTGCTGAGCCTTTGCTAGATAGACCCATAATGGTCTGTCCTGAGGAAACAGCCACCCAATCTCTAGCCTGCTCTGAGGAAAGAGCTTCCCAACCTTCAGCCTGCCTTGAGGAAACAGTTTCCAACCTTTTGGTTTGCCCAGAAGAGTCTGCAACCCATCCTCCACCTAAAGAGATTAACCATTCAGTGCCTGCTAAACCTGTAACCACCTTCCCTGGAGAAACAACTCTTACTCCTCTATGGAGTGATTAATCCTTTCACCAGATGAAATTGCAACAGAATGTTGTGAGGTAATTGGGTTAAAAGATGCTTCTATTTCTTTTCATGACAGACCCTACCACCCCTCTTTTCTTCAAGACATATAACTAGGCTAAAGTCCCACAGGACCCAAAAGGTGAGGAAAAAAGTGTGACCCATGAGGAGGTGTACTTTACTCCCAAACAATTGCATAAGTTTTCCAATCTATATAGATAGAAATCAGGGGAATACGTGTGGGAATGGATTATAAGAGTGTGGGATAATGGTGGAAAGAATATAAAGTTGGATCAACTGAATTTATTGATAACAGCCCACTAAGCAGAGATTCTGCATTCAGTGTTGGAGCTTGAGGGGTTAGAAAGGGCATTAGCAGTTTGTCTGGATGGTTGGCTGAAACGTGGCTCAAAAGTGGCCAATATTACCTGAGGTAGGAATGCCAGAACTTCCCTGGTATAATATAGATGAGGGGATCCAGAAGCTTAGACTAATTGGAGTGTTAGAGTGGATTTATCATGGAAGACCTGCTCACACACCCCAGGGATGTCCAGAGGATACATCTTTCACCAGAGCCTTGAGAAGTAAATTTGTGAGACTAACTCCATCATCCATGAAGAGCTTTGTAGTCACCCTCCTCTGTAGGTCAGATATTACTGTGGGAACTGCTGTCACTGAGCTGGAATCCTTAAACACAGTGGGGATGACCGGATTCTTAGTTGGCAGAAGCCAGGTGGCAACAGTTAATCACCACAGACCAGGTGGGTGCGCCCACCTGTTCTAGTTTGCTAGCTGCCGGAATGCAATATACCAAAATGGAATGGCTTTTAAAAGGGAGAATTTAATTAGTTGCTAGTTTACAGTTCTAAGGCCGAGAAAATGTCCCAGTCAAAACAAGTCTATAGAAATGTCCAATTTAAGGCATCTGGGGAAAGATACCTTGGTTCAAGAAGACCGATGAAGTTCATTCAGGGTCTTGCTCTCAAGTGAGAAGGCACATGGTGAACACAGTCAGGGCTTCTCTCTTGGCTGGAAGGGCACATGGCAAATACAGCGTCATCTGCTAGCTTACTCTCCTGGCTTCTGGTTTCATGAAGCTCCCCGGGAGGCATTTTCCTTCTTCATCTCCAATGGACTCTCTGCTTCGTGGTGCTGCAGCATTCTCTGCTCTCTCTAAATCTCTCATTCTCCAAAATATTTCCTCTTTTATAGGACTTCAGAAACTAATCAAGACCCACTCAAATGGGTGGAGACATGTCATCCCCTAATCCAGTTTAACAAGCACTCTTGACTAAATCACATCATCCAGGGAGATAATCTCATCACAGTTTCAAACATACAGTATTGAATAGAGATTATTCTACCTTTATGAAATGGGATTTGTATTAAAATATGGCTTTTCTTAGGGGGCATGCTTCCTTTCAAACCAGCACACCACCATCATGGGAAACATACTCAAAGTAGCAGTCAAAATAATCTGATTTACAGAGACTTATGACATTGGCTAGTGAATCATGGAGTATTAGGAGTTTATGAGCAGTCTACTAAGTTCTTGTTGAAGCTACATAAGCAGAATTCTAGGTCAAGTGAACAGAAGTATAACTTGAATTACAAAACAGAGAGCCACAGTCCCTTAATCAATTCTCTAGACTTGAGAGAGTTTACAGACCCAGAGCCCCTTGAATGAGGGAAGGGCCAGATACTCTTGGGGGAAGGACCCTGTTACACTGCCCAGCTTTCCCCAAGGAGGCCTAAGGCCTTTTACCAGGAAAACTCTTCATTGGGGAAAAGGAAATGATCAGATTTTTTTGTGGGTTACTAGATAATGGCTCAGTAGTGACACTAATTCTGGGAGACCCAAAACATCACTCTTGCCTACCAGTCAGAGTAGGGGCTTATGGAGGTCAGGTACCCAATGGAGTTTTAGCTCAGGTCTGTCTCACAGTGGGTCCAATGGGTTCCCAGACCCACTCTGTAGTTATTTTCCCAGTTCTGGAATGCATAATTGGAACTGACATACTCAGCAACTGATAGTATTCCCACATTGGCTCTCTAACTCGTGGAGTGAGAGTTATTATGGGAGGAAAGTCCAAGTGGTGGCCACTAGAACTGCCCCTACCTAGCAAAATAGTCGATCAGAAGCAACACTGAATTCTTGGAGGGATTGGGGAGGTTAGTTCCACTTTTAAGGATTTGAAGGATGCAAGGATGGTGATTCCCACCCCATCCCCATTCAACTCTCCTATTTGGCCTGTGCAGAAAACAGATGGGTCAGGGGATGACCATGGGTCATCATAAACTTAACTAAGTGGTGACTTACATTGCAGCTGCTGCTTCAGATGTAGTATCATTGCTTGAGCAAATCAACACATTGCCTGGTACCTGGTACACAGCTATTGATCTGGCAAATGCTTTTTCTTTAATAGCTGCCAATAAGGACCACCAGAAACAGTTTGCATTCAGCTGGCAAGGCCAGTAGCATACCTTCACTGTACAACCTCAGGGATATATCAACCTTCCAGCCCTAGGTCATAATCTTGTCTGCAGGGGACTTGATCATTTCTCCCTTACACAAGACATCACATTGGTCCATTATATTGATGTTATCATGTTGATTAGACCTAGTGAGAAAGAGGTAGCAACTACTCTAGATTTATTTGTAAGACATTTGTATGTCAGGGGATTGGAGAGAAATCCACCAAAAATACATGGGCCTACCATCTCAGTGAAATTTTTAGGTGCCCAGTGGTGTGGGGCATGTCAAGATATCCCTTATAATGTGAAGGATAAGCCGCTGCAATTGGCCCTTCCTATGACTACAAAAGAGCCATAATGCCTAGTTTGTCTCTTTGGATTTTGGAGACAATATATTCTGTATTTGGTTGTGATACTCTGACCCATCTATCATGGGACAAGAAAAGCTGCTAGCTTTGAGTGGGGATTAGAACAAGAGGAGAATCTGCAACAGGTTCAAGTTACTGTTCAAGTTGCTCTGCCACTATGGGTCAATGATCCAGCAGATCCAATGGTGCTGGAAGTGTCAGTGGCAAATAGAGGTGCTGTCTGGAGCCTTTGGGAGCCTATGGGAGAATCACAATGCAGATCCTTGGGATTTTGGAGTAATGCCTTAATATCCCCTGCAGATAACTACTCTTCTTTTTAGAAACAGCTTTTGACATGCTCCTAAGCCTTAGTAGAGACTGAATACTTAACCATGTGCCACCAAGTTGCCATGAGACCTGAGTTGCCTATGGTGAGCTTGGTGTTGTCTGGCCCACCAAGCCATAATGCTGGGCATGCACAGCAGCACCCCACCATAAAATGGAAATGGTATGTAAGAGATAGGGCTCAAATAGGTCCTTAAGGCACAGTAAGTTACATGAGGAAGTGGCCCAAATGTCAATGGTCCCCACTCCTGCCACATTACCTTCTCTTTCCAAGAACAGAGCCAAGGCCTCTTGGGAGTTCCTTACATTCAATTGTCTAAGAAAGAGAGAACTAAGTCCTGGTTTGTGGATGGTTCTGCATGATATGCAGGTACCAACTGGTAGTGGACAGCTTAGCACCACAGCTCCTTTTTGGAATGTCCTTAAAGGACAGTGGCAATGGAAAATCCTTGGAATGGGTGGAACTTTGAGCAGTGCATCTGGTTGTTAATTTTATTTGGAAGGAGGACTGGCCAGAGGTGCATTTGTATACTTACTCGTGGGCTGTTGCTAATGGTTTGGCTGGATGGTCAGGGACTTGGAAAGGGCATGATTGGAAAATTGTTGACAAAAAGGTCTGGGGAAGAGATATGTGAATAGTCCTTTCTGATTGGGAAAAAACATGAAGATATTTGTGTCCCCTGTAAGTGCTCACCAGAGGGTGACTTCAACAGAGGAAAGTTTTAATAATCATGTGAATAAGATGATCCGTTCTGTAGATACAACTCATCCTCTTTTCCCAGGCCCTCTGGTGAGTGCCCAATCTGCCAGCAGCAGTGACCCGCACTCAGTCCTGATATGGCACCATTCCACAAGTTGACCAACCAGCTACATGGTAACAGGTTGATTAAATTGGACCACTTCCATATGGAAGGTGCAGTGATTTGCTCTAAATGGAATAGATACAAACTCTGGATATGGATTTGCCTTCCCTGCACGCAATGCTTTACCAAAATTACTATCTGTGCTGGTTTGAAAGAATGGATGTACCCTAGAAAAGCCATGCTCTAATCCTATTCAAATTTTGTAAAGGCAGACATTTCTTCTAATCCCTATTCAGTACTGTATGTTTGAATCTGTAATTAGATCATCTCCCTGTAGACGTGAGTCAATCAAGAGCGGTTGTTAAACTGGAGTAGGTGGAGACATGTCTCCACCCATTCAGGTGGGTCTTGATTAATTTACTGGAATCCTATAAAAGAGGAAACATTTTGGAGAAAGCAGGAGATTCAGAGACAGCAGAATGACATAACCACTGGAAGCAGAGTCCACCAGCCAGCGACCTTTGGAGATGAAGAAGGGAAACACCTCCTGGGGAGCTTCATGAAGGGAAGCCAGGAGAGAAAGCTAACAGATGATGCCATGTTCACCACATGACTTTCTCCTTGAGAGAGAAACCCTGAACTTCATCGGCCTTCTTGAACCAAGATATCTTTCCCTGGATGCCTTAGATTGGACATTTCTATAAATTTGTTTTAATTGGGACATTGCATACCTGGGAAAAAACAAGTTGCTCATGGTGTATAATTCTTTTACATTGTTGGATTCTATTTGGAAATGTTTTCCTTGGGATTTTTGAATCTATATTTATAAGAACAATTGGTGTGATTTTTTTATTTTCTTGTGGTGTATTTGAGTTGGGTATTAGGGTGATGTTGGCCTCATAGAATGAGGTGGAATGAGTTAGATAGTGCTTCCTTATGTTCAGTTTTTTCGAAGAGTTTGTGCAGGATTCGTATTAATTCTTCTAGGAATGATTGGTATAATTCACTTGTGAAGACATCTGGTCCTGAATTTTCTTTTGGGGGAGGTTTTTGATGACTGATTCTGTCCGTATTACTTGTAAGTAGTCTATCAAGGTCTATTTCTTCTAGAGATTGGTGTAGATTTTTCATGTGTTTCTAGGAATTCATCTATTTCGTTGGCATACAGTTGTTCATAGTATCTTCTTATGATCTTTCAATTTCTGTAGGGTGGATAGTAATGTCCCCACTCTTGTTTCTGATTTTTTTTTGTATCTTGTCTTTTAATTTTTCAATCTAACTAAGAGTTTGCTTAATTTATTGTTCTTTCCAAAGAACCAATAATTAATTAACAAAATTAATTATTGTTAATTTTCTCTATTGTTATTTTTATTCTCAGTTTCATTTATTTCTGCTCCAATCTTTCTTATTTATTTCCTTCTGTTTGCTTTGGAATTAGTCTGCTGTTCTTTTCTTAATTCCCAAGGTGTACTGTTTGATCTTTTATTTTAGTTCTTTCTTCATTTTTAATATAAGCATTTAGGATTATAAGATTCTCTTTCAGCACACCTTGCTACATCCCACAAATTGTAATATGCTGTGATCTCATTTTGATACTTTTCAAGATATTTACTGATTTCCATTTCAACACCTTTAATGTATTGATAGTTTAAGAGTGTGTTATTTAACTTCAATATATTTTGAATTTTCCAGTTCTCTTCCAAATATTGATTTGCAGCATCATTCCATTATGGTCAGAGAAGATGATTATTATAATTTCAATCTTTCTAAGTTTCTTAAGATTGGTTTTGTGACCCAACATATGTCTATCCTGGAGAATGAACCTTCTGCACTTGAGAAGAAAATTGTATCCTCATGTTTATGGTGTAATGTTCTGAATAAGTCTAAATAGGTCTAGTTCATTTATTGTTTCGTTTAATTCTCTGTTATTGTATGGATCCTCTCTCTCAGTGTTTTATCATAGTGTATTTAAGTCTCCAACTATTATTGTAGAGTATCAATTTCTCTTTTATGTTTTGGTACTGTTTGCCTCATGTATTTTGGGGCATATGGTCTGGTACAAAATATTTATGTTTGTTATTACCTCTTCCTGTAGACAGCATATACATGGGTCCTGTTTTTTAATCCATTCTGCCAGTCTCAGTCTTTTGATTGGGGAGTTAATCCATTAACATTTAGTGTTATTACTGCACGGATAGTACTTTCTTCTGCCATTTTGCCTTTTGGATTTTATATGTCATATCTAATTTTCCTTCTTTTTACCTTTACTCTTAGCCTTCCTTTCTATACTCTTCTCCACATCTCTCTCTTCTGTCTTTTCATATCTGTCTCTACTGCTCCCTTTAGTATTTCTTGCAAGAGCTGGCCTCTTGGTCACAAATTCTCTCAGTGTTTTTTGTCCAAAAATGTAATTTCTCCCTCATTTTTGAAGGACAGCTTTGCTGGATATCGAATTCTTGGTTGGCAGTTTATCTCTTTTAATAATTTAAATATATCATCCCACTGTCTTCTTGCCTCTGTGGTTTCTGCTGAGAAATCTACGCATAGTCTTACTGGGCTTCCCTTGTATGTGATGGATTGCTTTTCTCTTGCTGCTTTCAAGATTCTCTCTTTCTCTTTGACCTCTGACATTCTGATTAATAAGTGTCTTGGAGTACGTCTGTTTGTATCTATTCTCTTTGGGGTATGCTGCACTTCTTGGATCTGTAATTTTAAGTGTTTCATAAGAGTTGGGAAATTTTCAGTGATAACTTCCTCCATTAGTTTTTCTCCTCCATTTCCCTTCTCTTCTCCTTCTGGGACACCCACAACACGTATATTCATGTGCTTAATATTGTCATTCAATTCCCTGAGTCCCTGCTCATATTTTTCCATTTTTTCCTTATTGTTTCTGTTTCTTGTCGGATTTCAGATGTTCTGTCCTCCAGTTCACTAATCCTATCCTCTGCCTCTCAAAATCTACCATTGTAGGTTTCCATTGTTTTTTTCATCTCTTCTACCATGATTTTCATTCCCATAAGTTCTGTGATTTGTTTTTTCAGACTTTCCATTTCTTCTTTTTGTTCATTCTTTGCCTTCTTCATATCCTCCCTCAATTCATTGATTTGGTTTTTGATGAGGTTTTCCATGTCTGTTCATATATTCTGAATCAATTGCTTCAGCTCCTGTATCTCATTTGAATTGTTGGTTTCTTCCTTTGACTGGGCCATATCTTCAATTTTCCTAGTGTGATTTGTTATTTTTTGCTGGCGTCTAGACATTTAAGTACCATAACTAGTTTATTCTGGAGATTGCTTTCATTTCTTTTGCCTAGGGTTTTCTTGTTGGATGAATTTGTCGTCTATCTGTTCTTTGACATTCAGTTCAGCTTTTTCTGGACCTCTAGCTTAGGTTATGTTTAACAGAGGATAATTTTTTGGTTCTTGTTTCTTGCTCTGCTTGTATGGTGCCTTTTCCCCCCACCATTAGGAGGGTCTACTTAGGTGTTATAGACCCCAGCTGGGTTTTCCCAGACCAAACTGGCCGTCTATCAGGGGGAAGGAGCCACCTGCATCAGTTTCCCTGAGGGTGAGACCCAGCAGATTGAAAGACTTTCCTGTGAAGTCTTTGGACTCTGTTTTTCTTATCCCACCCAGTATGTGGCACTTGTCTGCCTGCAGGTCTCACCAGCATAAGGTGATGTAGTACCTTTAACTTTGGCAGACTCTCCCTGCTGGGGACATGGTGGAGACAGAGGAGAGGTTGTAGGCTGGTTTTAATGGCTTCAAGTTACCAAGCTCTGGTGTCTGAATTCCTTGAGGGAGGGATTCCACCTGAGTAGGGCTTCACCCCTTCCCTGGGGAAGGCACAGGTTCTAGACAAGCCCTCAAACGAGCTTGTTTCTGCCTATGCCTGGGGCAGTTGCAGCCTGAGAAGTCCTGCCACTGGATCCAGAGGCAGTCAAGTCTTTGTATAAACATAGCCACAAAAACCTCTGTTTCTTTTCTTTTTTTCTTTTTCCGTTAGCCCAATGAGCGACCTCCACTTTGACCAGGTTCACCTGTGCTGGGGGCCTATTTTTAGTAGTCAGAATTTGTTAATTATTGCCACAATTAGTGTTTGGTTGGGCTTAGCCCCTGCTACTGTTAAAGTCTCTTTCCTTTCCCCTCTGAGAAGCAGCCTGTGGGGGAGGGGCCCTGGCCGCCATGGCTTGGGGAATTCACAGTTCTGGGGAAGCTCACAGCTGGTTCAGCTGGTCCAGACTGGGGTATGCTGTGTGTCCGGTCGCTGACATGGCTCCAGGAGCTGTTCTGTACTGTTTCTGGTAATTTCGTAGTTGTTCTGGAGGACAAACTAAAATGCACACATTGCTAAGCCACCATCTTGGCCCCTCCTCCTCTGTTATTTACTCTTGGTGGGTTCCCATTCCCATTTTTATTAATATATACTGTCCTTCTTTGCCTCCTCTAACAGGTTTTGATTTAAAAGTCTATTTTGTCCAGCATAATATTATTAGTCCAGCTCTTCTTTGGTCAATATATGCATTTTCTCCATTCTTTCACTTTAAATCTGTTTGTGGTTTGTGGTCTAAGGTGAGTTCCTTGTAAACAATACATAGTTGGATTATGCTTTTTTAAAAAACTGTTATGTCAATCTGTGTCTTTTGATTGGGGAGTGTAATCCACTAATATTTAAAGTTCTTACTGGAAAAGCAGTACTTCAGAATTTCATCCTTTGATTTTTTTTTGTTTTATCAGATATTTTTAATCTGATCCTTGCCCTAGATAAATGGTACAATTTTATGATTTCAATTTTTGTGCAATTGTTTCATCTCCAGGACAGAGCTTTGTTTCACCTGTTGCTTCTGTGAGAATCTTGATCTGTTCCATTTGGTTTTGTGCAGGCTTTTCTCCCCAGCTCCTATAATTTCCTTAAATTCTTTTCCTCACTCAGTGCCCCCTTTTCTATTCTGGGAATTGTTCTATCTTACAACTGTTCACTTTAGCCTCCCCATTTTTTGGTGAGGTTTTTCTGCCTCCAGTTTCTTCCCTAAAAGAGCATCCCACCCAGGAAGCCAGATAGGGTCTTTCCAGAAAGGTGGGTCAGTCCAGAAGTCTGTTGTGCATTTAGGTGGTTGTTCTGGTATGACACTGTTTTTCTGGGGTACTGTTATGTACCCCAGAAAAAACCTTATTCTTCTAATCCAGATTCAATATTGTAGGGTGAGACCTTTTGATTAATTGTTTCCTTGGAAATATGAGGCATCCACTTGTGGGTATGACCTTTTGATTAGATGGAGCTGTGATCCCACCCATTCAAGGTGGGTCTTTATTACTTTACTGGAGTCCTTATAAAGAACCAACACAGCTGCAGAAATTTTGAAATGTAGAAGTGCCAGGAGATGCCAGGAGCTAAGAGAGCTGAAAAAAGCTAGACAGGAACCAGAGTATAGCAGACATTATCATATGCCTTTCCAAGAGATGCTAAGCTAAGAGATGAAACTCAGAGTTTTGCCCCAGAGCAGCTAACTCAAGACCACAGAGGCTTAGAGAGGAAGCCATTGGAATCAGAAGCTAGGAGCAATGGAACTGGGAACAAGAACCAGGAGATTCCAACCATGTGCCTTCTCATGTGACAGACATTCATCTTTTCTTTGGAGACAAGGTATTTTTCTCTGGATGCCTTAGTTTGGAAATTTTTAAGACCTTAGAACTGTAAACTGGTAAGTCAACAAATCCCCTTTATAAAAGCTTATCCATTTCTGGTATTTTGAATTCCTGCAGCATTAGCAAACTAAATCAGTTGTCCAGTCAACAGGAGTTGCATTTAGAAAGTGCACCTGTTGCCAACAGTTCTGTCATAGTCTCTCTTCCCTATCCTTCTCAGGGAACTTTTATATGCAGCAAGACTTATAGGCTTGGGTTCTGCCCTAGATGTCTGTTGAATTGTGTTCCTGTGCCTGGATATGTGTGGGGTTCTAACTTGCTTCTGTGATTGGTTCTTTAGTCTGCATCCTGTTGGAAGGGACCCATGTTATTTCTTTGTGGCTCCAAAGAGGTAAAAGACCATGTGAGAGGGAGGTGTATGCACCTGCAAGACTGGGACAGAAATTTCCTACATGGTCTTGGAAATTGCTCTTCTTTTTCTTCATTCAGTGTTTCTAGAGTCCTTCTCCATTCTCTATTACCTGAAGTTCTAAGCAAGTGGGATTTGTCATTTTATTAGCTGATTCTTTGGGGACAGTTTTCCAGGGGATGTCTTACATTGCCATGCTGATGTAATCATTGCTATATAATCTTTTTATATGCTGTTGGATTTAGTTTGTTAGGAATTTTTGCATCTGTATTCATAAAGGAAACTTGGCCTTTAGTTTTCATTTATGGTGATGTCTTTATCAGGCATTGGTATCAGGGTAACTCTGGCTTCATAGAATTAATTAGGAAGTGTTTCTTACTCTTGGATTCTTTAGGAGAGTTTGAGAAAATTTGGTGATAATTATTTTTTCAATGTTTTATAGAATTCACCAATGAAGACATTTGATCTTGGATTTTTTTTTGGTGGAAAGATTTTGATTATTGATGCACTCTCTGTACTTATTAGTGGTTTAGTGAAGTTTTCTGTTTCTGCTTAAGTCAATTTAGTTCATTAGAGAATTTCTAGGAGCATTTCTATTTCCTCTAAGTTATCTAATACATTGATATATGATTGATGGTTCATGGTCTCTTATGATGCTTGTTATTTCTGTGAAGTCAGTAATGATACCACCGTTTTCATTTTTTATTTTAGTTATTTGTTTCTTTTCTCTTTTTTTCCTTTGTTAGTTGATAAATGCTTTATTAATATTCTTGTTTTTTTTAAAGAATGAATCTTTTGTTTTGTTGATTCTCTCAACTTTTTCTACTCTCTATTTCATTTATCTCCACTCTAACCTTAATTATTTCATTTTTTGTACTATCTTTGGACTTAATTTGCTCTTCCGTTTCTAGTTCTTCAAAATGTGATATTAGGTTATTATTTGAGATCTTTCTTCCTTTATAATACAGTCATTTACAGCAATAAATTTCCTTTGAGCACTGCCTTCACTACATCCCATGCATTTTGCTATATTGCATCTCATTTCCATTCATCTCTAATCATTTTCAAATTTTCCTTTCAATTTCTTTAACCTGTTGGTTGTTTAAGTTTTCTATTTAATTTCCTTATGTTTGCATATTTCCAATTTTCCTTGTTACTAATTTCTAGAATTATTATATTTTGGTTGCCGAGGTTTCTTTGTATGATTTAAATATTTTAAAATTTATTAAGACTTCACTTGTGCCTGAACATATGCTCTATCCTGGAGCATGATCCACATGCACTTGAAAAGATGTGTATTCTTCTGTTGTTGGGTAAAATATTCTACATACTTCTGTTAGATAGAATTGTTTTACATGTTGTTCACGACCTGTGTTTTCTTGTTGATCTTCTAACCAGAGGTTTTATATGATGTTGAAAATGGTGTATTGAAATCTCCAACTATTATTGTAGAGCTGTCTATTTCATGCTTTCAATTCTGTCAATGTTCGCTTCAAATATTTTGGGGTTTTGTTTCAGGTGCATATATGTTTATAGTTGTTAAATCTTCAAAATGAATTTATCCTTTTATCAATATAAAATGTCCTTCTTTGCCTTTTTTAATAGTTTATGCCTGAAAGCCTATTTTTTTTTGCTGTTAGTATAGCCACCCCATTTCTCTTTTGTTTACTAGTTGAATGAAATATTATTTCAACCTGTTTGTATCGATGGATCTCTTGTAAGGAGTACATTGTTTAGGTGCTGTTTCTTTAACCATTCTGCAAATTTCTGTCTCTAGATTAGAGAGTTTAATCCAATAATAATTAAGGTAATTACTTATAAGGCAAGGATTGCATTGCCATTATGCTAAGTGACTTCTGAATGGCATCACTTCTCCCCTCTCTTTTCCTCCATCACTGCTTCCCTTTTTGTGTAGGTGATCTTTTATAATGAACCATTTTCAATAGATTTTCCTTTGCTTTTTGTAGCTTTTTAAAGATATTTTATTTGTGGTTGTGATGGAGATTGTGCTTAACATCCTAAATCTATTACTATTCACTTTGCGTTGATACCAAGTCAATAGCCTACACATACTGGTTCTTCCTTTTCATGAAGTGCTTGTCACAAATTACATCTTTATGAACTAGGTGACAAGTAACAAAGATTTATGCTTTTTTGCATTTGAATTTTAAGCCATACGAAAGGTGATAACAGCATTACAAACAAAGATGCAATAATGCTGGTATATAGTTATCTACACTGGGGATCTTTCTTTATTCTAAATAAAGTTTCCATCTAACGTCCTTTCCTTTCAAAATGATTGATTTCCTTCAGCAGTTTCTATAAGGCAGTACAGTGGTGAGGAACTCCCTCAGCATTTGTTTGTCCCCAAATTCCTTACTTTATCCCTCATTTTTGAAGAATAGATTTGCCAGGTATATATTTTTCCGTCCCATTTTCTCTGTTTCTTCTGGGATAATGATCATGCATATACATCCTTCAATAATCACAAAATCTATTTTTAAGTGAAGAAAATATGATGAAATAATTTATTTAAACTATTAAGATAAAATCATGAATCCATTCCAGATTTTTAAAAATTATAAAATATGTAAAATGCCCACTAGCAATGAAACATCTCCTAAAATTGAAAGCATAAATGAAAAAATAATGAAATATTTAAAAACTTGTAGGGGCAAATAAAAACTAACATTTATGATTATGTTAACCCCGTGAAATATATGTCCATCCGTGAAAATTTGGGCAACATTTTAAAAGACACAGAGAGCATCAAGAGGTCAGGTTCAGAGTTTTGGAAAAGGATTAGGTTCAGAAAATGTGAGAGATAAGGAGGGACTGCTTAGCATCTGACAGAAATTTTCTTTGTTACTCAGGGTTTCACACGTCTCTAATTATAAACTTATGATTATCTTCCCTGCTTGATCATAAGACTGGCTTCCTTTCAAAAGGGAAGTCCAGTCTCAGTGTTCCAAGCCTGAGAAGACTTTTTCTTCTTTCACTCTATTCCTAAATCTTCTCACCATTTGACACCAATGAATCTTGAAGATAGACTTTCTCCCTTGAGAAACCTCAGTGTTACTGAAATGGGGACTGGAAATTTTTGAATTGTATAGATTTGCAAACATCCGAAAGGAAAATGACAGCACTCTTCATATCTCTAGCATAAAAGCTCCTCAGTAATTGCTTGTAGGAAGCTCAAGAAGGTACAGTGGAAAATTTGGGAAGCAGGTAGGGATGAGAATTGGGGTGAGAGAACATATATTTCTTCATGATGTTGAGTCTATGTACCAATGAATAGCTATGAACTCTCAGATTTCTGTATGTGACTGACAAACAGAGACATATAGTAAATCCTGTGTTTTACTTAGAGAGCGAAGGAGGATATTGTGAATTGTCATGCTTCCAAGCTGGAAATGGAGCTACTTACTGAGAATATAGAAATTCTGGAGTCCTTTTCATGCAGGAGAACTTTCTGGCCCATTTGCCTCTGTGATAGGTCATGATGGGCTGTGCAAGGGTAGGGCAATATGGACTTTCCAAGGCCTCATTTTCTATATGGATCTTCTCTAAATCCTGCTCTAGGTACAGAGGACAAAGATGTTGTCTTATAAGGAATATACAATGAAAATAATGTAACATCAAAATTAAAATTACCTCATGCTATATGATCTCCCATTCCAACCTCTATCCTCCCATTCCAACTTCTATGAGATGATCTTTGGCAGACAATTTCACATGCAAACTTCTTGGAAAGTTCTAAGTAAATGATATGCACATATGTGTATCTCTATATTGATCTATAGAGGATTCTTGGTCTTCAATTATCTTATACCAGGTAAAGGTATTTATATTTAATATTAAAATTTTGATAGAACAAATATATAATTGACAAAATTATCAACCATTATAATACATATCTTTTTATAGATATGAGTTTGTGTAACAATGGCTCTGTAAAATAACCCATCTTACCAAAAATATAGGAACACAGAAAATCTATTTCCTGGGTCATCCTTCCACTTCATGTGGTCGCAAGAGCAGTCATACAATGGAATTCTGTTCAGCTTTTATAAGCCTTGAGTGGCTTCACTCACTTGCCTGGTGCCTTGGAAAGGATGACTGGAAGAATGGACTCCGATGATCCTGTAACCAAAGGACCATGGCCCCTCTAGCATGGTTGTCTCAGGGTGGAAAGAATTCTCACATGGTGGTTTAGAATCACAAATAGTGTATTCCAAGAGATAGGAAGTGGGAAATGACCATGTAAATCAAGTAGTTGATGATACAAAACTCTTGTTACTGAAATAAAAACTTTCCATTTATTTTAATTTCTGAAGAGTTAATTTAAAAAAATAAAATGACAAAATATTCCTAATGAATCTATTGCCTGTGCCTTGAATTAAAATATATTGCTTAATTTTTCTTCAGAAATTTTTTTATATCTGAAGTGATTCCACATTCTTGTTAATGTTTAATTTCTTTTTAAATGATTCATTAATCTGCATCTTATTTATAGGAAAATAAAAAATGAAACCACATAATTTATTCTGAGGATCCTTAATATTTTGAAACCTTTGTATTTGTTGGGTCTTACAATTCTTAATGTATCAACTAAACATGATATACTGAGAAACGTTAACTTATGCCAGATAGTCTTTCCCTTTTGGTGGTAGTAAAATATGCACGCTCTAGAACCCTAAAACATACTTGTTAGTTGAACGCAAATCTTCAGCACAAATGCCTCTACTTATACAGTCATATCATGCCCACAGACTTAGAGAAAGTTGGTAGATTGCAAGTGTTCTCAGAAATAAAAAGCATTAATAATTCTCTTGCTGTAGATTTTCTTTATCACTACCCAGAAAAACTAAAATCCACAAAACAATGAGGCTTCTGGACAAAGGAATAAAGATTACCTTTGAAACTTTCAGAAGTATTATACAATAAAGGAAATAGTCTGTTTTCCCTAATTGCATCCATGTGATTTACCTCTTTAGAGTGAAAATATTTTGTTAATGAAGCTTACCTTGAGTAGTTCTATCTTGATTGGCATCCAAGTTAATCAGTATGCATTCTTTAGATTTTATGATTTATGAAGTTATTAGCTGTGTAAAAAGAATTCACCATGAAAGAAGTGGGGATTTTTTCCTTAAAAAGTAGCGCTGAGATATTCTGTTTGGTGACAGCAACCTCACTAAAGAATTGGATTTTCTGGCTTTTCCAGTCTATTTTGGTGCTGATGAGTACTGGACAGAATTTTCACTAGAATGATGAAGAGCCTTCATTTTGTAAATGAATTTTTAATTAGAAAATAATGCTTCTGATGGAGGCATTTTGGCCAGGTCTTCTGAGGGTGGGTTAGGTAACTGCGAAGATGGCATTTCTCCAGATTTAAAATGCATAAGTAATGGTCAAAAGGAAAGTTGTCTCATCTAATTGTTCAGAGGTGTTTTTCTGCATGTAGACCACTGGTAGAGACAGATTATGAATACGTTAGTTAACTCAAGATACAATAACAAATTATGTGAGTGCCCTGAGGGAATATTAGGATTACAATTAAGTCAAGGTGTAGGGAACTGGATATCCTAACTTTGCTATGGAGTGAAGGGATCTCAAAGAAATCAGCATTTAAACTTACACTGAAAGAAAATGAGTTTGGGACAGAAGGGTGTTTTGGTGGATTGTGGAAATGAAAGACAGAGATAATGCTCGGTGTAGATATAATAGCAATTTTTAATTGTGTCTCTTGATTTTGAGAGGCATATAAAAGATCAATCTTTGGATGACTGGTGGAGTCACTAGTTAAGATTGGGGATTAGATAATAGTGAAATGTACAAGGTACAATTTTAAAAATGTTTTTGCATGAGGAAGAACAAAGGAATGTCATTATTGCAGGGTACTGAAAATAGAAGGTAATTAATATTTTAAAATGTCACCTTCTGGGCGGGCCGCGGTGGCTCAGCGGGCGGGAGTGCTTGCCTGCCATGCCGGGGGGCCCCGGTTCGATTCCCGGCCCCAGCCCATGTAGAAAGCAAACAAACGGACAAAATATAATAAAAAAAACAAGAAGGTGTTTAAAGATGTTTCCCTTTCTTTCTCCCTTCCTTCCTTCCATCCTTCCTTCCTTCTCTGTCTTTCCTTCCCTTCCTCCCTCTCTCTTTAAAAAAAAAAAAAAAAAAAAAATGTCACCTTCTGTTTGAGACTAAAGCAAAAAATGTTTATTAGTTACAAAATTTATATTTTGACTAGTGCATTTCCTAATATACCTTATGTAGATAGTTTGATTGAACGCCATAAGTACTTGGAATCTCAGGTAGGACATGAGATTTTGCTGGTTTGTTCAGAGTGATGCCCCGATGAATCCCAGAGTGATTCGATCAGTGAGTAGAAAAGTATCTGCAAAGCCCCCTTCGGGGAGTGGTGAGAACGGGGAGAAATTCAACTTCCCCAAGTTGAATTCTTGATATTCTCACAAGCAGTGTGGACAACCAAAGCTATAGGCTGAGCCCCCAGTCTTGGGGGTTGTTCATATGAAACTTAACCCTGCAAAGGATAGGTCAAGTCTACTTAAAATTTAGGCCTAAGAGTCACCCCCAAGAGAGCATCTTTTGTTGCTCAGATGTGGCCCCTCTCTCCAGCCAACACAACAAGCAGTCTCACTACCCTACCCCTCTCTACGTGGGACATGACTTCCAGGGGTGTGGACCTTCCTGGCAATGTGGGACAGAGATCTTGGAATGAACGGAGACTCAGCATCAAGGGATTGAGAAAAACCCTAGAATGAGCTGAGATTTAGCATCAAGGGATTGAGAAAACCTTCTTGACCAAAAGGGGGAAGAGGGAAATAAGACATAGTGTCAATGGCTGAGAGATTCCAAACAGAGTTGAGAGGTTATCCTGGAGGTTATTCTTATGCATCAAGTAGATATCATCTTGTTATTCAAGATGTAATGGAGAGGCTGGAGGAAACTGCCTGAAAATGTAGAGCTGTGTTCCAGTAGCCATGTTTCTTGAGGATGATTGAATAATGATACAGCTGTCACAATGTGACTGTGTGATTGTGAAAACCTTGTGTCTGATGCTCCTTTTATCTACCTTGTCAACAAAGGAGTAGAACATATGGAATAAAAATAAACAATAGGGGGAACAAAGGCTAAAATAAATTTAGTTTAAATGCTAGTGATTAATGAAAGCAAGGGGTAAGGGGTATGGTAGGTATAATCTTTTTTTTTCTTTCCTGTGTTTGTTTTATTACTTTTTCTATTGTATTTTTATTTCTTTTTCTGAATTAATGCAAATGTTCTAAGAAATGATGAATATGCAACTAAGTGATGATATTGTGAATTACTGATTATGTATGTTGTTTTATTTTGTTTTTTTTTAATTAATAAATAAAAAGATTGGGGATTAAAGGAGAAATAATATTTATATTTTTTGTGGGGAGAAGCAAAGTTCTAAAATATATTCCATGTTGGGTGCACATAATTAAGAAAAGTAGTGATGACAGCTCAGTTACGGAGTTCAGACAAGGAAGTTGTCACTTTCAATTTAGGGATAGCAATGGAAGAAATTAAAGGAGGTGAATAAATGTGAGTGTACCCAGAATAGAGCATACAAAAATGAGAGAAGAGGGCCTATGGCAGAGTTTGAGGAGGTATTTCCAGAGGACATGGGGAAGGAATTGCTGGACTAGTTTGAAGTTAGGAGAGTAAGCTCTCAGAGAAGGACAGGAAAAACTTCGCTCCTGTAAAGAGGCCATGTTTCCATTCTTCTTTGGTTCCAAGTAAGGATTTAATTGTGGGGAGATTGATGATGTCAGCAAGGTTTATTTCTGAGGAGATCTTTCTTGATCATCAAAGGGTGGGGGGTAACAGGTTGAGGAAATGGTAACTGCACTTTCAGTTTGATGTGAAGGAAGGAACAGAAGAGCAAGGAGTTGAGGGAAAAGAGCATCAGAGGAGGTTTTTATTTCAAGATGGGAGAGAGAAAATGAAATTAAATAACCAGGAGATGTATTGAGAAGAAAGGGAGAAGTTTGTGGTAAAGGAGATTTAATTTATAATGAATCATAAGACTCATCAACAAAACCAAAGAGGAAGAGTTGAATTGGAGACATTGAACTTAGGCAGAGACAATATGACTTTTCAATTACTAAGAGGGAAGAAGTAGTCAGTGGGTATGACCTCATGGATATTTTTAAAAATTATGGTTTTAAAGGGTAATTTGTGAAATTCTATAATCCATTTGCTTAGTAGGAGGTAATCCCATCTGCTGAAAATGAGGGAAAATTTAAGTGTGAAATTCAAAAGCCTTAGAGAAGATTTTAAATATTAATGGAGAATGAAGGCATGATTTGATTAGGAAGACCTAGTAGAGTTACCAGATATATTTGAAGGCCACCAGGAATTGTGATACTTATTTAGACTAGGGAAAAAAATACCCTAGTCATATGCTATGTCAAATGCATTCATGGAAAATTGCAGGTATTTGGAGGCATTTCCTACTTAGGTGATGATTGGTAGCTATGCTAAATAGTCACTGGGATATAGCAAAAAAATGTTGGTCTTGGTAAATATCTGGCAAGATAAAAGTGGATATTTGATAAAAGGGGTAAATGTGCTGGAGATCCCCATGTAACAGGAGAATCTGGGTGTGGGCAGTATTTGTGTGGACAAACCTGGAGAGGTGCTTTAATGATCACAGTGCAGTCTGAGAGTGGGATCTCTAACAATTGATGTGAGAAAGGTCACTCCCCACAACCTGCGAAAGTTGTGTAACTCTCAAGGAATTTGACTTTAGCAGAAAGGCAGTGAAGAATCTGAATTCCACCTGTCTCATATTCTAGCCATGTAATTTTGGTATTAAAGTTTTATGAACCTCTCATTATGTCATTTGTTAAGTTGGTAAATAAACCATGAACAGCGGGATTATTGTAAGGATAAAATAAATCAATATATGTAAATCTTTGTATGGGGTCTGTTTTAGTTTGCTAAAGCGGCCAGAATGCGACACACCAGAGATGGATTAGCTTTTAATATGGGGATTTATTTAGTTAAAAATTTATAGTTCTCCAGGGGAAAGGCAGCTGGCTTTCATCTGAGGTTCTCGTTACATGGGCAGGCACATTGTGATGTCTGCTGGCCCTCACTCCTGGCTTCTGGGTTCCAACGGCCTCCCCCAGGGTGATTCCTTTCTGCATCTCCAGACATCTGGGCTGAGCTGTGAGTGCTGAGATGAGGTATGCTAAGCTGCTGAGCTCTCCTCTGACCTCTCTTCCTTAAGCCTTCAGCCAATAAAATCAAACCTCACCCATTGTGTAAGGCACTCCCCCCAGCTGGCTGCAGATGTAATCAGCCATAGATGAATTTTACATACTGATGATTTAAGTCCACAGAACCAGAACAATGGGCCATTATCATCTGGCCAAGTTGACACATGACTAACTACCACAGAGTCACATTTCATACAGTTTTGTTTTCTTTCTTCTAGACCTGAGGTAGAAATGAATGCTTAGCCCTACTTCTATTTATGAAGTATTATCATAATTTTTCATGAAATATATTTAATAATCAATGATATTTTAGGTAAGAATTATAAATGATTATACACACACACACACACATAAATGCAGGGATTTTGCAGGCCATGACAATTAATATAGGACAGGATTTCAGCAACCATATCCCTAAAATATCAGAGGAGGCAATCAGAGATCCTCCTAAACCCCTTCATCCTAAATTTTATGACCCAAACCCATTTATGAAACTTTTGGGATATGGAAGAAACATTACGACCCATGTACTCTGCTACTTTCTTTGTGATACAGAGTATTTTTTGGGGGGGGAGTTGCAGAAATATATTAAAATGTTTTAATCTTATATCCAGAGTATCCATCCCCCTGCCTTTCAAATAGTTAAAAACTGCATGGTTGCTGCCATGAAAATCACTGAAGCCTTCAGGCAAATGAAAAGTCTACCTGTGTTCTCCATAAAGGTGAATTCCAAATCCCTGCTTTCTAAACCGTCCCATGCATTGCAGTCCGGGTGTCTCTAACACCTTGTAAAAAGTCCTCACAATCTGCACCCAAGAAAGCTGTTCACGGGTAAAAACATACCATGGAGCAAAATACAAAGCTTGTGCAAACATGTCAGAGTCAGACCCACCTCTGGTTCTGGCTCTATTAGTGCCACTTTGCCTGTGCCTAGACTAGAGTGAGGCCTCTTATTAGGGTCTGGGAAGAAACAGTTTCATGTGATTTATGTTCATTCTCTCCATCTTCCCAAAACCAGTTGATACAGGGTATTTTAAGTGCCAGATTTGGAGAACGGGTTCCCCATGGAGGCATGGCCTCAGTGGCTCCATGGTATGTTTTTATCCATGAACAGCTTGCTTGGGTGCAGATTGTGAGGACCTTTTACAGGTGATAGAGACACCCTGGCTGCAGTGTATGGGGCAGTTTAGAAACCCTCAAAATGATGTAACTCCAAGATAAAATTGATTAACTCCAACTGA
The DNA here is from genome assembly GCF_023851605.1 of Tamandua tetradactyla. Lineage (NCBI taxonomy): Eukaryota > Metazoa > Chordata > Mammalia > Pilosa > Myrmecophagidae > Tamandua > Tamandua tetradactyla. The sequence goes on from NC_135328.1 coordinate 3,898,578, forward strand.
ACTGATTAACTCCAAGACCAAATAGACTTTTAAGTTGCATGAATGATATCCAAATCCATGGAGGAAAATCTCAATGTCAGGGTTGGGAGAGCAATATTTCTAGAAACCAGATGTGTTAAAACCAAGATGAGGGTATCCAGAAGGGCAGAGGCAGGGTAAAGCAAGAAGGGAGTGAGAATTCAGAGGGCTTGGATGGAGGTTAGAGAACCTGTGTTATTGTATAAAGCAAGAACAGTTAATCTGCAAGTGTTAACAGAAACTAAAATCCACATGTGCCATGAGTTAGGGATTCCTGTTTCAGAATCTGAAAGGGAATGAAAAACTCTGAAACCATGGATGAATTAATATAAAACTCAGTGGTTTTCATGTTCATTTCTGTAAGCTATCCATATTGATATTTTCCTTATTACCAATCACAGCCAGAGTTTCTTTTGACACTTAAAGATGAGAGCCCTCTGATTATTTCTCTTAGAGCATACTGCACGTTCCAGTTGGTTGGCCTTGGGGATGCGTCCAGATGAAGGATCTTGTGTTTATTAGAGGTGGGTCTGGACATTGTGGACAAGTCTTGAGTCTCATAGCTTCTTTCTCCATGCTCAGCATTTCCTGCTCAGTACTTGGCCTGTTTGAAAGTGAAGAACCAGAGGAAGATTGTTGATGGCTGAGTGACTGATTAAAAATGCAACCACTGGGAAGGAGGAATTGCTATTTCTACTGAAATCACAACCCAATACCAGTATATGCACACTTCTCCTTTTGGCCTGGCTCTTCTAAATGCACTAGGAGATATTCAGGGGTCTGAGATCTACATAAGTTTGCCCAGGACTCTGGTATAATTATGGTGGATCAGGGACTGAATAAGAAATAGTCTCCATTCTAACATTTACACGAATTTGTTACAGCTCTATTAAGGCTGTGTATTCACGGGAGAGATATGAGCAGATTTCTTTTCCCCATCAGGCATGGCCTCAGTGGCTCCATGGTATGTTTTTATCCATGAACAGCTCTATTTCATGAAAGAAAAATGTTCTTTCATGAAATAGAGCAAATGCATGTCACTATTACAAGGTATTAATAATAGAATTGTATATGGCAAAAATACCCCAACTGTAAACTATAGACTATACTGAATAATATGTTAATATTTTTTCATCAACAGTAAAAAATGTACCACACTAATACCAAGGATCAATAGTAGGGAGGATAAGGAGTAGAGGATATGTCGTTTTTTTTTTTCTGGGGTAATGAAAATGTTCTAAAATTGACTGTGGTGAAGAATGCACAATCATGTATAATATTGTGAATCATTCATTGTATACTTTGGATGGATTGTATGATATAGAAATATATCTCAATACAGTTCCTGGGGAAAAAGAAAGATGTAAAGTTAGAGACCTAACCCCCAAACTGGAAGAACTGTGAGAAAATAAAATAAAACCAGCAAACTAAACCCATAACAAGCAGAAGGAAGGAAATAACAAAGATTGATGCTGGAGATAAATGAAATAGAGAATTAAAAAAAATAGAATCAGTGCAACCAAAAATTGATTCTAGGTAAAGATCAATAAAATCGATCCTTTATCTAGACTGATGAAGAAAAAAGTAGGGAGGATACAAATAATTAAAATTACAAATGAAAGGGGGACATTACTACTCATCCCACTGAAATAAAAGGACAATACTTTGAAAAAATACCAAAAATTTGGTGACATAGTTGAAGTGGTCTAGTAGCTTTGTTGGGTATTTTTCCGAATTTTCAGAATATAGAATCATGTCATATGTGAATAGCAAAATTCAAGAAAGTGGTGGTGTTACAAGAGAATATACAAAAATGAGAGTTGTTTCCATGCATTGTAATGAACAATCTGAAGGGGAAATCAAGAAAAAAAATCCATTCACAATAGCAACAAAAATAATCAAATATCCAGGAATATATTTTAACAAGGATGAAATGGACTTGTTCACAGAAAACTACAAATCATTACTGGAATAAATGAAAGAGAGTATAAATAAATGTAAGGACATTACGCATTCATGTTTTAGAAGACTATGTATTGTTGAGATGCTAATTCTATACGAAGCGATTTCCAGATCAGCACAATCCCAATAAAAATTCCAGCAGCCTACTTGCAGAAATGGAAAACCAATCATCAAATTAATATGGAAGAATAAGGGACCTGAAGACACAGAATCATCATATTTAGAAAACCAAAATGAAGTTAGAGCACTCAAATATGCCAATTTTAAAGCTTATTACAAAGCAATTGCAATCAAAACAGCATGATATTGGTACAAGAACAGACATGTACACCAATGGAGTTGAACTGAGTGTTCAGAAGTAAGGCATTACATTTATGGGCAATTGATTTTTGACAAGGCTTCCAAGTCCACGAAATGGGGGAAAAATACTGTGTTCAACAAATGGTGCTGGGAAAACTGGATATCCATATGCAAAAGAATGAAGGTTGACCCCTAGTGGAAGCAATATACAAAAGAACCCAATCTCAAAGTAGGTTAAAGACCTAAATATAAGAATCAAGACTATAAAACTCCAAGAAGAAAATATAAAGAAGCATCTTCAGGACCTTGTATTAGGCAATGTTTTCTTGGACTTTACACCCAACCCACAAACAACAAAAGAAAAATAATTGAAAAAATAGGACCTCATCAAAATTGTGACTTTTGTGCATCAAAGGACTTTATCAACAAAGTAAAAACATAACCTACAGAATGAAAGAAAATATTTGGAAACCATATATCTGATAAGAGTTTAATATCCAGAATATATAAAGAACACCTACACCTAAAAACAAGAAGACAAATAAGGCAATTAAAAATGGGCAAAAATACCTGCACAGTACATTTTGCCAATGGCTAAAAAAGCACATGGAAAGATGCTCAATATCATTATCCATTAGAGAAATGCAAATCAAAGCAAATATGAGATACCACTTCATATCCAGTAGAATGTCTACTGTTAAAAACAAGAAAAGAACAAATGCTGCAGAGGATATACAGAAACAGGAACTCATTCTGTGTTAGCATGAATGTAAAATGGTACATCGATTGTGGAAGAGTTTGGTGGTTTATCAGAAAGTTAGGGACAGTATTTCCATATGACTTGGTAATCACACTGCTATGCATATACATGAATTTAAGGAAAGCAGGTCTCAAACAGATAGTGGCATACCAATGTTTATAGCAGCATTATTAACAATAATTTATGGAAGCAATCCAAGTGTCCATCAACAGATAACTGGATATATAAAATGGAAAATTATTTGGTTGTAAAAAAAATGAAACGCTGATGCAGACAACAACATAGTCAAACCTTGAAGACATGTTATGTGAAATAAGCTAGACAGAAAAAGACAAATAGTTCATGATCTCATTTATATGAAATAATGACAATAAGCAAATTCATAGAGTCTGAAAGTAGAATACACCATACCAATAGGTGGGCAGGCATGTGAAATGGGCAGTTCATGCTTAATTGGTACAGTTTCTGAGGTGATTGAAAAATTTGGCAATAGATGTTGGTAATTGTGGCACAACTTTGTGGATATACTTAAGACCCCTGAATTATATTGGATGTGTATAAAATGGAAAATTCTAGGTTGTAAACATGTTACCAGAATAATAGCGTTCCCCTCTAGAAAAAGTGAGATAAGACACAATATTTGATTTATGGTTTGGAGTTGACAAGAAGAGGAGCATATTTTTAAAATTCAACCAGGCAATGAAGGATGAAATGGCTGCATTCCAGTGTGTATCACTTTTAGGGTGTTTTTTTGAAGGTGATTCAGCTCTTGCCCAAAGGATCTATTTCGTCAATGGTTATTAGGCAATATTAGCAGGTGAAAGAAGAGGGAGTAAGTTTAAAGGAATATGGAGATTTGTGGATAGAGATGTTTGGGTTTCTGGGAAAATGATTTTATTAGATAAACATGGACATCTTGGTTTCTGGGCAAGTTTATTGTCCATTTGGTATGTATATAAATTTGAATTTATGGTGATACTCTTGGGTCTCTTTTTGATGTTTTCTCCAGCAGTGCTCAGCTTTGTATTGAAATCATGCCAATGTAAGGCAAATGCAGGGGCACATCCACTGAATTTTGCCAGAGAAAGGAGAGAGCAGTCAGGGAGTTTAAGGTATTTACGCAAGAGAGTATCTAAAGAGAATGAGGAATGGTCCCAAAGTGAATGGAATGACTGGGCTCACAGGAGACGGGTCCTTTCCTAATCTGTGAAGCTGTAATCTATGATCTTCTGTCAAAATTTATTTGAAAATTAATGAAGATAATATTAACAATCTAACACTCAAATGGAATATTCCAGGACTTGTTCTAAGCATGTTACAAAATTAAACTTCTTATAAACTCTCTAAGATAAACATTGTTTTCATCAATTCCACTCCAAAGGGCAAATGAAAGGACAGAGAGGATAAGCAAATTACCCAAAGTGGGCTTATTTAAGAAATGGCAGACCTGGGGTTTGAAATTCAGGCAATGCAGGTGCAAACACTGAATTTAACACTGTACCAGGAACTGCCTGCCCAGCTTTTTCTTTATTGCTGTATCAAGAAGATCCCTGAGAGAACAAGCTCCAGGTACGACATGAGTGGTCCACTTACAGATGGAGGGTTAAATTTTCAAATCTTCATTATATGAATGGAAATGGCCATTTTTACACTCTTCATCTTAAAGAGTTAACACTCCTGTTATAAAAATGATTCACTCTGTTTGATTCCAGAATACATACATATATAAATGCACATATATATTTATTTGCATGTGCAATAAACACATACATATATTCACACACATATATCTACAGATATATTTATTATTGTTTTCTTAGTGCCATCTCTCCGAAATACTCTGTAAAATGAGCTATGAAGTGTAATTAAGAACAAACCCGGATGTCTGAGAAGCACAGAGCTGGGCTCTGAGTTAAGTGCACATTGTCTCCTCTCAAGGTTAGTTTTTCTCCTGAAAACAGCTCTGAAAACAGCACTGGTGTCTTAAAAGTGCACACATATTGCCCTTTCAGTGTACTCTGTACATTATGGTACATGCAGCTGATCCTGTTTTGTAGAAAACATAAGTTTCTTTGGAATAAATTCCCTTTCTTTTTTTTTCCTGTTCAACAAATACCTTGATATTTATGTATATAAAGTCATAGCTAGTATCATCCTTCCTCTGACAAGGAGATTACAGAGACCAGGGTTTTGTGGCTTCCTGTCTGGCTTATTGGCACGGAAGGCTCCCACGCTCCAGATCATAAGAGTCCCATGCCCCCTCCCCGCCGCCACCTCTCAATCACCATTCTCAGGATCCCCTGCACTTTTCTCAAAGTCGGAGTAGAAAGATCCATAAATAGAACTATATGCAAATGCTGTCCCAGAATAATTTCATTCCCAAAGATGGTAGTTTGGAGCTGTTATGTACCCCAAAAAGGACATGCTCTTTTAATCCATCCCTGTGGGGGCAGACCTATTGTGGGTGGGACCTTTAGTTTCAATTGAGATGCATCCCATCCCACCCAAGGTGGGTCTTAGTCCCTTTCCTGGTCTACTTTATGAGGACAAGAGAGAGAAAACACTCAGAGACACTGGGAGGGAGCTTGGAGAGAAATGCTCTGGAAAAAACAAGCAAGGACCCACAGAAACTGAAAGAGCTACAACCGAAAGCACCAAAAACGGGGAGTGAAGCATGGCAGATGCTACCCACATGCCTTCCTATGTCACAGATTAACCCCGGATGCCAGTGGCCTTTCATCAGAGAAGGTATCGTCCTATTAATGCCCTAATTGGGACATTTTCATGGCCTTAAATTTGTAAACCAATAAATCCCCATAGTAAAAGCCAACCTGTTTCTGGTATATTGCATTCTAGGAGCTTTAGCAAACGGAAACACCAAATACGTCACCAACCTGGCTACTTTGCCTGAAGCACCAAATGAATTTCAGTCCTGAAATGTTTTAACCTTTAATAGGTTTCTATAAGCACGTACTGGGTGGAGGTCCTGTGGACACCACTTTGGAGAACCTCCATCCTCCTCCCTTGGTGAGATTTCTGGTGGGGACAGGCATCCACAAGTTCTGACAAAAGGAACCTAGCTGTTTAGGGAGATTCTTCAGGCTTTCCTTTCCTGTGGCCACAAAACAGAGACCATTTACCCACAGAGACCAGGTTATGATATTGTATTTATATTCCCTAAGAAGCTTCTGACCTCAGATGGAAGGTTACCAAGACACTTTAGTTCAGGTTACAGAACAGGCTCTAACAATGTTCTGGTAATCTCCAGTGGATGGTTTCCTGTGGAATGGGGGCCTAGTTCACCCAGTAAAGTGACATTGTTTGTCTTTGTTCTCAAATCCACTAACTGATTTTAATTCCTTTCTTCAACTACAGGAATTCTGAAAGCTAGAAGCTCTCCTAGAGTTGGAGCTTGTGATATTGCGATATATCTTCAGGTTCTTCCCCATTAAAGGGCTTTTCCCACTATCCTAGCCCTATATTGAAGGCTAACAACTATAGGGCACCTAAGAAAATGCAACCATTGGGCAAATCCAATCCCTCATTTTTCCTAATCCAGAAAATACCTTTAAACTACCTGAGAGTTCATAATGTAGAGGAGACATTTTACTTGCCTTTCTTGGGTGTGGCCAAGTCAATGTGATGCTAAGCAGGATTTCGTGGAACCCTAGAGTTCACTTAAAACACAGGAGTGGAAAAATGAGGACAAAGCCTAGCACTTTATGATGCTTCCCCTGCAGCCGTGGGTTATGGGCCCAGCAAACTCCCATTAAAACACTGCAATAAATGCAGGTGTTATTTTTTTAATGACTACTCTTCAAATTAAATGATTCATTCTCACACTCCCAGGGGTTTCACACTAGAAATCTTGTTTAATTTCTCACACTTACAGCAATAACATCGTCAAGTGATTTCATTTGATTTGTCACTACCACAAAGATACAGGTGGAAAAACATGAATGAACTGCAAAAAATGACCTCTGAAGTAAGAACTGTGGCAAAATAAATTGGTACAGGTGGGCTCTCATACGGCAAACCCTTACTCTGAGAATTTATCAAGGGTTTCTAAAAAACAGAAATAGACCACAAAAGAGTCAACATGGAGCACAGGTAATATTCTGAGGCTTTTCCTGGGTTCCCACATGAACCTCAACATAACCCTCTGAGTCAGGTTTTGTTTGCTCCTTGTTTTAGTTTGTTAAAGCTGCTGAAATGCAATATACCAGAAACTGAAGGGTTTTAAAAAGTGAATTTATTAAGTTGCAAGTTTACAATTCTAAGACCATGAAAATGTCCAAATTAAGGCACCAACAAGAGGTTACCTTTACTCACGAAAGGCTGATGCCATCCATAACACCTCTGTCAGCTGGAGAGGCACATTGTGATGTGCTAGCTTTCTCTCTAGCCTTCTTCAATAGCTCCTTGGGGGCATTTTCTTTCATCTCCAGGGGTCTCTGGCTGTGTGGCCTCTAATGCTTTTTCCAAAATGGTTCCCTCTTAAAGTACTCCAGTAAGTCACCCCACCTTGAATGGGTGGAGACACAACTCCATGGAAACTATCTAATCCTATCTAATCAAAAGTTACTGCCCACAATTGGATGGGTCACATCTCCACGGAAACAATCAAAGAGATCCCATCCATCAGTGTTAAATGAGGATTAAAGAACATGGCTTTTCTGGGAACACAACAGTTTCAGACCAGCACACTCCTCTTTATACGATGGTGACAGGGAGGCAGAGAAACTTCAAGACACACTCCAGACAGTGTCAAGTGGAGATCATTCCTCAGGCAGCCCAGCTCCTTCTTGATTATTCCTTACCGGGTGTGGACATTGTAAACTCCAAGGAGCTGGGACATGGACCAGATCCCATGATGGGAAGCTCTGCAGGAACATAATTCAATTTCTCAATGTAATAAAGCCTTGGAATTCCAATGAGTTTGTCAATTTTTCACTCCTTGGGAACAATGTTCATTTATCATAGAGTTAGAATGTGAAGTCTACAAGAATGAAAAACAAAAGAAGTTTCTTTATCTACTTAGTAGAGACCTTCCACAGTGAGCGCATGCAGGGATTCCCGGGGGTGGTTTCCACGGAGCCATCAAGCGAGAAGGGGCCCAACCTCAGCACCCCTGGGTAAGCAGCTAGGCTCTGCGGGCTCTGCAGCTCTCTTAGCCTGAGCCTGCATCACTTCCAGCCTGTGATATGGTCCTGGACCTCTCACCCCCCTTGAGCCCCAATAAATTCTTCTAAAATCTGTGGACCTCTCCTGTGCGAACAGAGCAGAGGGAGGTTGGGAGAGAGGTGGGAGGATTTGGGTGGGCGGGTCTCCGCGGGAGCCACGCGGGACGTCATGGGCACGCACTGTGACACGCCAGGTGCATTCCCCAGGGATTGTCCAGACGGGTGGCGGCGGGTTATGGGCCTGGGTCCCAGGCCTGAGGTGGACAGAGGAGCCTTTGGGACGAGAGGAGGCTCCCTCACTTCCGGTCCTGCCGCGAGCCCTGCCTTCCCCAGCCCTTCAACGGTGACCCCGCGCTGAGGGGTCCACTTCACCTGGCTCCATCCCGGGCAGTGAAGAACCTGGACACAAAGCCAGTGATGCGCTAGAGGGCGGGGAGCAAAACCCGCAGCTCGCCGCTCCTGCGCCGCGCACCGCCGGCCGGCAGGGGGCGCGCGAACCCGTCTGCTCGGACCAACCGCCCGGAAACGCCTCCCTGTGAGCCGGGCCGTGCGGGGTCTCCACGGTGAGGGCGGGAGCCTGCTTCCGGCTGGGCGCGCCAGGGAGTCGCAGCTTCTGCAGGAGGGAAGGGCGCGGGGTCTCGGCTGTCACCTGTGTGGACCCTGCGGTTGTGGCACGGCTCAGGGCTGCCTCCGCCGTGAGGGCGACATCTGCGGTCCCTCCGCCCGCTGGGCAGTCGGCGCCGCAGTGAGGACAGAAGCTTGGTCTCGGCGGGGCCCGCGCGGGCGGCTCCGCTGTTCCGGCCAGCTCGGCCGTGTGAGTAAGAAGCCGCGGCTCCTGCTGTCCAGGGCGCTGCTCGTGCGGCTTCTGCGAGGTGCTTTTCTTGTGATCGCTGCTCCCACGTGCTTTATTCCTAGTACTTATGAAGCCACGCTTGACCGGAGTATCCGTTCCTTGAGGGACTTCCCGGCTGGAAGGGATGGCAAGCTGCGGGGTCAGAAGCTCAGGCTTGTTTTTGGAAGCAGTCCTGATACAGGTGCAGAGAGAGGAGTAAAGTAGAATATGTCAAATACTGGAATCTTACACTTGGTAAGTTGGGCACAGTCCTGCCCTGACTGAACCGTATCGGAGCCCCAGGGGACAGGGAAAATGGTGCTCCAATGTGTGTTTTGTTGTTGTTGTTGTTTGCCCCTTGTATATTTTATGAACTTTTTAATGACTCAATATTTTGCAGCCGTAACAGTTGAAAAAATTTTAAGAGTATGTACATGTATGGCTATTGCAGCGCCCAACATTATTTGAATTTTAAAAGTGCCATTTACTTATAAAAATAAAAATTTTCACTTTCCTGGCTTTCATGGAAGCTAAGTTGTCAACATTTTAAAAATATGCTTCTTAATTTATCTTGTTTTAAATTGAGAAAATTGTCACTTTGCACAGTTTATGACGCTGATGTTCTTAAATGATTTACTTCTTTGTAAGAGAAATTGTGGGTTTACGGATCATCATGTGTATAACAGAGGATTACCATAAACCACTTGGGCCACGTTGAAGGGATTTATGTACCCTAGAAAATCCGTGTTGTAATCCTGATCCGGTCTTTTGGAGCAACCTCTTCTCTTAATCCCTGTTCAATAATGCAGGTTGGACTCTTTTGACTAGATTATCTCCATGGAGATGTGACACACCCAGTTGTGGGTATTAACTCGATTAGCTGGAGATGTGACTCCACCCATTCCAGATGGATCTTAATTAGTTTACTGGAATCCTTTAAAAGAGGAAGCATTTTGGGAAGGCTGGAGATTCCAAGAGCGCAGAGCCATGACAGATGCACAAAACAGAATCCACCAGCCAGAGACCTTGGAAATGAAGAAGGAATATGCTCCCAGGAGAGCTTCGTGAAACAAGAAGCCCAGAGAGAAAACTAGCAGATACTGCCATGTTCGCCATGTGCCTTTCCAATTGAGAAAGAAATTCTGAACTTCATTGGCTTTCTTGAACCAAGGTATCTTTCCCTGGATGCCTTATATTGGATGTTTCTATAGACTTGCTTTATTTGGACATTTTCACAGCCTTAGAACATGTAAACTTGCAACTTAATAAATTACCCTCCTTTTTTTCATGGGCAGGCACTGCGAATTGAACCTGGGTCTCTGGGAAATTCCCCCTTTTAAAAGCTGTTCTATTTCTGGTATATCGCATTCTGGCAGCTAGCATACTAGAACGCCACCCCACCACCAATCCTTGTATTGATTTAGAACATTTACTATAACTGATGATAGCACATTTTTATAGTTGTATTATTAACTAATGTCCATGGTTTAATTAAGAATCCACTGTGTAGCATAGTTTGATGGATTTTTTATAGTATTTGTTCTGTTACCATATATACACTCTAACATTTGTCTGTTTACCCACATTCATGTATCTGTTTCAGTGCTATTGTGTTCCCAATGTTTCGCTACCATCCCCACCAACCATTACCAAAACATCTCCATCGTTCCAAATAGGAACCCTGTAAGACTTAAAACCCTGTATCATTCCCTCTCCCTACCCTGTCCCCTGATAACCTATATTCTAGACTTATTCTATGACTTTGCTTATTCTAATTGTTCCAAATCAGTGAGATCATGCAGAACTTGTCTTTTTGGTCTGCCTTATTTCACGCAACATGATGTCTTCAAGTTAATCTATGTTATTACCCCCCTTTTTTTCATGGGCAGGCACTGCGAATTGAACCCGGGTCTCCGGGAAATTCCCCCTTTTAAAAGCTGTTCTATTTCTGTTATATCACATTCTGGCAGCTAGCAAACTGGGTTATTTCCATTTTTTGGCAATTGTGAATAATACTACATTGAACAACGCTCACAAGTGGGCATGCCACATTTCTGTGGAGATTATCTAATCAAGGTTTCCAACCCACAGTATTAAATCAGGCTTAAAAGAAGGATTGTTCTCACAAGATTGGATCAGGATTAAAACATAGCTTTTCTAGGGTACATAATACTTTCAAACCAGCACATAAGGGTTTTCCTTTTTTTTTTTCGAATGAAGATACAGTTTTCCCAGCATTATCAAACCAAAACAACATACAAACATGAACATTCTTAACATACAGACATTCCATGTGTGGTGTACAGTCAGTAGCTTACAGTATCATCACTTTTAGTGGTATATTCGTGACCATGAGCATTTTTCAGAACATTTGCATCACTGCAGAAAAAAAAAAAAAAAAGACTCACACATACCATACACCTTACCCCTCCACCTTGTTGACCACTAGTACTTCCATCTACTCAATAGATTTTAGCCTTTGTTCCCCCCATTTTTTCTATACCCTTTTATTGTTCACTAGTATTTCAATCTACTCAATTTATTTTAACATTTGTTCCTCCTATTATTTATTTTTAATCCATTTTTTTTTACTCATCTGTCAGTATTGTAGATAAAAGGAGCATCAGACACAAGGTTTTCACAATCACACTCTACCTTGCAAGAATTATGTCATATATTCATCTTCAAGAAACATGCCAGCACCATTTCTTAAAGAAACTATTCCTTCCCAATTCAGTGATCTTTGGCACCTTTGCCTTGAGCAAAGGGTAATCAGTCAAGCTTCAGGACATGGAGCAGAGGAAGAGGTTCCTGTGAAAAACTGGAGTACAGGTAGCTGTTTTCACAAAGCCCTTGAACTTTTTGGTATACCCAAGGTATAGTGCTATTATATAATATTCACACGTTTCCTCCTTAGTAACATCCATGCTCTCAGAAGTACAATTACTTTCACAACTTTGGTTGAACTGCATTTGGGTAGTTTTGAACTCTGAATGCTTGCCTTAAAGACATGGTGGTAATATCAACATTTTTAAAAGTAATTTGTTTTGAAATAATATCAGATATATAAAAATTTGCAAGACCTGATCCCTTCACTCAGATTCCCCAGTTATCACTACTATATTTGCCTTTTAGCAAATATTTCTTTAAAATTACTCTAGTGTATTTATCTCCAAAGCAAGGATACTCTCCTAGAAAACTCCAAATTAGGAAATCAGTATTGCTAAACAGAGCAGTCCTGTCCACAGACCCCTTCAGTTTTGACACACTGTCCTAACCATTGCAAGCTGTCTCATCAGCATCTGTTTTTCCATTGCCATCCAGTCTACTTCAGTCCGGAACTCTTCTTGAGATGTTCCCTCACTTTTATATCTTTGACAGATATAAGGAGCACACAGGCCCCAACTGGGGTTTGCCCATTGTTTTCTCAAGCAAATTCAGCCCCTGCATTTCCCTGTTTAACACCCCTGCCTGAAGCTGGGGTCTTCTCAGTGTAGCGCATCAGAAGGGCCATAGGAGTCACCCACCCCACGTACTATTGATGTGAACTTAGCAGTCAGGTGAAATACCTGCCAGGTTTCTCCACACACACAAAAACGTATCAACTTTATAATGAATGGCATTTTATGGGAACATATTCTGACATTATGTTTCAGGATCGTGGTCCCTATCCAGCCTCAATCCACAGCCTTGATATCCATTGACTATTCTTGCCTGAATCGACCATCACTGGGCTGGTTGCCAAATGGTGATTTTATTTATCCATTTCCATCACTGCTCTTGTATTTCTTATTTGGCTTTCTACCATACAAAGGGCTTGCTCTTCTTATTTATTTCTTATAGCATTATGGATTCTGGAGTCCTATTATTTAATTCAGTATTTGTCATCTATTACCATTATTTATTTTAATGCTCAAATTATCCTGTATTGGACTATTGGTATCCCCTTCAAGCTGATCCAGTCAGGCCCAAATAAATCATCTGTTGTAGCAGAGGTGCCATATCTTTGATAAGGTTTGTGGGTAACCATATGGGATATTTAAAATCCACCAGTACTCTATGTTTTCTCTTGGTGTGAATTTTCTAGTTCTTCCTTCAGTGCACGCTGCACCTAAAAGGCTCTCATGAAAGCAGAATTCTTATCATGTCACACTTTCCTACTTTTTTTGTCAGTGAGTTCCTATGCCTTAGGACAACTCTTACTGTGGCCTTTAGACCCTGAATACTTCTTTCTGCTGCCTTCCCCAGTCTAGCCAACCCAGTTGCCCACAGTTCATTCTGCTCTCACTTTCTGGAAAGAGCATGCTCTCAGTTGTCTCAGGCATTTTGTTACATATTCCCATTAAACCAATTCATATTCCATGCAATAAATCCTTAAGGTTTTAGCCAACATACCTGTGATTTTCAAGGGATTTTTCCTACAATGAAGTCTTTCAGTATTATGTAGACATGTTAACCTTGTCATTTTGCTTTAAATGATCTCTTCTGGTTTAAACTTAAACCCTGCAGTGCAGGTGATTGTTTTATTTACTAGTATACTCCTAACTCAGCAGCACTGCCCTGGCTGAAAGTGATCATCACTTTCCTTAAGAATGCTGCAGAATAGCCAAACTAGGAAGATAAAGAATGGTGTAAAAATGTGTCACATTAAAAATATAATAACTCGCTACCTAAAATACCTGCTATTAAAAAATAAATGTTACAACTGGTTTTTCAGAACAGTGAATTTTTAAGAGCAAATATTGTAAGGAAGGCGAGGTGTGTTTCTAGGAATTTGTCATTTAAAAGATCATCTCATCTGTTGGCATGCAGTTGTTTATTTTATTCTCAAATAACCCATTTTATTTCTCTAAGATTTTTAATGAGGTCATTGTTCGTTATTGATTTTAATCACTTTTCCTCCTTTAATCAGTCTAGCTAAAGGTTTTTCTGTTTTGTTGAAATTTTCAATTTTACTGATTTTCTACCTCATTTTCTGTTATAATCTTATTTCCTTCCATCTGCTAAATTTGAGTTTAGTTCGCACTTTTTCTAATTTCTTAAGGTGTAAAATTTTATTATTGGTTTGAGATAGTTATTTTCTAATGTAGATTTTTATGGTTATACATTTCTCTATGATAAATGTTTTCATTGCATCCTAGAAGTTTTGATATGTTGTATATTCATTGCTGTTAATTTCAAAGTGTTTTCTAATGTCCCTTGTGATTTTTCTTATGTGACCTATTGGTTGTTTGAGTGTGTTTTTCAATTTCCACATTTTTATACATTTTCTGATTTCCCTTCTGATACTGACTTTTAGTTTCATTCCACTTTGGTTGAGAAAATACTGTTATTTCAGTAATTTTGCATATGTTGTTGGTTAATATATGGCCTATCCTAGGAATAGTCCATGTGCCCTTGAGAAGAATATATCATCTGCTGTGTCTAGTTGGTTTATAGTGTTGTTCATATCCTCTGTTTCGTTTTTCATCATCTGTTTGCGTTTTTTTTTACCCATTTTTGTTTTTGTTTTTGTTTTTATTTTTTATTGTATTTTTAAAACTTTTTCGTTGTATAATAACATATATACAAAGCAAAGAAATAAAAAGCAAGAGTTTTCAAAGCACTCTTCAACTAGCAGTTACAGGACAGATCCCAGGGTTTGTCATGGGCTACCATGCCATCATCTCAGATTTTTCCTTCTAGTTCTCTAGAACATTGGAGGCTAGAAGGAATAAATTTTTTTTTATCATCACAATCAGCTTTTTTTCTTTGTTGTGAAAAATTGCATATACAAAAAAGCAATAAATTTCAAATCATAGTGCAACAGTTAGTTGTAGAACAGATTTCAGAGTTTGGTAGGGGATACAATTCCACAATTTTAGGGTTTTACTTCTAGGTGCTCTAAGATACTGGAGACTTAAAGAAATATCAGCATAATGATTCAGCAGTCATACTCATATGTTAAACCCTACCTTCTCTGTATAACTCCATCCTCACTTTTGATCTTTCTGTCACCCTAGAAATATCAGCCTAATGATTCAGCACTCATACTCATGTGTTAAATGCTCCCTTCTTGGTAGAACGCGATCATCACCTTTGCTCTTTCTGCCCCACTCTTTAGGGATATTAGGGCTATGGCCATTCTAAATTTTTCATGTTGGAAGGGACTATCAGTAATATGAGGTAGGGAGATGGAACTATCTGATGTTCTGGAGAGGCTGACCCCTCTAGGTTTTAGGACTTATCTGGTCCAGGGACCCATCTGAAGTTGTAGGTTGCTGGAAAGTTACCCTAGTGCATGGAACCTTCATAGAATAAAGAACACCTTAGGTGTTCTTTAGGTTTGGCTGGAATAGTTTTGGTTAGGGTTTGGCAAGTTATAATAGATAGCAATGTCTAACCGAAGCTTGCATTAGAGGGACCTCCAGAGTAGCATCTCGACTCTATTTGAACTCTCTCTGCCACTTACACTCTTTTTAGTTACACTTGTTTTCCCCCTTTTGGTCAGAATGGCGTTGTTGATCCCATGGTTCCAGGGCTGGACTCATCCCTGGGAGTCATCTCCCATGCTCCCAGAGAGACTTTTACCCTTGGATATCATGTTCCATAAAGTGGGGAAGGCAATGATTTCACTTGTGGAGTTGGGCTTAGAGAGAGTGAGGCCACATCTGAGCCACAAAAGAGGTCCTCCAGAATACTTTTTCTACCCATTTTTGAATGTGGGAAATTGAACTTTCCAACTGTTATGGTAGATCTATTTCTGCCTTCAATTCTGTCAATTTTGTTTCCTCCATATATTTTGGTGCTCTGCTGTCCTTGCAGACATGTTCATAATTAAATCTTCATGATAGATTGGCCTTTTAACATAATGTAGGTCTTTGTCTTTTGTTAACAGTTTTTGAATTAATTTTGTCCATTACCATTGCCAGCTCAGGTCTCTCTTTAAATTACTATTTGCATACAGTGTAGTGTCACAGTATTTTCCAGACTGTCACCATATTTGTGCCATTGGATCTGTTGTAGGTAAAATATGTTTTTTTCCATTAAGTACTAATTAATAATTATTTAACATTAAAATCAAGTAAACTAATTAAAACAAGATTGGCATAATGAATGAAACTACATATAAGAAAAGGACTTACATCATCCATTCTGCTATTTGTTTTCTGTATGTATTTTTGGTTACTTACTTTCCTCCATTACAGCCTTTTTTGTGTGTGTTAAATTGACAGTTTATGGTGTACCATTTTAATTCCCTTCTCAGTTCCTTTTTTTACTTAACTTCCTTTGAAATAATTTCATACTTAGAGGACAATTGCAGAAGTGAAGAATGCCAACATACACCCCTGCTTCCGATAGTCACATTCATCAATTTTAACATTTTGTTTCATTTACTATATCCTTCTACCCATCCATCAATCTATCTATCCATCTTTTTTCTATCTATTTTCTAAACATTTGAGAACAGATTGGATCTATAATGTTCCTTGAAGAGAATATTTCAATGTGCATTTCATATGAACAAGAATGTTCACTAATTTATCTATTTTCAAAACAGTTGAAACAGATGGATACATAATGTTCCTTGAAGAGAATACTTCCATGTACATTTCCTATGAACAAGAATATTCACTAATTTAATTGCCTTGAGTACACTTATCAAAGAAATTTAGTCTTGCTGTAAAGCATAGACTATATTCACATTTTTTCATATGCCCCTATAATGTCCTTTTTTTTCTTGTTGACTTTAAAAATCTTTTTTAATTAGAGTTGTAGATTTACAGAAAAATCACGTGGTAAATACAGTGTTTCCATATATTCCACCTTCCGTTCTTAACATTTTGCATTTAGTATGCTGTCTTCTTGTTATACCACCCCATTATTAGCATTTTGTATTAATGTAGTGCTTCTGTTACAATTGATAAAAGAATATTATGATTGTACTATTAACTATAGTCCATATTTACATTAGGGTATACATTTTTTTCCATATAGCACCCTATTATCAACAGTTTGCATTAGTATGGAACATTTATTATAATTCATGAAAGAACATTTTTATAATTGTACTATTGTTCACAATAGAGTTCACTTTATTGTGCAGTCCAATGTTTTATTTTTCTTTTAGTAACATATATGTAACCTAAAATGTCTCCATTTAAGCACATTCATATATAATTCATTGCTGTTAATTACATCACAGTTTTGTGCTACCATCACCATCATCCATTTCCAAAACTTTATTATCAGTCCAAATAGAAATTCTGTGCAATTTAAGCATTAAGTCCTCATTCCCAACCCCTAACGCAGCCCGTGGTGATATATTCTAGAGTCTTATTCTATGAGTTTGCTTATCCCAGTTGTTTCAATTCAGTGAGATCATACAGTATTTGTCTTTTTGTGTCTGGTGTATTTCACTCGACATAATGTCTTCAAGGTTCATGTAGTCGCATGAATTAGAACTTCATTCCTTTTTAATGCTGAATAATATTCCACTGTATGTACCAGATTTTATCCATACATCAGTTGATGGACATTTGGGTTGCTTCCATCTTTTGGCAGTTATGACTGATATCACACACTGAACTTGGTATGCAATTATGTGTTTGTGCCCCAGCTTTCAGTTCTTCTGTGTATATATCTTTAGTGGGATTGCCATGTCATGTTAGCTCTGTACTTAACTTTGAGGGACTGCCAAGCTGTCTTCAGTAGCAGTTGTACCATTTTACATTGCCATGGGCAATGAATGCTCCTATTTCTCCACATCCTCTACAACACCTACTATTTTCTGTTTTTTTAATAACCGTTCTAATGGGTGTGAAATGGTACTCATTGTGTTTTTCAATTTCATTTCCTTGCTGTGTAATGATGTTGAGCGTCTTTTGATGTGTTTTCTGGCCATTCGTTTATCTGCTTTGGAGGCATGTTTAGTCATGCCCATTTTTTTAAGTTGGGTTGTTTGTCTTTTTGTTATTGAGTTGGAGGATTTCTTTATATATTCTGGATATTAAACTTTTATTGAATAGCAGTTTCCAAATATTTTCCCCTATTGTGTAGTTTGCCATTTTACATTCATGATAAAGTTCTTTGATGAGGTCCCATTTATCTCGATTTTTTTTTCATTGTTTGTGCTTTGGATGTGATGTCCAAGAAACCATTACCTAATACAATGTCCTGAGGATGCTTCCTTTTGTTATCTAGGAGTTTCATATTCCTAGTTCCTATAAATAGGACTTGGATCCATTTTGAGTTAATTTTTGTATAGTGTGTGAGATAGTTTCCTCTTCCTTTTTAAAATTTTTTATCTTTTGCATATGGATATACAGTTCTCCCAACACCATTTGTTGTAGAGCGTCCTTGCCTGCTGAGCCACCCTGGCCCGCCCTGGTTTTTTTCATGTATGCCCTTTTCATGTTGAGGAAGTTCTCGTCTATTCCTGTTTTTATAAGGGCTTTTATAAAGAAAGAATGCAGGATTTTGTTAAGTGCCTTTTCTGAGTCAGTTGAGAACATGTAGCTTTTTTTCTCTTTATTTTCTTAAAGTGTTGTGTTACTTTGATTTCCTTATGTTGGACCCTTATATGCCTGGGATAAAACCCACTTGATCATATTTACAGATTTCCCTTTAATTTCTTCTTTAACCCATTATTATTATTATATTCTGAAAGTGTTTCTTTTTAAAACTCTGATCATGGTGTATAATTCTTTTACTGTGTTGTTGGATTCAGTTTGCTAGTATTTTGTTCAGGAGTTTTGCATCGATATTCCTAAGAGAAAATGGCTTGTAATTTTCTTTTCTTGTACTTCTTTATCTGGCTTTCATTGAAAATGAATTTTGTTCATTTTCATGCTGTTGGCCTCATAGAATAAATGAATTAGTGTTTATTCTTCTTCAGTTTTTTGGGAGAGTTTGAGCATGATTGGCATTAATTCTTGGAATAATTTATTGAATTCACCTGTGATGCTATCTCGTCCCGGGCTTTTCTGTGTCAGGAGATGTTTGATGACTCAGTTTTACTTATAATTTTGTTTAAATCTTCTGTTTCTTCTAGAGTTAAAGTAGATTGTATGCTTCTAGGAATTTGTCCATTTCATTCCAGGGTTTAATTTGTTGGCATACAGTTTTCATAGGATTTCTATATGATCTTTTTTATTTCTTTGGGATCATTAATACTCCCTTCCCATTTCTTTCATTGTCAGTATGCCTCCCAATTTTATTGATCTTTTCAAAAAATCAACTTTTGATTTTGTTAATACTCTCTACTGTTATTGTTGGTTTGGTTCTCTGTTTCATTTTTTCTTTCTCTACCTGCTTTGTTTAATTTGCTGTTTGTTTGTTTTTGTAGTTCCTCTAGGTGTGTGTTTAGGTCTTTGATTTTAGCACTTTCTCTTTTTTTAATGTTTGCATTTGGAGCGCTGCATTTCCCTTTCAGTACTGCATCCCATAAATTTTGATATGCTGTGTTCTTATTTTCATTAGTTTGAGGGTATTTACAGATTTCCCTTTCATTTCTTCTTTAACCCCTTAGTTTTTTCTTTACAGTGTTTCTTTTTTAAACTTTGATATATTTGTGGATTTTCCATTTCTCTGCTTGTTATTGATTTCCAGCTACATTGTCATGTGGTCAGAGAAAATGTTTTGCATACATAGAATCTCTTAAAATTTATTGAGACTTGTTTTGTGACCCAACATGTGGTCTGTCCTGGAGAATGATCCATGTGCACTTGAGAAGAATGTGTATCCTGCTGTTTTGGGATGCAGTGTTCTGTGTATGTCTCATAGGTCTAGTTCATATATCACATTATTTAGGTTCTCTGTTTCTTTATTGATCCCCTGTTTAGATGTTCTGTCTTATCGAAGAGAATGGTGCGTTAAAGTCTCCCGCTTTTTATTGTGGAGACATCTATTATTCCCTTAGGTTTTGCCAGTGTTTGCCTCATGTACATTGGGGCATCTCGATTAAAAGAATATTATTTATGATTGTTATTTCTTCTTGGTGAATTGTCCCTTTTATTAATATGTAGTGTCTTTGTCTCATAACAGTTTTGCGTTTAAAGTCTATTTTGTCTGGTATTTATATAGCCACCCCTGCTTTTTTTTTTTTATTACTCCTTGCATGGACTATATTTTTCCATCCTTTACTTTCAACCTGTTTATATCTTTGGATCTAAAACGAGTCTCTTGCAAACCGTATATGGATGTATCATACTTTTTTATCCATTTTGCTGATCTGTCTTTTGAGTGGGTGTTTAATCCATTAACGTTCAATGTTATTGCTGTAAAGGAAGTACTAAAATCTTTTTATCCTTTGGCTTTTTTTTTGTCAGACATATTTTCCCTCTTTTTTTATCCTTTTAGTTATCTTACTAATATTCTCATTTCTGTACCCCTCCTCCAACCCTTTCTCTCCTGTCATTTTCTTTTTAGTCAGCAGAACTCCGTTTAGTAGTTCTTGTAGGGCAAGTCTCTTGTTAGTGAACTCTCTCAGTTTCTGTTTATCTGTGAATATTTTAAACTCTCCCTTATTTTTTTAGGGACACCTTTGCTGGATAGAGGATTCTGGGCTGGCAATTTTTCTCTTTCAGTATCTTAAATATGTCATAACACTGCGTTCTCACTCATCTCTCTGGGGTCTGATGATAAATCAACATTTAGTCTTATTTGACTTCCCTTGTATGTGGTGAATTGATTTTCTCTTGCTGCTTTCAGAATATTCTCCTTCTCTTTGGCATTTAACAGTCTGATTAGTATGTGTGCCTATTAGTAGTGGGCCTATTTGGATTTATTTCTGTTTGTAGTACATTTGCCTTCTTGGATTTGCATATTTATGTCTTTTATAAGGGTTGGGAAATTTTCAGCCATTATGTCTTCAAATACGCCTCCTGGCCCTTTTCCCTTCTCTTCTCTTTCTGAGAAAACCTATGATGTATATGCTTGTGCACTTTATGTTGTCAATCCTTTCCCTGAGATTCTACTCAATTTTTTCCATGTTTTTTCTCCATTTTTGTTTGTTTGAAATTGGTTCTTCTGTCTTCTAATTCACTGGTTCTTTCTTCTAACTCTTCAACTCTGCTATCGTGTGTCTCTAGTACATATTTAATTTCATCTACAGTATCTTTCATTTCCATCAGGTCTGTTATTTTGCTACATATTCTTTCAAATTCTTCTTTATGCATATCTTCCTTCATCTCCTTGAATTGATTTAGGAGCTTTATTTTAACATCTTTGATTAGTTCTAAATTCTGTGTCTCTGATTTTGATTTGCTCCTTTGGGCCGTATCTCTCTGTGTTTTAGTATGCTTTGTGAGTTTTTGCTGAAATCTATTCATTTGATTATCGTGATGGTTCTATTTTGAAGGTTGGTTTCTCTCACTTGTCTAGGATTTAATTGTTGCTTGGGTTTGTATTAGGGCAATGCTTTTGATCATTGGATTGTCAGTGTTCCCCAACTAAAACCAGGCCAGGTAGCCATGCAGGGTCTAGAAAGACTTCCAAAAGCCCTGCTTCCCCCACCCTGTAGATGGCATTCTTCAGTTATTTTATCGTCCTTAAAGCTCTTTAACTTGTGGGGCTCAGAAGCATCTTACTGGGCATGTCTGAAACTACAGGGTTCCAGTACTTTCTCTTCACTGGTCAATGTCTGGCTGCATCCTCTTCTTTATTTGGACTCTTGTAGCCATCCTTCAGCAAGGATTGGGGTGCCTTCTGCTACTTCCTTCCATAGTGGGGGATGGATGCTAGGAGCCACTGCCAGAATTAAAGTCTGCCCACCTTCTCTCACATTCTTTGTCCCACACTGAACTGGACATTGAAATGTCCTCTTCTCTCCTTGGGTTCCCAAACCAGTTGATTAGGACAGTCTCTGTGACTACTTGCTGATTTAGGGAAAGAAGTCGGTTCTGCAGTTTCCTACCCAATCTTCCATTTTGGAAGCTTCTCCTAGTTATGCCGTCATCAGTGGCTTGTGTTCTGCCGTGGATCTCTGTGTACTTGGGTTATTTGTAATCTCACAGAATGAGATTTTATATTCTGTATCCCTGGTGGGAGGTGGGAGAGATTCCAGCTGCTGCCTCCCAAACTGCATGGAACTGAATAGGGGAGAGAGAGGTGAACTGACTGATTTGGGATGGAAATTTCCTACCTGATATTTTTCTCTTTTTGCAATTTAGTGTTTGTGGGCTCCTTCTCTTGTCTTTACCTTCTTTCAGAGTTCTGAGCAAGTGAGATTTGTGCTTTTTTCCCCATTAAATCTCTGGGGAGAGGTTTTCAGTAGATATCTTATTTTTCCATATTGATGATGTCATTTCCTAAAGGATTTTTTCACTATTGGTTTTTGCATTTATCCATTTAGTTACCTTTACTGAAGATCTTCTTTTCTTCATACTATTCCAAGCCAGTCTCTCCTTTTTCAAAGTTCCAACCTTCAAAACTCCCTTTAGTAATTCTTAATAGGCAGGTTTTTTGTTGACAAACTCTCTCAGTTTCTGTTTATTTATGGATGCCTTAAACACCTCTTATTTTTGAAGGACAGTTTTGCTGGGCAAAGTATATTTGCCTGGCAGTTTTTCTCTTTTGGTACCTTTGCCTTCTTGTCTCCATGATTTCTGATGAGAAATTGGTACTTAGGCTCATTGAGGATCCCTTGTATGTGATGAATTGCTTTCTTTTGCAATCCTCTCTTTATCTTTGGCATTTGACATTGTGATTAATATGTATTTCATAATAGATCTGTTAGTGTTTATTCTGTTTGTAGTAAGTTGTACTTGTTAGACGTGTATATTTATGTCTTTCACAAGAGTTGGGGAATTTTGGGCCATTATTTCTTCAAATAATCTTTCTGCCCCTTTTCCATCTTTTTTCCAAGATGTGTATGATTGTATGCTTCATGATTCACTGAACTTCCTGAGACGTGCTTAATTTTTTCTATTCTTTTCTCTACCTTCTTCTGATTGTATTTTGATTATCCTATTCCAGTTCACTGATTCTTTTGCCTATTGAAATCTGTTGTTATATACTTCTAGTGTATTTTTTTAATTGTGAGAAATAGCATATATACAAAAAAAGCAATACATTTCTAAGCACACTGCAGCAATTATACCACAGATTTCAGAGTTTGGTATAGGTACAGTTCCACAATTTTAGATTTTGCATTCTAGCTGTTAAAGGACATTGGCGACTAAAGGAAATATCAATACATTCAGCAGTAATACTCATTTGTTAAATCCAATCTTCTCTGTTATAACCCCACCTTCTCTTTTAATCTTTTTCCCAATCTCTAGGGGTATTTGGACTATGCACATTGTAACATTTTCATTTGGAAAGTGCCATCAATTACATGGGTTAGGGGGTTGGAACTAATTGATGTTCTGGAGAGGATGGTCCTTCTGAGTTTCAGGACTTATCTGGCTTAGGAACCCATCTGGAGGTTGTTGAGGTTTCTGGGTAGTAATCATAGTGCATAGAACCTTTTTAGAATCTCAGATAGAGCCCTAGGTGTTTTTAGGTTTGTCAGGAATGGGTTTGGCAAACCATGGTTAATAGCAGTATCTAGATGAAGCTTGTATAAGAGTAGCCTCCAGAATAGGCTCTTGATTCTATTTCACCTCTCTCAGCCACTAATATGTTTATTTTGTTACAATTCTTTTCCCTCTTTGGGTTAGGAAGGCATTGTTGATCCCATGATGTCAGGGCCAGTCTCATTCTTGGAAATCATATTCTGTCTTACCAACGAGGCTTTCACCCCTTGATGGCATGTCCCACGTAGTAGGAAGTATAATGATTTTACTTGCACAATTGAGCTTTGAGAGACACAGGCCACATCTGAGCAACAAAAGAGGTCCCCTGGAAGTAATTTGTAGGCATAACTATAGATAGGCTTAGCTGCTACACTTCATAAATAAGCTTCACAAGAGCAAGCCTCACGATTAAGGGCTTGGTCTATTGATTGTGAGTCCCAAATGTTTGAGACAGTATGGGGGGTTTCCCTAGTGGTAAAGTTTAATAATTCCATATTTTTCCCCCATCCCTCAAGGGACTTTGCCAATACTTTTTAATTATCTACTCAACATAGTCTGGGATATATCTGAGCATTACATTAATCTGTACAGAATTACAAGCTTTCATTCTCATTCTGTGTTTGGGTTGTTTAAATGATCTATCCAGATAGGTTGAGTTAGATTATATGCTACAGGTTGAATTAGATTATATGCTACAGAAAATTTAGATTTTGGACAAAATAAACCTATTTCCTTTGGTCTCATGGAGTAGGTGAAATTCTGAAATACAATGTCCTCCTTACCCCTGTATTCAGATTTATCTTAGTCTTGACCTGATTGGCTTTGGTTTTATCTCTACTTGATGCCTGATCTCGATGCCTGATCTCTTTTTCAATTTCTTTAAGAGTTCAGTGTTGTGATACTGACCTTCAGAACTTCAGGATTCCTATTCCTGCTCTTAGGTATCAAGCAGGTGCCCAAAGTTCCAGGGAAATACTAGGGTATGCATATGTAGCACAACCTCTCAGAATCTAGAAATGACAATTACAGCTGCAGATTAAATGTGACTACATTTAACTATAAGAGCTTACAATCGAGGCCCCAATTTTCTTATAAGTACTTTCTAAATGTGACCATATAATATTTCTTCTTTTGTTTTTGGCTTTTTTTGTATCACATAACATCTCCTGGGTTCATTTACTTCATTGCATGCCTCATGACTTCATTCCTTTCTGTAGCAGTACAATATTCAATCATATGTATGCACCACAGTTCCCTATTCTGCTTCTCAGTCAGTGTATCCTTCAGCTACCTCCATCCATTCAGCATTAGGTATATGTTCAAAGTCAACACTCCATGTCTCACATTATCCTCATTTAGTTGAATAATCATCAGCACTCAATTTTAAGCAATTTTCATTGCTCTCAAGAGAAAAAATAACCTCACCTCAAGTGTCTTCTTGATCTCCTTTGTGTCATTACCCAACTCATTGTGTTTGTTTAATAGAATTCTATGAACATTTCTCACCGAATAGAAAATCCAAATCTCCCCTTAACATTTGTCCTACCTCCCAATTATTTACCCCAGGTTGTGGTACTGTTGATGTCTTCCTGTTAAACATAGCCCATTGTGTGCAGTAGTTTCCCCCTTTATCCCTCTATTATTTATTCTTTGTACAAGATTCATACCTTTGAAATAGTTCATGCAAGAACTTATATTTGTAATGATAATTGGTGGGATAATCGCGCCATACAATCCCTTTCAATCATGTTCATCTTCAATATGGTAATATTAGTTTTACTCCCACTAATGAAGTGCCGTCACTTCTATCCATTCCCTTACATTTAAGTTCAACCTTATTAGTTAATTGTCAACCCATCTCTAGCTTCCATATATCTCTAGGTCCCCTATATTCTCTGTTATAAGCCTCTGAGTTTTCCTTTATCGAGGTCATAAAAATGAAATCATGCGTTATCTATCCTTTTGTGCCTGCCATATTTCACTCAGTATTATGCCCTCAAGGTTCATCCATGTTGTCATATGCTTCAGAACATTATTTCTTTCTGCTGCATATTATTCCATTGTATGTATATATCACATTTTGTTGATCCATTTGTATGTTGATGGGCATTTGCTTGTTTCCATCTTTTAGCAATTGTGAATAATGCTGCTAAGAACATTAGTGTGCAAATATGTGTCACTACTTTCACCTCTTCTGGGTGATGGTATTGCTAGGTCATAGGCCAACTCAATATTTAGTTTTCTAAGGAACTGCCAAACAGTCTTCTGTAGCAGCGGTACCATTATACAGTCCCACCCTCTGTGCGTTAGTGTCCCAGTTTTTACGTTTATAATCTATTTTTGCTGATGTTGGTATAGGTTCTCCTGTTTTCTTTTAGTTGCAGCTTGTATGGGACATCTTTTTTCATCCTTTCACTTTCAATTAATTGTATCCTTGGGTCTAAGATGAGTCTCTTGTAGGCAGCATATAGAGGGATCATATATCTTAAAGCATTCTGCCAATATGTATCTTATAATTGGTGAGTTTAGTCCATTATCATTCAAAGTTACTACTGTAAAGGTATTTCTTGAATCTAACATCTTATGCTCTGGATTTTATTTATCAGTTCCATATGCTCTTTTCCTTCCTTCTCTTTTTATTCTTTAAGTTACCCTTGCTGGTACTCTTCACTTTGTCCTCCTCCAGACCTTCTTCTCCTGCCTTTTTTTTTGTTTAGCCAACAGAACTCCCTTCAGAATTTCTGGTAGGGCTGGTCTCTTGTTGATAGATTCTCTCAGTTTTGTTTGTCTGTGAAAATTCTAATCTCTCCTTCAGTTTTGAAGGACGGTTTGTCTGGTGTGGTAGTTAGATTCAGTTGTCAACTTGGCCAGGTGAAGGCACCCAGTTCTGTTGCTGTGTACATGAGCCAATGGTATGTGAAACTCATTTGTTGCTGATTACATCTGCAGTTGGCTAGGAGGCGTGCCTGCTGCAGTGAATGACATTTGACTTAATTGGCTGGTGCTTAAATGAGAGAGCACATCGTAGCACAGCCCAGGCTGCTCAGCATACCTCATCTCAGCACTCGCAGCTCAGCCCAGGCCTTTGGAGATGCAGAAAGAAAACACCCCAGGGAAAGTTGATGGAACCCAGAGGCCTGGAGAGAAGGCCAGCAGAGACCATCCTGTGCCTTCCCACATAAGAAAGAACCTCAGTTGAAAGTTAACTGCCTTTCCTCTGAAGAACTAACAAAATAAATCCCCTTTTATTAAAACCCAATCCATCTCTGGTGTGTTGCATTCCAGCAGCTAGCAAACTAGAACAGCTGGGTAAAAAATTCTTGGCTGGAAAACTTTCTCTTTCAGGATCTTAGATATATCATACCACTGCCTTCTCACCTCCATAATGTCAGTTGAGTAGTCTGAACTCGGTCTTATGTGGTTTCCCTTGTATGTAGTAGATTGTTTTTCTCTTGCCGCTTGCAGTATTTTCTGCTGCTCTTCAAAATTTGACAGACTGATTTGTATGTATCTTGGGGAAGGCCAGTTTGGATTTATTCTATTTGGAATTCATTGGGCTTCTTTGCTTTGCATATTTATGTATGTCTTTTATAAGTGTTGGGAAGTTTTCCCCCATTATCTCCCCAGCTACTCTTCCTAGCCCTTTACTCTTCTCCTGGGACACCTATGATTGTTTCACTTGTGCTGTTCATGTTGTCCATCATTTCCCTGAGTCCAGTTCACTTTTTCTTTTTGTTTATCTTTTTTGTCATTTATTTTGTGCACTTAAAATCAGTTGTTCTGGGCAGTGCGACAGTGGCTCAGTGACAGAATACTCACTTGTCTTGCCGGAGACCCAGGTTCGATTCCTGGTGCCTGCCCATGTGAAAAAACATCAGTTGTCCTTTCCTCTAGTTCGCTTAATCTTTCATTTGCCTCTTCAGATCTGCTATTAAGTATCTCTAGTATATATTTTTATTTAGTCTACAGTATCTGTCATCTCTGTGATTTCTGCTATTTTTCTATTCTTTCAAATTCTTCTTTATGTTCTTCTACTGCCTTCTTTTTGAACTTTTTTTATTGTTAAATATAGCATATATACAAACAAAAGAAAGAAAAAGCAGTAATTTTCAAAGTATATTTTCTGTTGTCTTCTTGATCTCCCTTATGTCATTAACCACCCTATTTTGCTTATTTAGTAGAGTTCTATGAACATCTTCATCAGTTGTTCCAAACACTGTCTTTTCTAGTATTTTAGTCTGTCTTCATCTTCTTATAGTTTGTGATTTTCTCTTGATTTTGAAGCATTTAATTATCTTGGTAGAATTTCTTTTAAAGTTGATTTCCCTCAGTTGTCTAAGGTTTTCTATTTGTGGGATGGGCATCAGGTGGGGTGTGGGCCCGGGTGAAGCAATGCAGTGGTGGAACATGGTGCAGGGCTAGGCATGGGGCAGGGGCATCATTCTGGCATCCGTGAGCATGTGGGGTTCAGGGCACAGGGTTGTGTGGGGGCAAGGTGCGGCTCAGGCAGGCCTTGGAGCACAGGGGTAGGATGCAGTGTTGGAGACAGAGGCAGGGTGCGGAGGGAGGTGTATTATGGGGTCTGTGCAGGTACGCGTGGCATGGGGGGGCTTGATGTGTGTGCCTGGGATCAGAGGCACATGCACGTGGAATGTGGGGTCCATGGAGTTCGTGGCACAGGTCACAGGGAGGGAAGAGGGTAGCGTGGGCAAGGTTCGGGGTGCTGGGAGGTGGGGCCAGGGCATGTTTGTGCATGGCATGCAGAGCTGGGGTGTGCATGCTCAGTATGGGGGCAGGGTTTGGATGCCCATGTGATGTCCATGAATGCTTGCAGGGGTGGTGGGGGACGGGTGTGACGGGGGACCAGGTCTTAGTGGTATGGATTGCAGGGTGGAACTTGAGGGCATAGATTGCAGGGGAACACTGAGCATGTGGGTGTAGTGCACTCAAGGAGCGGGTCTTGGCTTACTTCCCTATCCCTGCCTCCATGTCCATATATTCCTCGGGGTTCTGTGCTTTATTTTGAATGATGTGATAAGTTCTTTGCACTAACTGTATGTTCTCAGGTCTCTGCATCTCAGTTCCTTAGCTTTGTTATCCAGGACCTCCACATGTAGTGTAGGCAACCCTCCCAGGTTACTCACACCCTGGAACCACTGTCCTTACTCATGTTCTGCCACTTCTCTATGTATCCTCTAGTGTGTATATATATATATATATATATATATATATATATATATATATATATATAGTGTGTGTGTGTGTGTGTGTATACTTTTTTTTTTTAAATGTGCAAATTGAACCCGGGTCTCCGGCATGGCAGACGAGAACTCTGCCACTGTGGCCTGCCCTCTAGTATATTTTTAATGTTCATTATTGTGCCCTTCATCCAATTCCTGTTTTTTGTTAAACTTTGAATTTTTTTCTATGCTCACACATTGTCTTTTTAATATCCTTTAGCACTGTAATCTGCCATTAGTTTATTTGTAGCCATACTTTCCTTCATCTTCTTGAACTGATTTAGGAGATGTGTTTGAATTTGTTTGATTAGTTATTCCAAATTCTATGTCTCTGGAGTTTTAGTTTGTTCCTTTTACTGAGTTAAATCTAACTTTTTTTTGTATAGCTTGTAATATTTTATTGATATCTTGGAATCTTATTATTTACATGTGTTAATGTTGAACATTTTCTCCCTCTTGCCTAGTGTTTTATTGCTGATTGGCTTTGTATTAAGCCTCTTTTATAATTGTTCCAACTTATTCTGAAACTTTAGAGTAACCTTTGTTAAACTGTTCAGATTTTCTCAGCTTTTCTTCTCTTCATTCTTGCTCTAGCTGTGTGTTATCCATTTTTTTTACTTATATACAATTTTTTTATTAATTAAAGAAAAAAAGAATTTAACACATTTAGAAATCATTCCATTCTACATATGCAATCAGTAATTCCTAACATCATCGCATAGATGCATGATCATCATTTCTTAGTACATTTGCATCGATTTAGGAAAAGAACTAGCAAAACAACAGAAAAAGATATAGAATGTTAATATAGAGAAAAAGTAAAAATAATAATAATAATAAAAAAGAAAAGGAAAAAGAAAAAAACAAAAGACACAAACAAACAAACAAAAAAACTATAGCTCAGATGCAGCTTCATTCAGTGTTTTAACATAATTACATTACAATTAGGTATTATTGTGCTGTCCATTTTTGAGTTTTTGTATCTAGTCCTGTTGCACAGTCTGTATCCCTTCAGCTCCAATTACCCATTATCTTATCCTGTTTCTAACTCCTGCTGAACTCTGTTACCAATGACATATTCCAAGTTTATTCTCGAATGTCAGTTCACATCAGTGGGACCACACAGTATTTGTCCTTTAGTTTTTGGCTAGACTCACTCAGCATAATGTTCTCTAGGTCCATCCATGTTATTACATGCTTCATAAGTTTATTCTGTCTTAAAGCTGCATAATATTACATCGTAGTATATACCACAGTTTGTTTAGCCACTCGTCTGTTGATGGACATTTTGGCTGTTTCCATCTCTTTGCAATTGTAAATAATGCTGCTATAAACATTGGTGTGCAAATGTCCGTTTGTGTCTTTGCCCTTAAGTCCTTTGAGTAGATACCTAGCAATGGTATTGCTGGGTCATATGGCAATTCTATATTCAGTTTTTTGAGGAACCGCCAAACTGCCTTCCACAGTGGTTGCACCATTTGACATTCCCACCAACAGTGGATAAGTGTGCCTCTTTCTCCGCATCCTGTCCAGCACTTGTCATTTTCTGTTTTGTTGATAATGGCCATTCTGGTGGGTGTGAGATGATATCTCATTGTGGTTTTGATTTGCATTTCTCTAATGGCCAGGGACATTGAGCATCTCTTCATGTGCCTTTTGGCCATTTGTATTTCCTCTTCTGAGAGGTGTCTGTTCAAGTCTTTTTCCCATTTTGTAATTGGGTTGGCTGTCTTTTTGTTGTTGAGTTGAACAATCTCTTTATAAATTCTGGGTACTAGACCTTTATCTGATATGTCGTTTCCAAATATTGTCTCCCATTGTGTAGGCTGTCTTTCTACTTTCTTGATAAAGTTCTTTGATGCACGAAAGTGTTTAATTTTGAGGAGCTCCCATTTATTTATTTCTTTCAGTGCTCTTGCTTTAGGTTTAAGGTCCATAAAACCGCCTCCAATTGTAAGTTTCATAAGATATCTCCCTACATTTTCCTCTAACTGTTTTATGGTCTTAGACCTAATGTTTAGATCTTTGATCCATTTTGAGTTAACTTTTGTATAGTGTGTGAGATACGGGTCTTCTTTCATTGTTTTGCATATGGATATCCAGTTCTCTAGGCACCATTTATTGAAGAGACTGTTCTGTCCCAGGTGAGTTGGCTTGACTGCCTTATCAAAGATCAAATGTCCATAGATGAGAGGGTCTATATCTGAGCACTCCACTCGATTCCATTGGTCGATATATCTATCTTTATGCCAATACCATGCTGCTTTGACCACTGTGGCTTCATAATATGCCTTAAAGTCCGGCAGCGTGAGACCTCCAGCTTCGTTTTTTTTCCTCAAGATACTTTTAGCCATTCGGGGCACCCTGCCCTTCCAGATAAATTTGCTTATTGGTTTTTCTATTTCTGAAAAGTAAGTTGTTGGGATTTTGATTGGTATTGCATTGAATCTGTAAATCAATTTAGGTAGGATTGACATCTTAACTAGATTTAGTCTTCCAATCCATGAACATGGTATGCCCTTCCATCTATTTAGGTCTTCTGTGATTTCTTTTTTTTTTTTTATTATTAATTAAAAAAAGAATTAACAAAACAATTAGAAATCATTCCAATCTACATGTACAATCAGTAATTCTTAATAACATCAAATAGTTGCATATTCATCATTTCTTAGTACATTTGCATCAATTTAGAAAAAGAAATAAAAAGACAACAGAATAAGAATTAAAACAATAATAGAAAGAAAAAAAAACAAAAAAAAACAAAAACAAAAAACCTATACCTCACATGCAGCTTCATTCAGTGTTTTAATATAATTGCATTACAATTGGGTAGTATTGTGCTGTCCATTTCTGAGTTTTTATATCCAGTCCTGTTGTACAGTCTGTATCCCTTCATCTCCAATTATCCCTTCTCTTTTTTTTTTTTTTTTTAATTAACGGAAAAAAAGAAATTAACCCAACATTTAGAGATCATACCATTCTACACATGCAATCATTAATTCTTAACATCATCACATAGATGCATGATCATCATTTCTTAGTACATTTGCATTGGTTTAGAAGAACTAGCAACATAACCGAAAAAGATATAGAATGTTAATATAGAGAAAAAAATAAAAGTAATAATAGTAAAATCAAAACAAAACAAAACAAAACAAAACAAAAACCTATAGCTCAGATGCAGCTTCATTCAGTGTTTTAACATGATTACTTTACAATTAGGTATTATTGTGCTGTCCATTTTTGAGTTTTTGTATCTAGTCCTGTTGCACAGTCTGTATCCCTTCAGCTTCAATTACCCATTGTCTTACCCTGTTTCTAACTCCTGCTGAACTCTGTTACCAATGACATATTTCAAGTTTATTCTCGAATGTCCGTTCACATCAGTGGGACCATACAGTATTTGTCCTTTAGTTTTTGGCTGGATTCACTCAGCATAATATTCTCTAGGTCCATCCATGTTATTACATGGTTCATAAGTTTATCTTGTCTTAAAGCTGAATCCATTCTGCCATTCTATGTCTTTTGATTGGGAAATTCAGTCCATTAACTTTTAGTGTTATTACTGTTTGGATAATATTTTCCTCTACCATTTTTGCTTTTGTATTATATATATCATATCTGATTTTCCTTCTTTCTACACTTTACTCCATACCTCTCTCTTCTGTCTTTTCGTATCTGACTCTAGTGCTCCCTTTAGTATTTCTTGCAGAGCTGGTCTCTTGGTCACAAATTCTCTCAGTGACTTTTTGTCTATAAATGTTTTAATTTCTCCTTCATTTTTGAAGGACAATTTTGCTGGATATAGGAGTCTTGGTTGGCAGTTTTTCTCTTTTAGTGATTTAAATATATCATCCCACTGTCTTCTAGCTTCCATGGTTTCTGCTGAGAAATCTACACATAGTCTTATTGGGTTTCCCTTGTATGTGACAGATTGTTTTTCTCTTGCTGCTTTCAAGATCCTCTCTTTCTCTTTGACCTCTGACATTCTAACTAGTAAATGTCTTGGAGAACGCCTATTTGGGTCTATTCTCTTTGGGGTGCGCTGCACTTCTTGGATCTGTATATTTAGGTCTTTCATAAGAGTTGGGAAATTTTCAGTGATAATTTCTTCCATTAGTTTTTCTCCTCCTTTTCCCTTCTCTTCTCCTTCTGGGACACCCACAACACGTATATTTGTGCGCTTCATATTGTCATTCAGTTCCCTGATTCCCTGCTCAAGTTTTTCCATTCTTTTCCCTATAGTTTCTGTTTCTTTTTGGAATTCAGTTGTTCCATCCTCCAGTTCACTAATTGTAGCTTCTGTCTCTTTAGATCTACCATTGTAGGTATCCACTGTTTTTTCCATTTTTTCTTCTTTGTCCTTCACTCCCACAAGTTCTGTGATTTGTTTTTTCAGATTTTCTATTTCTTCTTTTTGTTCAGCCCATATCTTCTTCATGTCCTCCCTCAATTTATTGATTTGGTTTTTGAAGAGTTTTTCCATTTCTGTTCGTATATTCAGCATTAGTTGTCTCAGCTCCTGTATCTCATTTGAACTATTGGTTTGTTCCTTTGATTGGGCCATATCTTCAATTTTCCGAGCGTCATCCATTATTTTCTGCTGGTGTCTGGGCATTTGATCAGATCTCCCTGGGTGTGGGACCCAGCTGGTTGAAAGGTTTTTCTGTGGAATCTCTGGGCTCTGTTTTTCTTTTCCTGCCCAGTAGGTGGCGCTCGTGGCGGTCGTTTGTCTGCGGGGCAGTCGGCCCGGGAAACCGCGCGTGGAGGCGGGGATCGCTGGCCGCCGTGGCTTGGGGGAGTGCCGGTCCAAATTGCCCAGCTGGCCCGAGACGCCAAGTGTGACGGGAGGGCCCCGCTATCCAATGTTCCCAGTCAGACCGGGGAGCCACGTGCGTGGAGGGGACCCCAGACGCCAGCCACCCCAGCCGGGAAAACGTGCACCCCTCGGGTATCTCACAGCAGTGGATTCTCCCTACCCGTTCAGCCGTTCCAGAATGGGGTACGCTGTCTTTTTTGGTCTCTGTCGTGACTCCGGGAGCTGTTTTGTATTGTTTCTGTTTCTTTAGTTGCTTTTCTGGAGGAGGAACTAAGACCCGCGCGTCTTACTAAGCCGCCATCTTCTCCCTTCTGTGATTTCTTTTAACAGTTTTTTGTAGTTTTCTTTGTATAGGTTTTTTGTCTCTTTAGTTAAATTTATTCCTAGGTATTTTATTCTTTTAATTGCAATTGTAAATGGGATTCATTTCTTGATTTCCCCCTCAGCTTGTTCATTGCTAGTGTATAGAAATGCTACAGATTTTTGAATGTTGATCTTGTAACCTGCTACTTTGCTGTACTCATTTATTAGCTCTAGTAGTTTTGTTGTGGATTTTTCCGGGTTTTCGACGTATAATATCATATCGTCTGCAAACAGTGATAGTTTTACTTCTTCCTTTCCTATTTTGATGCCTTGTATTTCTTTTTCTTGTCTAATTGCTCTGGCTAGAACCTCCAACACGATGTTGATTAATAGTGGTGATAATGGACATCCTTGTCTTGTTCCTGATCTTAGGGGGAAAGTTTTCAATTTTTCCCTATTGAGGATGATATCAGCTGTGGGTTTTTCATATATCCCCTCTATCATTTTAAGGAAGTTCCCTTGTATTCCTATCTTTTGAAGTGTTTTCAGCAGGAAAGGATGTTGAATCTTGTCAAATGCCTTCTCTGCATCAATTGAGATGATCATGTGATTTTTCTGCTTTGATTTGTTGATATGGTGTATTACATTAATTGATTTTCTTATGTTGAACCATCCTTGCATACCTGGGATGAATCCTACTTGGTCATGATGTATAATTCTTTTAATGTATTGCTGGATTCGATTTGCTAGAATTTTGTTGAGGATTTTTGCATCTATATTCATTAGAGAGATTGGTCTGTAGTTTTCTTTTTTTGTAATATCTTTGCCTGGTTTTGGTATGAGGGTGATGTTGGCTTCATAGAATGAATTAGGTAGCTTTCCCTCCACTTCAATTTTTTTGAAGAGTTTGAGCAGAGTTGGTACTAATTCTTTCTGGAATGTTTGGTAGAATTCACATGTGAAGCCGTCTGCTCCTGGACTTTTCTTTTGGGAAGCTTTTGAATGACTGATTCAATTTCTTTACTTGTGATTGGTTTATTGAGGTCATCTATTTCTTCTTGAGTCAAAGTTGGTTGTTCATGCCTTTCTAGGAACTTGTCCATTTCATCTACATTGTTGTATTTATTAGCATAAAGTTGTTCATAGTATCCTGTTATTACCTCCTTTATTTCTGTGAGGTCAGTGATTATGTCTCCCCTTCCATTTCTGATCTTATTTATTTGCGTCCTCTCTCTTCTTCTTTTTCTCAGTCTTGCTAAGGGGCCCATCAATCTTGTTGATTTTCTCATAGAACCAACTTCTGGTCTTATTGATTTTCTCTATTGTTTTCATGCTCTCAATTTCATTTATTTCTGCTCTAATCTTTGTTATTTCTTTCCTTTTGCTTGCTTTGGGGTTAGTTTGCTGTTCTTTCTCCAGTTCTTCCAAGTGGACAGTTAATTCCTGAATTTTTGCCCTGTCTTCTTTTTTGATATAGGCATTTAGGGCGATAAATTTCCCTCTTAGCACTGCCTTTGCTGCGTCCCATAAGTTTTGATATGTTGTGTTTTCGTTTTCATTCGCCTCGAGATATTTACTGATTTCTCTTGTAATTTCTTCCTTGACCCACTCGTTGTTTAAGAGTGTGTTGTTGAGCCTCCACGTATTTGTGAATTTTCTGGCACTCCGCCTATTATTGATTTCCAACTTCATTCCTTTATGATCTGAGAAAGTGTTGTGTATGATTTCAATCTTTTTAAATTTGTTGAGACTTGCTTTGTGATCCAGCATATGGTCTATCTTTGAGAATGATCCATGAGCACTTGAGAAAAAGGTGTATCCTGCTGTTGTGGGATGTAATGTCCTATAAATGTCAGTTAAGTCTAGCTCATTTATTGTAATATTCAAATTCTCTGTTTCTTTATTGATCCTCTGTCTAGATGTTCTATCCATTGATGAGAGTGGGGAATTGAAGTCTCCAACTGTTATGGTAGATGTGTCTATTTCCCTTTTCAGTATTTGCTGTGTATTCCTCACGTATTTTGGGGCATTCTGGTTTGGTGCACAAATATTTATGATTGTTATTTCTTCTTGTTTAATTGTTCCTTTTATTAGTAGATAGTGTCCTTCTTTGTCTCTTTTAACTGTTTTACATTTGAAGTCTAATTTGTTGGATATTAGTATAGCTACTCCTGCTCTTTTCTGGTTGTTATTTGCATGAAATATCTTTTCCCAAGCTTTCACTTTCAACCTATGTATATCTTTGGGTCTAAGATGTGTTTCCTGTAGACAGCATGTAGAAGGATCCTGTTTTTTAATCCATTCTGCCAGTCTATGTCTTTTGATTGGGGAGTTCAGTCCATTAACATTAAGTGTTATTATTGTTTGGGTAGTACTTTCCTCTACCATTTTGCCTTTGTATTTTATATATCATATCTGACTTTCTTTCTACATTCTTCTCCATACCTCTCTCTTCTGTCTTTTCGTATCTGACTCTAGTGTTCCCTTTAGTATTTCTTGCAGAGCTGGTCTCTTGGTCACAAATTCTCTCAGTGACTTTTTGTCTGAAAATGTTTTAATTTCTCCCTCATTTTTGAAGGACATATTTGCTGGATATAGAATTCTTAGTTGGCAGTTTTTCTCTTTTAGTAATTTAAATATATCATCCCACTGTCTTCTTGCCTCCATGGTTTCTGCTGAGAAATCTACACATAGTCTTATTGGGTTTCCCTTGTATGTGATGAATTGCTTTTCTCTTGCTGCTTTCACGATCCTCTCTTTCTCTTTGACCTCTGACATTCTAACTAGTAAGTGTCTTGGAGAACATCTATTTGGATCTATTCTCTTTGGGGTGCGCTGCACTTCTTGGATCTGTAATTTTAGCTCTTTCCTAAGAGTTGGGAAATTTTCAGTGATAATTTCTTCCGTTAGTTTTTCTCCTCCTTTTCCCTTCTCTTCTCCTTCCGGGACACCCACAACATGTATATTTGTGCGCTTCATATTATCATTCAGTTCCCTGAGCCCCTGCTCATATTTTTCCATTCTTTTCCCTATAGTTTCTGTTTCTTTTTGGATTTCAGTTGTTCATTCCTCCAGTTCACTAATTCTAACTTCTACCTCTTGAAATCTACCATTGTAGGTTTCCATTGTTTTTTTCATCTCTTCTACTGTATCTTTCATTCCCATAAGTTCTGTGATTTGTTTTTTCAGACTTTCCATTTCTTCTTTTTGTTCATTCCTTGCCTTCTTCATGTCCTCCCTCAATTCATTGATTTGGTTTTTGAAGAGGTTTTCCATTTCTGCTCGTATATTCAGAATTAGTTGTTTCAGCTCCTGTATCTCATTTGAACTATTGGTTTGTTCCTTTGACTGGGCCATATCTCCCATTTTCCTGGTGTGATTTGTTATTTTTTGCTGAAATCTGGACATTTAATTACCTTAATTAGTTTATTCTGGAGATTGCTTTCTCTTATCTTACCTAGGGTTTTCTTGCTGGATGAGTTTGTTGTCTATCTGTTCTTTGACCTTCAGTTCAGCTTTTTCTGGGCCTCTAGCCTAAGTTTTGTTACACAGAGGGTAATTTTTCAGTTCTTGTTTTCTTGTTTCTTGTCCTGCTTGTAAGGTGCGTTTTCCCTCCCCACCCTTAGGAGGGCCTACATAGGTATTACAGACTCCAGCTGGGTTTTCCCGGACTAAACTGGCTTCCTTTTGGGGGGAAAGAGTCACTTGCGTCAGTTTTCCCTGAGGGTGAGACCCAGCAGGTTGAAAGACTTTCCTGTGAAGTCTCTGGGCTCTGTTTTTCTTATCCTGCCCAGTATGTGGCGCTTGTCTGTCTGTGGGTCCCACCAGCAAAAGATGTTGTGGCTCCTTTAACTTTGGAAGACTCTCCCTGCTGGGGGTGTGGTGGAGACAGAGGAGAGGTTGTAGGCTGGTTTTAATGGCTTCAAATTGCCAAGCCCTGGGATCTGAATTCCTTGAGAGAGAGATTCCACCTGTATTGCATTTCACCCCTCCCCTGGGGAAGGCTCAGGCGGGAGACACCCCTGAAAGCAGCCTGTTTCTGCGTATGCCTGGGGCAGTTGCAGCCTGTGTAATCCCACCGCTGAATCCAGAGGCCGCCAAGCTTCTGTAGAAACAGCCACAAAAGCCTCCGTTTCATCCTCTTTCCTCTTTTTCGGTTAGCCCAATAGACAACCTCCGCCTTAACCAGTTTCGCCTAAGCTGGGGGCCTATTTTTAGTAGTCAGAATTTGTTTATTAATACCACAATTGGTGTTTGTTTGGACTCAGTCCCTGCTACTGTTAGAGTCTCTTTCCTTTCCCTCCGGGAAGCCGCCTGTGAGGGAGGGGCGCCAGGCACCGGCCCCCGGCCGCCGTGGCTTGGGGAACTCACTGTTCCGGAGACTCGCAGCCGGTCCAGCTGGTCCAGATTGGGGTACGTTGTGTGTCTGGTCACTGTCGTGGCTCCGGGAGCTGTTCTGAACTGTTTCTGGTTATTTAGTAGTTGTTCTGGAGGACGCACTAAAACGCGCACATTACTAAGCCGCCATCTTGGCCCCTCCTCCTTTCTTGTTCTTTTTCCCTTCTAATATTCCTTTTAACTGTTTTTCTCTTTCTTCTCCTTCTGTGACTTCCATAACGTATCTTGTTGTGCTTGATGGTGTCCCAGAGGTTTCTTATGCTTGTTCACCTTTCTTTCTTCTTTCTGTTCTACCACTGAATCATTTCAGTTACTTTATCATTCTGTTCATAGATTCTTTCTTCTGCCATCTCCAATCTGCTATTAAACCTTTTTGGAATTTTGAATTTCAGTTACCGTGGTCATCATCTCTGTTTCTTTCCAAAATTTTCATATCTGTCTTTGCTGATATTCTCATTTTGTTCATATATAATTTTTTTATATCCTTTAGTTCTTTTTCCAAGTTTTGTTTTATCTTTTTGAGCATATCTAATATAATTTTTTAAAAGTTTTGTCTGATATGTCTGAAGTCTGTTTTTCTTTTTTTCCCCATGTTGTCTACCTGTGGACGGGCCACCATTTCCTGTTTCTTTGTTTTGTAATCTTTTGTTACATGCTGTGCATTTGAATATTTTAATGTGTTGTATGTATCTGGAATTTAGTTCCTGAGCTGTGTGTTCTTTAAGATTGTGTCTGGCAGAATTTTCCTTGTAACTGGCAGAGATTTTAGAGAGAAAAGCTATGTGGCACTATCATCTGTTGGAGTAGTTCCAATAAATCAAGTATAGGATTAAATTCCCTTTCAGTGATGCTAGACATGTTATAAATAGCCTCTTGCTTTTCATTTATCCTGATTCAGGGGATCAGGATCCACACTGCCTCATCGAAGGCACAGCTGTGTTGCAAGAAGCAATTACCTCTTATGTGATGGCTATGATGTACAAAAGAGGCCATGTTGGGGATTTTAGAGAATGATATGTTTTGTTTCTTTCTTGAGTGGTGTTAAGAGCTACATATCCTAAACTGCATTGCCTCCACTAGTATGGAAGGAAGATGTTATACAAGTGATTCCCACATGCACTAAGAATCAGACTTTTCTTAATGCCAGTGTTATTGTAGTCACCCTTGACCTACCAGTTGGTGACAAACAGGTATCTTTCTTTCTTTTTCATTAGCTGAGCATCAGCACTTTGCCATTATCCATAACATTCAGTAAAAGCCCATTTAACCACCTTGTTTGAACAGTACATGTTGATGTTGGTGATGTCTACTACCCCTTCTTCCTGACAGTGCAGCTAAATAGGGAGCTAACATTGCCAGGCAAGGTGAGCCCAGACTTAATGTCTGCCCAAGCAACTTTACAGTGCTGTGGCCCAGGGAGACACGTATAGATTTCTAGACCTTTGTTATGGTCAACATACTTGATTCTCCAGTGTCCCATCTGTAGGTTCCAGTTTTTGTACATTGGGTTACTTTTTCATATAGTGCAGTAGTGTTGCTTCCCATAGTAACATTAAAATTGGGCTCAAAGCTACCATCCTTGGAATCAAACCATACCATTTGGCTACAGTAGTAATTAGGAGCTTCTCCCAGGTATGGCCCAGTGCCATTTATGTTTTCATTGCATAGGGAACTGTTCTCCTCCAAGCTTGTGGTGCTCTTCATGGGAAATCCTTTGACTGCAAAAAAACAACTCCATTTCCAGTGGATTCTATCATACTCATCTAGAGAATGGTTTCTTTGAGACACTGAATTGTACATCCACTAGGCTTGTGTGATATACCACATTGAAAGTTTGGCTGGAATGAGGTGGAGAGAAAGCCCAATGTCTCACTTCAAATTCTGGCA
Source organism: Tamandua tetradactyla (assembly GCF_023851605.1). Classification (NCBI taxonomy): domain Eukaryota; kingdom Metazoa; phylum Chordata; class Mammalia; order Pilosa; family Myrmecophagidae; genus Tamandua; species Tamandua tetradactyla. The sequence continues at coordinate 3,938,778 of NC_135328.1, forward strand.
AGAGGCAACAGTTGGTTTGGTTGGTGGCTCTAACAAATGCCTTTATCATTGGGACCCATGGGTGAGGAGTTGACCATTACTGTTAGCTAATTGGGAGGAGAAAGGGACAGTACATGCCCCTATCCCATCCCCACTCATACATAGATTCAAAGGTAAAGTTACTCTTGCCAGATGACTTGAGATGAGGATTGCCCAGGCTGTATGTCATGTCAAAGTCCCAAAGCAGCACTTCTGTGAAGATCCACTGCCTATGTTGTTTACTAAAGCTACTCTTGCCAGATGACTTGAGATGAGAATTGCCCAGGCTGTATGTCATGTCAAAGTCCCAAAGCAGCACTTCTGTGAAGATATACTGCCTATGTTGTTTAATCCATACTTTCCAGCCCTGATCATTTAATTCAGGAAGTGAAATCACCCACTGAACAAGTTTGGCAGAGCCTGTGATATTGCCTACCAGAACTGAAAAGTTGGTGTGTTATAGATGTAACCAGAGGAACCTTAGTACCTTGCCATTCTGTTGCTACCTCCTCTTGGAGTCCAGGAGTCCAGGATTGGAATCTGGGGTCCTTTACAGTAACACCCTTCAACCCAGACCACAAACCACCCTGGGGGAGCGCATGCCAGCAGGAAAAAGAAGAAAGAGTTGTAGCATATACTAAGATTGTGATTGCACAGGCATAGCCTATTCAAGCCACTCCCTGGATCTCCATTCTGTCCAGTTTCCCTATTTGCAGTGCAGTGTTTCTCTTCCACTGTGCTGTGTGTTTAATATCCAAGACTTTTTGATGGCCTTTGAATAATTGTAAGTTAAGTTTTCCATTCCATTCCAAGCAAATGACCCATTTTTGGGGGGGTTCGTAAGGATAATGAAATGTCCATGTTATGCCATGGGAATGTGGCCATTGCTGGGTTGCTTATGCTGGAAATTAGTATCTTTTTTTTTTTTTTTTTGCATGGGCAGGCACTGAGAATTTAACCTGGGTCTCTGGCATGGCAGGCAAGAACTTTCTTGCTCAGCCACCGTGGCCCACCTTGTAAATTAGTGTCTTGATTGACTGGTGTCTAGTTGGATATCCAAACACATAGCAGAGGTTTGCTATCCAAACCTAGGCTTTTCCGAGGTAGTCCTAGCAACCAAATATGGGATTGATGTCTCATATTCAGAGTATGTGTGTCTGGCAGTGAGACACTTCTGCAATGCGTGACCACAAATGAGTCCAGGTCACAAATGAGTTCAGGTCAAGTTGCCACACTCATTCAGGGAATAAGCCTTGACTGACAGGGCCCACTTTGTCAGGTTGTGTGTCCTGCACTCATTGGTAAGAGTCATAAGACTATGTTGTTTCTTGGGCCTCTATTTCTTCTAGAGTGAATCCTCATAATTTCCTTGCCCTCTTTTATAGTAGGTACAGCAGGCAATAATGGCAGCACAGAAACTTAATTCATTTTCTCCTTCAAATGGCTGTCAACATGGATGTCAAATAGCTCTCTTCCCAGTTGCAAGCTGTTGCAGTCCTTCCATTCCTCACATAGGGGAGTATCTGAAAGTATAATAATTGTTTTCTTGGTGACTGGACCATATGGCTAGCCCATTTGCAACAGCCCATGAGCCTGTAATTGTGCATCAGGAAGTGTTTTAGTCTGCCAAAGCTGCCAGAATGAAACACCAGAGATTGGATTGGCTTTTAATAAAAGGGGATTTATTTAGTTAAAAACTTGATAGTTCTTCAGAGGATAGGCAGCTAACTTTCATCTGAGTTTCTCTCTTACACAGGAAGGCATAGGGTGATGTCTGCTGGCCTTCTCTCCTAGCTTCTGGGTTCCAGCAGCTTTCCCTGGGGCAATTCCGTTCTGATTCTCCCAATGTCTGAGCTGAGCTGAGTGCTGAGATGAGGAATGCTGAGCTCTTGGGCTTTACTGGGTTGAGCACTCTTCTGACCTCTTTTATACCTCCAGCAAATTAAATTAAACATCATTCATTGAGGAAGGCACTCCAGTTAGTGGACTGCACATGTAATCAGCCATAGATGAGTTTCACATGCTAATGGTTCAAGTCCACAGCAGCAGAACTAGGCACCATCACCTGGCCAAGTTGACACCTGAGCCTAACTACCACAGGAAGTTTGTTGGAGTGTCCTGCACAGCCATCACTACTGCCATTGGGCAGAACATCCTTTTCTAGTCTCAGTCAGAAGGTGACCATCCTTGGAATGGATGGCTGTAGCATTCCACTGAACTCAAAACTCAGTTTTGAGTTTTCCAGTTTCCTACATGAATCAAGCCATAGCATCAGAAGAAATGTCCTCAGACTGTGGACTCCACTTAGCCAGGTGAGAGGCAGAACCATCCCCTGCAGTTTTATCATACCCCTCCAGTAAACCAGCTTTTTGTTCTTAGAGCCAGTTGCCTGCACTAGTGAGGACTGGCCTTGGATGAATGATTTCATGTAATGATGGAGCTTTGTTGAGCCTGTCCTGCTTTATTTGTAAGGTTAGTGAGTTCCCATGTGAGGATAGGCAGTTCTGGCTTTCATCCACATTGGCCACATCATTGGGTAAACAGTCTCCACTAAGACCCAGCAATACTTAAAAGCTACCGTTTGAAGGGGGGTGTACCTAGTGACCATCTTGCCGAATGTGTATCTCCAAAACCTGAGAGGTAGGTGCACTCTAGTAGTGGTTTCTTCTTCTACAGACTGCAGTCTACGTGGGTAGGAATTGCACAGACTGTAGAACATGCTATTGTTGGGGCCCAGTTAAAGGTAACTGCCTTTCTGACCTCAACTAAAAGAATGTCCAGATGTGGCACAAGTTGTCTCCATTAGCCAGACAGGCCTATTAGCTGTTGGTCCATGTTCTTGGTAGCGTGAGCTTCCAGTGACTGTAACTTCTGCTTGACTCTGTCTGGTATCCTTCTCTGAGTACTGGCCCAAGTGAACCCTAAAAGGTACATCTGTCCAGCAGACCTCTGGCCTGTCAGAATTGATTGCCCAATCTGCAATTGTCATAATATCTATGACTGTATATGGGACCTGCTCAACCAGTTCCTTAGTGGTACCTGCAAGGGGGATGTTATTGTTATAGTAGGTAACAAGTACTTATTGGGGTAATTGGGTTTATTGCAAGTCTGGCCCTACACGCTGGTGACATATTGCAGGAGAACTGAGATATCTCTGAGGAAAAACATTAAATGTATACTGCAGGCTGTTTCACATGAATAGAAATTGGCTCTGAGTTTTGTCCAGCCGAGGGATTGAAGAAAAGGTATCCACCAGGTCAGTAACAACATAGCTGTCCCCTGTGTAGGCTTCTACCACCTTGGTAGGCTTCTACCACCTTGGTGACAGCAGTGATATTGGGTACCCCAGAGGCCAAGGATGAACATCTCAGCATTTAATTAGCTGAAAATCTGTTGTCAGCCTTCAGGCTCTGAGGCCATTTTTCAGGCCAGAGTGGGCGGTTAAACTGTGACGAAATGTTTCTTAACACTCCTGCCTGCAGCACATGCTGAACCAGTATGGTAAATGTTCTTTTCCCCACCTTGTGTTCTGTATTACTTATGTTAAATAACCCAGTGGGGCTTGAGGAACACTACCTCCTCTGAGGGGTAATGCTCACTCACAACAAAGAATTCAAGACTAAGTATAGGGCATGTCCATTCCCATCTGCCACCCAAATTACTCAGGCAGCCAAGATGTTAATACGTATCATACATTCATTGGTAGTAACTGTGATCATCAGTGCCAGAAATGGCCCATTGGCCCCCACCCAAACCCTGCCATGTGCCACCATGTCTTGGCCCACATTCACTAATGCCACCAGTCTGTCTTTACCCCTGCAGGAGCACAACATTACTGTCACTTTGGCACATGTATCTAAGGGTTCCTTGAAGGTGTGGATTCTCCTCCCCCTTCCCTCTTCTACTGTAATGGGGCACAGGACCACCAAACCCCAGTTGGGACCTGGAGAACTAGGCCCCACCCATAACCATTTTTTTTTAAGGAAGTAAGAAGCGGTGTGGCTGAGGGAGATCAATGTCCTGTCCAACTCTTTATGTCCCCGCTTCGTATTGTCTTCCTCGTGGTCCCAGGTCAGAACACAGGAAAACCTTAGCAAACAATGTGTCCAACTTCTATGGGCTGTTTCTGTGGACGCAGGAGGCAACTATGCCAGATTCTAAGTCTTTCCAAACCTCTGAGTCCTCTTCTTCCTGCTCCTTTATGGCTCATATCAGGACCTTAACCTCTAATTTAAGAGGGACCCCTTCTGCCCGATAGCACAGGTGAGTTGTTCTGCAGGGATCCCATCAGTTTCCGCTTTGTCTTTCCCATTTTAGTAATCCACTGTGCCCCCTCCCAGGTCTTACCCTTGTCATTTTTGTTTTACCCTATGGTCCTCTTGCCTTCTTCCTCTGGGCTTCTGTCCATCTCAGCTGCCTCAGCTGTGAAAACAGCTGACACCATGCTGCTGTTTCTCCTTTGAAGCAGGACATTGCAGTGAAGCTGTACTACCAGATTCCTCGCTGTCAGCCTCAGAGACAACAAAAGGGAGCAGGGGTATCTTTTACTGGGGAACCCCTTGTTTCATGAACATCTGCAATGATGTCCAAGACTAGACCATATCATCTATATCCTACCCAAGGATGGGGTTATATATCCATAACTTTCACTTTTACCCTAAGGATAGTTATTGCCTCAGAAACAGTCTTCCTGGTGGGTTTACTATTTAGGATGTCCTCTGTGGTTCTGAATGCCACTGTCATGCTTCCATTAATCCAGACTGAGGCATGGATTTGTGTCTATTCCTGTTCTTTTGGTTTTCCTGCTAAAAGTGGGCAAAAATCACAGTAGGAGATCAGTGATTAGCTTCCCCAGGAGACATCTGTGTCTTTAATGCGCCCTCGTATAACACAGATACATTAACATAGCTGCATGGAAATCCCCTCGTTTTCACCCCATCTTTCTTTTAACTTTTGTATTTCCTTTTGTAAAAAAGATCTCATTTCAACAGCTGATTTATTTATTTATTTATATTTTTTTGTACGGGTAGGTACCGGGAATCAAACCTGGGTCTCTGGCATAGCAGGCAAGAACTCTGCCTGTTGAGCCTCCACGGCCCACCCAACAGTTAAATTTTAAATATTACCATGGATAGTATTGCCTTGAGTGAAAAACGTGTCTCACTAACAGCTACAAGCAGCCTAGTTTGGGCACAGTTCCCTGCATGGGACCCCAGCCTTCCCCTCAGGAGTCTTTACAAACTTTGAGATACTTTGGAGGTTGTTGGGTAGAGTAGGCGCACAGGTGGCCAGGAGTCAGGGTGTAGTTTTCCTGTTTGGCTCCCATCTCCCACATCTCTGTTCTCTTCCATAGCACCATTCCTTCTTGTTAACACTTGTTCCCATCTGGCTAGAGGGAGGTCAGCATCTCAGCCTGCCCACCATCCCTTAGTTATCTGACACAACACTGGGTTGACGAAACTGCCAATCCCTTGTCCTTCTACCATGCCTTGAGTGTTTGTTGGTGAACTAGTTTGCTGTCCCGTACTGCCAGGGGATGACACCAACTACCACTTTCAGAGAAGGATGGCAAAGAAGAGTCAACCTAGACCATGCAGGTGTCATGGTCACCAATGAAAGATGACTCATACAGGTATCAGAAAGATAAATATCTGCTCATATAGCTTTCTAGTGGGTATAAGGTGGTATCTCATTGTGGTTTGATTTACATTTCCCTAATGACTAAGAAAGTAGAGCTTATTGCCCATTTGTATGTCTTTTTTGGAGAAATATTTAATAATGTCCTTTGTTCATTTTTAATTTGTCTATTTGGTTATTGAGTTGTAGCAGTTCTACATTTATTCCTGGTCTTAAACCCTTATTCAATATTTGATTTGCAGCTATTTTCTCCCTTCTGTAGCTTAGGTTTTCATTTTCTTTGCAATGTCCTTTGATGAACAGTAGTTTTTTTTTTTTTTTTTGCTGATTTTATTGAGATATATTTATCATCTATTCCATCCAAAATATACACTCAGTATCTTACAGTATCATCACTTTGTTGTACAGTCATCATCACAGTCACTTTTAGACCATTTTCTTTACCCTGAGAAGAAAATTATGAATAGACACAAAGAAAGAAAACCAAACACCCCATAACATATAAGGCCACTATTAAACAGCAAATTATAAGTGTTGGAGAGGACATGGAGAAACAAGAACGCTTATTCACTGCTGGTGGGAATATAAAAAGGTACAGCCATTGTGGAAGACAGTTTGGCAGTTCCTCAGAAAACTAAATATTGAGTTGCCCTGTGACCCGGCAATTCTGCTACTCAGCATATACCCAGAAGATCTGAAAGCAGGGATGTGAACAGACATTTGCACACGATGTTCATAGTAGCATTATTCACAATTGCCAAAAGTTGGAAACAATCCAAATGCCATCAACAGATGAATGGATAAACAAAATGTGGTATATACCTCCGATTGCTAAGTCCTGAAGATGTTTTCCTGTATTTGCTTCTTAGGAGTTTTATGGTACTGGCTCTTACATTTAGGTTTTTGATCCACTTTGAGTTAATTTTTGCCTAGGGTGTGAAGTAGGAGTTCTCATTCATTCCTTTGAATATGGATATCCAGTTAGCCCAGCACCATTTATTAAAGAGACTTTTCAGTCCCTGCTCAGTGAATATGGAGGCCTTGTCAAAAATCAAATGATCAGGGCGGGCCGCGGTGGCTCAGCGGGCAAAGTGCTTGCCTGCTATGCCGGAGGACCTCGGTTCGATTCCCGGCCCCAGCCCATGTAACAAAAAACGGAAAAACAAAATACAATAAAACAAGAAAATGTTTAAAGATGTTTCCCTTCCTTCCTTCTATCCTTCCTTCCTTCTCTCTGTCTTTCCTTTAAAAAAAAAAAAAAAAAAAAAAAATCAAATGATCATAGATCTGAAAAATCTATTTCTGAACACTGAATTCAATTCCATTGATCATTATGTCTCTCTTTGTGCCAGTACCATGATGTTTTGACCACTGTGGCTTTATAATAAGCTTTAAAGTCAGGAATTGTAAGTCCTCCCACATCATCATTCTTCTTAGGGAGTTTTTATCTTTTCAAGACCCCTTCCCTTTCAAATAAATTTGATAACTAAATTGTTCAATTCTACAAAATAGATTGTTGGAATTTTGCTTGGTATTTTGTTGAATCTGCAGGCCAATTTTGGTACAATTAACATCTTAATGACATTTAGCAATAACTCTTTATACCTATTTAGGTTTATACCTATTTAGGTTTTCTTTGATTTCTTTAAGCAATGTTTTGTAGTTTTCTAAGTACAAGTCCTTTATATCCTTGGTTAAGTTTATTCTTAGGTACTTGATTCTTTTAATTGCTATTGGGAATGAAATGTTTTTTCTTAATTGCCTCCTCAGTTAGCCCACTCCTTGTGTATAGAAACACTACTGATTTTTGCATGTTGATCTTGCATCCCACCACTTTACTGAATGTGTTTGTTATCAAGTAGCTTTGTTGATTTCTTAGGATTTTCCAAATATAGGATCATGTCATCTGCAAATAATGAGTTTTACCTCTTCTCCTTTTTGGATGCCTTTTCTTTTTCTTGCCTGACTGTTCTCAATAGAACCTCTAACACAATGTTGAATAACAGAGGTGACAGTGAACATCCTTGTCTCGTTCCACATCTCAGAGGAAAGGCTTTCAGTCTCTCCCCATTGAGTACAATGTTTGTTGTGGGTTTTTCATATATGCCCTTTATTATATTGAGGAAATTTCCTTCAATACCTACCTTTTGAATTGTTTTTATCAAGAAATGAGGCTGAATTTTGTTGAATGCCTTTTAGTATCAATCGAGTTGATCATGTGATTTTATCCTTTCGATTCATTAATGTGGTATGTTATATTAATTAATTTTCTTGTGTTGAACCACTGTTGCATGCCTGGAATAAACCCCACTTGATCGTGGTGTGTATTTTTTTTTAATGTGCTGTTGAATTCAATTTGGAAGTATTTTGTTGAGAATTTTTGCATCTATATTCAATTAGGAGATTGGCCTTCAGTTTTCCTTTCTTGTAATCTCTATTAGGTTTTGGTATTAGAGTGATATTAGTATCATAGAATGAGTTAGATTTCCCTTTTTCTCCATTTTTTTGGAAGAATTTGAGCAGAAATAGTGTTAATGCTTCTTGTAATGTTGCTAAAATTCCCCTGTGAAGCCATCTGGTTCTGGGCTTTTCTTTGTAGGAAAGTTTATGATGACTGATTGAATCTCTTTACTTGTGATTGGTTTGTTGAGGTCTTCTGTTTCTTCTTGAGTCAGTATGGGATGTTTGTGTGTTTCTAAGAAGTTTTCCATTTCTTCTAGGTTGTTGGCATACAATTGTATTTTATTTTATTCATTTATTTTTGATTTTATTCATTTGCATCGTCTTTGTTTTAGACTTTGTTGATCTAGCTGTGCTGGTTCGAAAGGATGTATGAACCCTAGAAAAGCCATGTTTTAATCAAAATCCCATTTTGTAATGGCAGAATAATCCTTATTTAATACTGTATGTTTGAATCTGGATGATATTTGGATCATCTCCCTGGAGATGTAACCCAATCAAGAGTGGTTGTTAAGATGGATTAGGGGAGATGTGCCGCCACACATTTGGGTGGGTTTTGATTGGTTTACTGGAGTCCTATAAAAGAGGAAACATTTTAGAGAATAGGTGATTCAGAGAGAGTAGAGCAGAATGACATAGCCACGAGAAGCAGAGTCCACCAGCCAGTGACCCTTAGGAGATTAAGAAGGAAAATGCCTCCTGGGGAGCTTCATGAAACACGAAGCCAGGAGAAGAAGCTAGCAGGTGATGCCGTGTTTGCCATGTGCCCTTCCAGGTGAGAGAAAAACTCTGACTGTTTGCCATGTGCCCTTCCACTTGAGAGAGAAACCCTGAACTTCATCAGCCTTCATGAATCAAGGTATCTTTCCCTGGATGCCTGTTATTGTACATTTCTATAGACTTGCTTTAATTGGGACATTTTCTCGGCTTTAGAACTGTATACTAGCAACTTATTAAATTCCTCTTTTTAAAAGCCATTCGTTTCTGGTATATTGCATTCCGGCAGCTAGCAAACTAGAATACTAGCCTAAGGGTTTGACAGTCTTATTGATCTTCTCAAAGAACTAACTTTGGGTTTTACTCTGTTTTTTTTTGTTGTTGTTGTTCTCCAGTTATTTCCACTTTAATCTTACTTAATTTTTTTTTTACTTGTTTTAGGGTTAGATTGCAGCTCTTTGTCTAGTTTCTTGAGCTGGTCAGTTAGGCTTTTGGTTTTTGCTCTTTCTTCCTTTTTAATGTAGGTGTTGAGAGGTATAAATTTCCCTCTCCACTGCTGCATTCCGTAAGTTTTGATATGTTGTATTCTCGTTTTCTTTAATCTCCAGATACTTACTGATATCTCTCACTACTTCTTCTTTGACCTGCAGGTTGTTTAAGAATGTTGTTTAACCTCTATATATTTGTGAAAGTTTCGGTTCTTAGGTGATTATTGATTTCCAGCTTCATACTATTGTGATTGGAGAATGCGTTTTGAATAATTTCATTGTTTTTAAAATTATTAAGACCTGTTTTATGCTCCACTATATATATGATCTATCCTGGAGAATGTTCCATGAGGGCTTGGTAAGAATATATCCTGCTATTTGGGCATACAGTGATTTATATATGTCTGTTAGGTGTAATTCATTTTCATATTATTTAGGTTCACTATTTCCTTATTCTCTATTTCTGTCTATTGAAAAGAGTGGTGTGTTGAAATCTCCCACTTTTAATGTAAAGTCTCTAGTGCTTCCTTCAATTTTGCCAGTGTTTACTTGCCTCATGTACTTTGGAGCACCTTGATTGGGTGCATAAACATTTATGATGGTCATTTCTTCTTGGTGGGTTGCCCCTTTTATTAATTATATAGAGCCTTTCCTTGCCTTTGATAACATCTTTGCATTTAAAGTCTGTTTTTTGTGGTATTAGTGTAGCTACTCCTGCTTTTTAAAATGCAGTTATTGCTTGCGTGGAATATCTTTTTCCATCCATTCACTTTCGACTTATTTGTATCTTTGTGTCTAAAGTGAGCCTCTTGTAAACAGCATATGGATGGATCATATTTTTTTATCTGTTCTGTCAGTCTGTGTCCTTTTGTTGAGGAGTTTAATCCATTAACATTCAGTGTTATTACTGTAAAAGCTGTCCTTCAGCCATTTTATTCCTTGGCTTTTATTTATCAGATCTAATATTTTTCTGCCTTTCTGTCCTTTCGGTTACCCTTACCGATAATCATCATTTCTATATTGGCCTCCAAATCTCTCTCTCTTGTCTTTTTTTGTTGTTGTTCAGCTGACAGAATGCCCCTTAGTATTTCTTGTGGGTCATGTCTTTTCTTAACAGATTCTCTTAGCCTTTGTTTATCTGTGAAAATTTTAAACTCTCCCCCCTCACCTTTGGAGGTCAGCTTTGCAGGATAAAGAATTTTTGGCTTGCAATTTTTCTCTTTCAGAAATTTACATGTATCATATTACTGCTTTCTTGCCTCCATCTTGCCCTTACAAGTAGTCACCACTACTTAGTCTCATGTAGCTTCTTCCCTTGTATGTGGTGAATCATTTTCCTCTTCATGCTCTTGAGACACTCTCCTTCTCTTCAGTCAATTTGACAGCAGTTGATTAGTATGTATCTTGGAGTGGATCTTTATGGACTTACTCTGTTTGAAGTTTATTTGGCTTTTTTGACTTGCATATTTATGTCTTTTATAAGAGTTCAGGAATTTCCTCCAATTTTCTCCTCAAATAATCTTCCCAGCCCGTAAGTCTTCTTTTCTCTTAGAGCACCAACGATTCTTATATTTGTGCACTTCATATTGTCCATCATTTCCCTGAGATCTAATTCAAGTTTTTCCATCTTTTTCACCATTTGTTCTTTTTTGCATTTGGATTCAGTTGTTCAATCCTGTAGTTCACTTATTCTTTGTTCTGCCTCCTCAAATCTGTTGTGTGTTTCTGGTATATTTTTAATTTGTGAGCTACAGTGCCTTTCATTTTCATAAAATTTGTTTTTCTCTTTATTCTTTCATATTCTTCTTTACGCTCTTCTGTATGTTCTTGATATCCTCTATTTCTTTAGTCAACCCATTTAAGTTGTTTAAGAGGTTTGTTCGAACATCTTTGATTAGTTCCAAATTCTGTCTCCTCCAGTTTTTAAATTTGATCATTTGGCTTGGCCATATCTTCTTGTTTCTTCATATGACTTGTGATCTTCTGCTGTTTTCTTGGCATTTGATTATCTTTTTTTTTTTTTAGGTGCATGGTTCGGCAATCAAACCCAGGACATTTGATTATCTTGATAACGTTATTTTGAAAGTTGATTTCCCTCACTCACCTAATATTTTGTTTTTGCTCTGGTTGATTTGTCAGTAATTCCCAGTCAAATCCAGCCAGGTCCTCATTCAAGGGGTGCAGCCCTTTTCAGTAGTTTGTTGGAAGCTAGGCAGAGAAGCAGCTTGCCAGTTTGCACTTTCGCAGACTTCTCAGCAGATGGTGCTCTTGTGCTGCCTTATCTCCCCAGCTGTACCTTTCTCTGACTATGGCAGCCTGCTAGGCAGGGTCCAGACCAGGTGAAAATCCAGTCTGAATCTTGGACCCCCAGCTGTCCTGGAGGATGGGCACTGTGCACTGTGGCAAAGCCTCTGGCTTGTAGGTGCGATGAGTCTGGTGATTTCCAGACTCCTGTGTGGGAAGACTCTAGGCTGCAGGACTGGGAGGTTCAACTTCACTAGCTAGTAACCGTCCCAGGAGTGCTCTTCACCTGACAGCAAGACTGCCTCAGGGGTGGGTGGAAGGGTGCCTGGCATTGCAATGCAGCTCCCTCACCCCCAATTTCCTTCTCATGTACACAGCACCCTGAGCTCATGTGTATAAAGGATCAAGGCAGCAGGACCCAAAATGTCTCTCTTGCTTGCCAAATTGTCAGATCAGCTCTACTCTGCATCTCCCTCTGCTTCTGAGAGGTGAGCGTCCCAGATTCCTCCTCCCCCCACCCCCAGTACAGGTGCCTACAGCGGTCTGTGTCAGGGATGAGGGATAGAACTGGACACCACAGCTGGGTCTCTGTATATGGCTAAAATGAGTCTACTGTCTCCGGGTTCCCACACTAGAATTCTAGGCTGCAAGATTGAGGATTGCCTCCCCAGCCTCTTTGAAGCAGGGGTGTGTCACTTTTCAGCTGCTTGATCTGGCCATTGTATGGCAGTGGACCTTAGGGATGGTTACCACCTCAATTTGTCACTCATAGTTTCTCCACTTTTCCATCCAGGTTTCCTTATATAATGCAGAGGTCTTTCACTGGTTACCCAGTTTTGGGAACTGCTGCTTTGGACCTTTTCTGCCTGTTCTCTAGTTGTTTTGTGGTGGAGTATGTTTTGCCTGTTTATTCCGTTGTTTCCCAGAAGTTTACAGTTTTTAGTTTTAATGAAATCCAATTTGTTTACTTTTTCTTTTCTTACTCCTGATTCTGTCATATCTAAGCATCCATTGCTTAATAGTAGTTCTTAAATATTGTTTTCCTGGTATTTTCTTGTTAGAGTTTTATCATTTTAGCTCTTACATTTAGATCATTGATCTCTTTTAATTAATTTTTTTGTTGGCCATAGAGGTGTGGGTTATTTTTGGATTCTCATTTCTGTTCCATTGGTCTAAATGTCTGTCGTTAAGCCAGTACAATATTGTTTTGAATAATGTTGCTTTGAAATAAGTTTGGAAATTATAGTGTTAATCCTCCAACTTTGTCCTTTTTCAGGATGATTTTGGCTATTTGGGGCCATCTGCAATTCCATCTGAATTTGATGATAGTTTACCATTTTTGCAAAAAGGGTTCTGGAATGTTTATTGAGATTATGTTGAATATGTAAATTTGGGGGGGTAGTATAGACCTCTTAACAATATTAAATCTCCCAATCCATGAACATGGGTGTCTTTCCTTTTATTTAGTCTTCTTTAATTTCTTCCAACAACCTTTTTTTTTTTAATTTTTTTAAAGCTATTTTTATTTATTTTTTTATTTTTTTACATGGGCAGGCACCGGGAATCGGACCCAAGTCCTCTGGCATGGCAGGCATTCTTACCTGCTGAGCCACCGTGGCCTACCCTCTTCCAACAACCTTTTACAGTTTTCAGTGTGGAAGTCTTTCACGTCTTTAATGCCATGTTGTAAATAGAACTTTTCCTGGTTTCCATTTCCAGTCATTCTTGCTGGCATACAGAAATACAGCTGTTGTATCTGTTGGCTCTAAAGTTTTTTCCAAAATGGTTCCCTCCTAAAGGACTCCAGTAAGCAACACCACCTTGGATGCGTGGAGACACATCTCCATGGAAACCACCTAATCAAAAGTTACTACCCACAATTGGGTGGATCACATCTCCATGGAAACAATAAGAAAGATCCCACCCAGCAATATTGAATAAGGATTAAAGAGCATGGTTTATCTGGGGAACATGACAGTTTCAAATTGTCATAACAGGTTAGAAAACTTAAGTCTGCCATTTTATTTATTTATTTATTTTCCTGTTCTCTGTTTTTCCAGCCTTCTGTGAGTTACATTAAAATTTTTTTTTCAATTTTTTGAATTTCAGTTTTAGTGGTTTTGAATATACTTCTTTATTTAGCTATTTTAAAGTTTGCTCTGGATGGAACATTATACATGGGCAGCATATCACAGCTTACTGGTATCAGCATTTTATCATTTTAAGTAAAGTGTAGGAAACTTTCCTCATTTATTTCCCTTTGCTCTCCCCATTTATTATATATTTGTCTTAATATTTCCTCTGTAGACATCAATAACTACATTAGATAGTACTATAATTTTGTCTCAGTGGTCAAACATGAAGAAAATTCTGCCTCGTTCCTTTGCCCTCCCCATTTATTATATAATTGTCTTAATATTTCCTCTACAGACTTTGATAAAAGTATGCACTAGTACTGTAATTTTGCCTCAGTAGTCAAACATGAAGAAAACTCAAGAGAAAAAGAAAAAAGCTAATGTAATTGCATATATGTTATGTCTTCCTATTCTTTACTCAAAGCAAAGAAGTTTAAATTCCAATTAAGAAATTGAATATTCTGAAGTGTAAGATATATATATGGATTTTCTCTTTGGAAGAATTGAGTAAATATACTTTTTTGCTACTATATTTGTATTTGTAAAGAGTCATGTGATACCCACAGCCTTAGAAAATGTTGATAGGTCAGAAGTATTCTTAGCAGTAAAGAATATTAAGGATCCTCTTGCTGCATATTCTCTACACTACTGCTCAGAACAACCCAAATCCATAAAATAGTGAGACTTCTGAGCAAAGGTACAAGGGCTGAAATAAGGACATAGTTTGTTTTTCCCTCATTGTATCTGCATAATTTATCTAATTAGAGGGAAATTATTTTGTTAAAGAGACATTTTTATTAACCTTGTCTTAATTGATATCCAAGCTAATCAGGATATATTCTTTGGATTACATGAGTCATGAGGTTTATCAAAATGCATAAAAAAAGTTCACCAAGAAATTGTTTGTTTTCCTAGAAAGAGAAGTTCTGAGATCTCAGGTGTTGTGACAGCATCCTCAATAAAGACTTCTTGGCTTCTCAGCCTTTTCCAGTCTATTTTAGTTCTGGAGAGTACTGGAGAGAATTTTCACAGGATGAATGAGCCTCCTTCAGTTTGTAAATTAATTTCTAATCAGAAGATAACTGTGCAGACTGACTAGAGGCATTTGGAGTAGGTTTTTTGAAGGTACCAAGGTCATTGTGAACATGGCCTTCCTCCATATTTAAAATGAAAAAGTAGTAATCAAAAGAAACTTGGCTCATGTAATCATTCAGGGATTGATTTCCTGCATTTAGACCCGTGGAGGATCATAAGTAAATTACATAAGTAAAGGTGTAATGCCAAATTGGATGAGTGACCCAAAGAAATATTAGATATATGATTAAATCAAGAGGTAGGGGAATGGAAAGTCTAATGGTAGAGTTCAATGAAAGGATCTCTGAGGAAATGACATTTATATATAGAGCCCAAGTAAATGAGTATGACATGGTGTTTTACTTTGCTAATGCTGCTGGAGTGCAATAAACCAGAAATGGACTGATTTTTATAGGGGTATTTGTTTAGTTACCAGTTTATGGTTCCTCACAGGAAAGGCAGCTAACTTTCATCTGCCTTCTCACATCTGGGTGTGAGCCACCGAGCTCTCTTCTGACCTCTCCGTTTAAGCCTGGCTCATTGTTCTAGTTTGCAAGCTGCCAGAATGCGATATACCAGGAATGGAATGGCATTTACAAAGGGGAATTTAGTAAGTTGCAAGTTTACATGTTCATGAACATGTGCCAATTAAAGCAAGTCTATAAAAATGTCCAAATTAAGGCACCAACAAGAGGTTACCTTCATTCAAGAAAGGCCAATGACATTCAGGATTTCTCTGTCAACTGGAAAGGCATGTAGTGAACATGGTGATATTGCTAACTTCCTCTCCAGGCTTCTTGTCTCATGATGCTTCCATGGGGATGTTTTCCTTCTTCATCTCAGTGGTGTATGGCTTCATGGGCTCTGGTAGTTCTCGTGGCTATCTCATCATTCTGAAAAGGAACTCTCTCTAAAATGTCTCCTCTTTTAAAGACTTCTAGTAAACTAATGAAGATCCATCTGGAATGGGGGGGGGGTCACATCTCCCTCTATTCAGAAGTCAGTATCCACAGTTGGGCGAGCCACCACTCCATGGGGATAAACTAATCAAGCTTCCGACAGATAGCACTGAGTAGAGTTTAAAAGAAACTTCTTTCCTCCAAATTGGATTAAGGTAGGCTTTTCTGGGTTGTGTAAATCCTTTCAAACCAGCCCACTCATTGTGAGGAAGGCACTTCCCTTTGCCAGCTGCAAATGTTATCAGCCATAGATGGAATTCACATGCTGATGATTTAAGTCCTCAAGAACAGAATAACTGGGTACCAGAACCTGGCCAAGTTGACACTATCACATCTCCACCCCTTGGTAACTTGGCAACTATACACATCACCTTAAATCGTACTTAATCTTTAAATAGAAAACAATAGATATATTTTTTCATGTAGCAATGCTCATCTGTCCTGTATACAACATACTATGTCTTTCCATATTCAAAATGCATTCGTTTCAT
This sequence comes from Tamandua tetradactyla, assembly GCF_023851605.1. Lineage (NCBI taxonomy): Eukaryota > Metazoa > Chordata > Mammalia > Pilosa > Myrmecophagidae > Tamandua > Tamandua tetradactyla. The sequence goes on from NC_135328.1 coordinate 3,955,001, forward strand.
CACAATATCAAAAAATCCTTAAATAGATTCAGTAATACAGTACCAACTTAAAAATAGTACACAGTCTCATCAAAGTCAGTTACAGGCATTGTTTGTGTTATGGCATATTCCCTTCTGACTGTTGACCTCTGGACTTCGAGCATGTTTTCTGTTTCCAATATATAAAGAAGAAATAACCATAAGATAAACAATCCCATTGCCATTGGGAGAAATTGGAAGGAAAACAGGGGTCACTGGATCGACACAATTTTGAAAACCTGAAGGGTAAACTCCATTAGATTTCAAAGTCAGATAGTCATTCTTCCTCAGGGTTTTAGAAAGTGGCAGTCCCACCCTTTCCAAAAACCTGTGCAGTGGCCCTGTTTTTTCCAAACACTGGGATGAGGGTTGCAGTGTTGCAAAGACCATCTTTTTCTTGGCATCACCCTCCTCAAGTATCTGGGTAGCACCTGTATTTTCTGCCATCTCCAGGGCACATGTTCAACACCTTCAGAACAGTGAGGTGGCAGCAGGCTCACCCCAGTCCTCAGGAAATGTGCCTTACCCTCTCCAAGACCTGAGACACCAGAACTTTTCCTGAGCATCGAGGCAGAAGGTCTGCTCTCTGTCTCTGGAGCAAACTCACTCCCTCTAACAGGTGGATCTGCTCTCATGGCCCAAGGTTTATTGGCTTCAGACCTTAGTTTCCATGGTTCTGCCTCTGAGGCCAGTCTTCCTTCATCTGTCCCTTTTAGTCCAGATTGGCGGTGGTTCTGTTTATACAGGTCTTGCAAAAATTTATTGACTTGGCATGCAGTATATATGGTATCGATGGCAACAGGCAATAGGACTTTGTACAAGTCTTTTATGGATAATCCCATATCCAAACCTGGCTTGCCTTGTAATGACTGACTGTTCAATGTTTGATTAAATTCTCACATGGGACACTGTTCTCTGGGGTCTCAGTTTTGGGAAGCCCAGAATTTTCCAGACCATTGATTTCTGGTTTCTTTGCCCCCAAAAGTTCAGTCCTCAGCTTCTCCCTTTCTTGTGGCATTTTACTATAAACTGCAAAGAAAAACCAGGCTGCATCCTCCATATTTAGCTTAGATTTTCCTCAGCCAAATATCCCAGATCATCACATTCAGATTCAACATACAGCACCAGGAATCAATTTTGCCAAACTTTCTGCTGCTCCAAAACAAGGATCATCCTCCTTCTAATCTGCAACAACACATTCCTTAAAGTTTCATATTTCTACCAATAGTCTCTTCAGAGCAATCTAGGCTTTCTCTAACAAGCACCTCACCATTCTCCCAGAATCTTACCCTCAGCCATTTAAAAAGTCATTCCAGCATGTTTTTATATTTGCTAATGCTGCTGGAATGCAACACACCAGAAATGGACTGGCTTTTATAGGAGTATTTGTTTAGTTAGAAATTTACAGTTCCTCCGAGGAAAGGCAGCCAACTTTCATCTGGGTCTCTCTGTCACATGGGAAGGCACTCGGTTACAACTGTTGGCCCTCTCTCCTGGCTTCTGGGTTCAAACAGCTTTTACTAGAGTGTGTCCGTTCTGCATCTCCAAACATCTGGGTCTGAACTGCTGAGCTGTCTTTTGACCTCTTCATTTAAGCCTCACTCATTAAGGAAGGTGTGCCCCTTAGCCAACTGCACATGTATCAGCCGTAGATGAAATTCACATGATGATGATTTAAGTCCACAACAGCAGAAAACTAACTTGGCCAATTTAACATCTGAACCTAACTATCACAGGCGGAGAGATGTGTTTATAGATTGTGGTACAAATGAATGATGGAAATATGTTCAGTGAAGAGATAATAACAATGTTTAATTATATTTCTTAGTTTGCAGAGGTCATGTAAAAGATCAATCTCTGTATGGCCTAGTGTCACCCATTAACTAGGATTGGAGACTGGAGGAGTAGTAATGTTTGTATTTTGTGGGGCAGAGCTAATGTTCTGAAATATATTCCATTTTAGGTGCATGTAATTAAGTAATATTGATGATAGCCCAATAATGAATTCCAGACAACTGTTTTGTCACTTTCTATTTAGAAATAGCAGTGGAAGAAATTAAAGCAATCATTATATGTGTTTGCCTATTTGGATAGTTGTAAGAAAGAGAGAAAAGATGCTATGATGTAATTTGAGATACTCCTATTGTGCCAGTTTGAATCTGTTGTGTACCCCAGAATTTTAATTCTTTTGATTCAAGCTCTTTAATCTTCATTCAGTATTGCTGGGTGGGAGCTTTTTGATTATCTCGGGAGATCTGATCCACTCAATTGTGGGTGGTAGCTTTTGATTAGATGGTTTCCATAGATGTGTCTCCACCCATTCAAGGTGGGGTTTGCTTACTGGGACCCTTTAAGAGGGAACCATTTTGTAAAAAGTTTTAGAGCCACACACAGCCAGAGACCTTTGGAGATGAAGAAGGAAAATAACCCCAGGGTTGCTTAATGAAACAAGAAGCCTGGTGTATTAGTTAGGGTTCTATAGAGAAACAAAATCAACAGGGAACACTCACAAATATAAAATTTATTAAAGTGTCTCATGTGACTGTGGGAATGCAGAGTCCAAAATCCGCAGGGCAGGCTGTGAAGCCAATGATTCCAATGGAGGGTCTGGATGAACTCCACAGGAGAGGCTCGCCAGCCAGAGCAGGAAGAGAGCCTGTCTCTTCTGAATCCTCCTTAAAAGGCTTCCAGTGATTAGACTGAACATCATTCATTGCAGAATACACTCCCCTTGGCTGAATACAAATGGAATCAGCTGTGGATGCAGCTGACATGCTCGTGATCTAATTCTATGAAATGTCCTCATTGCAACAGACAGGACAGCACTTGCCCAACCAGGCAAACAGGTACCACCATTTGGCCAAGTTGACACATGAGCCTGTGTCAACTTGACATCTGGAGAGAAAACCAGCAAATACCACCATGTTCACCATGTGCCCTTCCAGCTGAGAGAAACACTGAATGTCATTGACCTTCTTGAACCAAAGTATCTATTCTCCGGATGCCTAAGATTAGACATTTCTATAACCTTGCTTTATTTTGGACATTTTCACAGCATTAGAACATAGAAACTTGCAACTTAATAAATTCCCCATTTTAAAAGCCATTCTGTTTCTGGTATATCGCATTCCGGCAGTTTGCAAACTAGAACACCCCTAGTGTTGTTTGAGGAAGTGTTTCCAGAGGACTCAAGCAAGGAATGACTAGAGTAGTTTGAAGACAGTCAGAAGACTGAAATTTCAGAGAAGCCCAGGAAAATTAGCTCCATAAAGTTGGTCATGTTTCTTTGGTTCAAACCAGAATATAATTATGAGGAGATAATTGCTAATGCTTGTAGGATTTGTTTATGAGGAAATCATTGTTGAGCTCTGTAAGTCAAAGGGTGAGAAGTTTTTGAAGAAATGTAACTGCATTTTCAGTTTGAGTGTGAGAGGAGGAAGAGCAGGAGAGTAGGGACTTGAAGGAAAAGAGCTTAAGGAGAGGTTTTGTTTCAAGTTGGAATATACAAATTAAGTGATCTGAAGATGGACTGAAGAGGGAGGGAGAGGTTTCTCGTAAGGAGATTTATAGTTTCTGGTAAAAGATTTATAACCAAATACATAAGTTTCCAACAAAACAGGAAAAAAAGATTTCAGTTCGATACATTGGACTTAGCCAGAGGTAACGTGACTTTTCAGTTTAATAGGAGAGAAGGAATTATCAATGGATATGAATCCAGGAATATTTTAAAATATATTAAACAGTAATTTATGAAATTGTATAATACATCTAGTTAGAGGTAAGCCCATCTGTTAAAAATGAGGGGAGATATGAGAATGTACGATTCAAAAGGCTTAAAGAAGATTGGAAGTATTTGTGGAGAATGGAAGAATGATTTAATTAGGAAGACCTCATAGAGTTACCCAATATATTTGAAGGCCACTAGGAATTGAGTTTCTGTTTTAGACCAGAAGCTATATCTTAGTCATGGGATGTTTGAGATTCAGAATTGTGAAAATGCAGATATTTTAAATCACCTCACATGGGGGATTCTTTCATACAAGAATCTGGATATGGGAAATATTTCTGTGAACAAACCACAAAGAGAGGAAGTTTTAGTCACAGAGTGGGACTTTTGATGATTGATAAAGAACGGTCAATTCATGCACAGCCTAGGAATGGTATATAATGCTCAAGGAATTTGAGCTTGACAGAAAGGCATGACAAAATTTGAATTCTAGTTGCGTCATATCCTAGCCCTGTAATTTTGTCATGTTATTAAACTTTTGTGAACCTCTGAGCATGTCATTTGTTAAATTGGTAAATAAACCATGATTATCAGGCTTATTGTGAAGATAAAATAAGTGAATGTATGTAAATCTCCAAGCACGAGGTCTCATTTAATATAACATTTTCTTTTCCTAGACTTCAGTAGAAATGGGTGAGTTAACTCTACTTCCTTTGTTTATGAAACATTGTCATTTATTGAAGACATTTAAATGTATATTTAAATGTTGATGGCTTTTGGTAGAATTCACAGTTTATAAACAATTGTTTGATACATGCACACATGTATATAAATAAATGCAGGGGTGTTGGTGTTCCTGATGATTATTTTAGGATAGGATTTGAGTAACCAGAGATCCTCCTAGACAGGATCTGAGCAACCAGAGAACTGCCTAAACCCCTTTATTCTGTATTTTCTGAGCCAAACCTCTTTGCCTTATGAGGGTTGTGAGATATGGTGGAAACATTATGACTCATATGTTCCTGCTACTTTGCAATGACTGGGTACTTTTAGGGCTATATTTGGCGGATAGGTGCTGTTTATCTTTCCAAATAAAGGTAAGTCCTTGAATTTACTCCATCATGAAATAGATTCCTCAATTACAGGAACAATAGCCAGATCTGTGGACAGAAGATATAAAAGAGTGGAAGAAGTGATATTTCTAGAAATTCCATGCTGGGAAACCAATATGATTTAGGGTAAGAGTATTCAGAAGGGCAGGGGCAGAATAGAGGGAAAAGGGAATGGGGGTTCAGAGGGTTGGAATGGATTGTAGAGAACTAGTGCTAACGCATGAACCAAAAATAGTTACTCTGAAAAATTCCAGAATGTTTACCTGCAAGCAGAGACCAACATCCATGTGTGCCATGAATTAGGGATTTCTGTGGTTTGGAACCAGAGAGGGAATGTAAACTCTGAAACTGTGGCTAATTAACTTACAAAACGCAATGGTTTTCATTTTCATTTCTGTAAGATATCCATATTGATATTTTCTTTATTAGCAGTAATAGCCATAGTTTTTTACATTTGACACAGGAAGATGTGGATCCTCCCCATATTTCTTTTAGTGCACACTATATGCTTTTCTTGGTTGACCTAGGGCATACTCCCAGGTGAATGTTTAGGTATTTAGGAGAGGTAGGTCTGGACAAGGGGGCAGGACTTCAGTCTCATTGTTTCTTTCTCCATCCTCAGCATTGACTACTTTGTGCTTGGCCTGTCTGAGTGTGAAAAACCAGAGGAAGACCCTTTACGGCTGAAATATTGACAATGCAACAACTGGTGAGAAAGGAATTGCTATGTCTACTGAAAAACATCCCCTGCCAGCATATGGGCAGATTTCTCCCCTTGGCCTAGATATTCTGTGTACACTCAGAAGATAGTCACTGATTTGAGATCCACTTAAGTTTCTGTAGGACCTTGGGATAGATAAATATGGTGGCCAGGGACTGACCAAGAAATAATCTCCTTTCCAACATTTACCCTAATTTGTTCCAGTCTCCATTAAGCCTGTGTATTCACAGAAGACATGAGAGAATTTAATTTCCTTAAGTAGCCCATGTCAGGGATTGAGAAGAGATTCACTCATTTACCATGTTAGTGATTTATGTGCATAGTCCTGTTGTGCATGTAGTGATGGAAATGAGTAAAAGCACAATTTGACAGTCCAAGTTTTATCATGTTTCAACATGCACGTTTCATCAGGTAAGTTCAATCAGTCCATTGTTAGAGGTGCTGGGGTAAGGGACATGCTTTGTTCAAGAAAGCTCAAGAAATGGACAGGCCAGAAAAGGCAATGAAAAAATAATTTTTCTCCACTAATAAATTTGGTGGAATATATTTGCATGTTTTGAAAAAAATTTTAACATTCTCACTAACACGTAGTCCTCAGTCACCAATTTTCTCTTTTTAAAAAAGCTTTGTATAATTTAAGTGGAAGCAATGAATAGGGAGTATTGTTTCCTTAATTTAGACAGCACATATAGGAGAAGGAATATAGCAAAGAGTAAAATTTATGGCCCTGTGAAAAGTTTTGAAGAACTGGAGAAACCAGAACCAGTTAAGAGGTTAATTTTATTCTTGAACAGAGATACAAGAGAGACAGTGAAAACTGGCATTTGGAGGTGCAAGAGAAAATTTAGTAAAGGAGGAAGAGTCTGTGTGGGACTATACTTCAGTATGACATTCTCAGGGCCCCCCAGCTTGTACTGTTGAACTATCTTCATGACTTATAATGAACACTTGAGATTTGTAGAGTTTAAAGAATAAGAACCTCTTGATCCCAGCTTCTGTGTAAAGGTGATCTGCAGAATGTTGTGTTAAGTTTTTATTTCTGCTTTTTAAATAATAGACTAATCACTTTGTACCACAGTTTATTGTAACTTTCAGAAGGCTGGACAGTTTCTTAAATGATTTCATAGTTGAAGAAACTGAAGACATTAAATTGAGAGGCAGACTCTAACCACAGTCATGGTTAAAAATGTCAGATTACATTTATTGCTTGCATTGGGATGGGTCTATAGATATACTTTAAATTGGTGAAGAGAATTTTAGTTCTGAATACTCAGGTGCAAATTTAGTAGTTCCCATCTGGAATAATTACCAGTATGTTGAGAATTTTCAATGTTATATCACACCACAACTCTTGTGATTGTGCCTTAATAATGAAATTTTATGTTCAGAGTTTGTGTTTCTCTGTAAAGAGAGATGCTTGGTTAGCATTGAAAACGATGTTACTGAAACCTCAAACATAGTTTGAGCATTCTATATAAGCAGCCTTCCCTTCAGTGTGTCATTTCAACTATGCTATTCTGGACATAAGTAGGGATGGCCTAGTCCCAACCAGAATATCCATGTTGTTTTAGGAATCAATGACCTTCAAAGATTTAGCTATAGACTTCACACCTGAAGAGTGGTCCCTGCTGGACACAACCCAGAGAAAGCTGTTCAGAGATGTCATGCTAGAGAATATCAATCATCTTGTTTCCCTGGGTAAGTCTATCAGAATTCTGTCTATCTATCTGTCTGTCTATCTAATCTATCCATCATCTATTCAAGAAGTATCTAGAATAGCTTTCACATTTACCACTCCATCTCCACCTGAAGTCTTTTGTTACATTTACAATTACCTGAAAGAAATGTTTCTTCAGTTATTACTTACATCTCATTTGTCATACCAGCATAATGTAATCTTCCTGACAAAAAATGTCGTGTCTTTCTTGCTACGTAATCTCACCAATCACAACAGTGCTGAATACTTCATGAAGAGTATTGATAAACCAATGAATTAAATATTCTCTAATTAATTAGTATGCTCTAGGGACTATGGTGAGGTTTTAGAACCCAATAGTACAATAATAGATATATCTTTTTCTGTATAGAACTTATGTTGTTCTAGAGGAGCTTAAGTTTTATTGGATTTTTTTTAAAAATAGTATTTAACCAATATGGAAGCCTCATTTCTCCTACTCTATGAAGACTGTGGTTACTGCATATTTTGACCTTGGGCATGGGCATAACAACCAGAGGACTCTAATGGCTTTTGGCACAAGGTTAGGTGTCATCCCTTTGTTGGTGAAGGATTGTCAGTATCCTCTGTTCAAAGCATGTTTCCCAGTGCTACCCTTCAGTGTTTATTTTATTCCACTTGCACTGGACTTGGTGATCATTGACTGCTGTTAGTCTGGAACTCAAAATCTGTGTTTCTCTTTCCCATAAACAGGGTATCAGCTCTGTGAGTCAGATGTGACTTCCCAGTTGGAGCAAGGAGAGGAACTGTGGAGAGAAGTGTTAGGATTTCTCCAGGGCCAGAGTCCAGGTGAGTTCCATGAACCTGTGCCCAAGTATGACAAGGAGACCTGGTCAGTGAATGAGCAGATCCTTGAAATATCATCTGAAGAACTCCTTAAATGAGTAATAGATATTCTCTGAAATGTAGACAGACACATCAAGGAAACATTTCCTCAGATGGTTTCATTATTCCATACGTGTATCTATCTTTACTTAAGTATTCATCTGTCATTGTCTTTGGCTTAGGGTAAAGACATATTAATTTACTTATTCAAATTAACGTACACATAATTTCCCTTGTTTAGGTCCTTCTCTTAAGGACTTTACTACTCTTTACCTTCTTAATATCCAATCTTCATTTTAACTCTATACTTTAAAAGTGAGTGGTACTGTAGTTCTTAATATCCTGAGAAGTTTCCACATCTTAGAGCATACCTTAATTTTCCCTTCCCTCCCCACCCCCCCACCCCCCATAAAGTGACAGTATTTGAAATATATGATCATTGGGGCTTATTTTTCATTTTCATTCTGTTGATTCCACTGTAGCAATGTTTTTTATTTTTTTATTTTTTTTTATTTTTTAGGTATGGAAAGTGACTTTAAACAACAAGAACTGCAACATATCTATAAGAAGGATGCATGCACCATGTCAGAGGTAAGCATCATGTGATGAACCCTTGTCATCCAAATATAAACCTTGGATGAAATAAGTTAGAAATTCAGCATAGTCACTGGACTGTAATTAAAGTTGTAGTTAAGAACTATCCCAGCATAAAGTTTTGGATAGTTTCACTTTAGGGAAAAAGTGACTGAGGTCAAAAACATAACCTGAGGTTTATAAAAGGATAATTGTATAAACATGGCTTATGTCTTGTGTTTGAAAGATAATGAAGTAGTCAAAATAATTTAGTTCTACAGTTGTGATAATATGAAAGAAAATCTCTATGCATGCAAGACAATAACAGTCCATGTTTTTGTAATGTGAAAATATTTAAGTAGAAATTCACCCAATAATTAGTCTGTATTCATATGTAGAAAAATAATGGATAAAACTAATTAGGAAAACTTTTAACAGTTTCTTCTCTCCTTCCCAACAGCAGATTTCTTGCACTCAAAAGGATCAATTTCAATGTAATGATTTGGAAGAGAATTTCGTTCACAGCTCTGCACTGGCTCAGTATGTGTCAACTCACACAGGAGAGAAACCCTGTGTCAGCAGACAGTTTCAAAAAGCCCTCAGTGACCATTCATCCTTTATTCGACATAAGCACATCCACACCAAAAATAAATCATTTGACTGTCATATATGTGGGAAAGACTTCACTAGAAGTTATGCGCTCAGGCAGCATGAGCGAACTCACACTGGAGAGAAGCCATATGCCTGCCATATATGTGGGAAAGCCTTCAGTCAGTCTTCAAAGCTCAGGCAACATGAGAGAATTCACACTGGACAGAAACCATATGCCTGCCACATATGTGGGAAAGCCTTCAGTCAATCTTCCAACCTTAGACGACATGACAGAACTCACACTGGAGAGAAACCTTATGGCTGCCGTCTATGTGGAAAAGCATTCAGTCAGTGTTCTACACTTAGAAAGCATGAGAGAACTCACTGTGGAGAGAAAACAAATAAATGTCATCTCTGTGGGAAAGCCTTCAGTCGGTATTCTGCCCTTAGACAACGTAAGAGTACTCTCATCGGAGAGAAACCATATGAATATCATGTATGTGGAAGAAACTTCACTTATAAGGGTTCTCATATAAGAAGACATGAGAAAACTACACTAGAGAATACCTGTGTGGCTGCTTTTATGTGGAAGAGCCTTTAGTCAGTCTTCCAATTTTAGACAGTATGAGAGAATGCACACTGGAGAGAAAACATGAATGTCATCCATGTGGGAAAACCTTTTACTCACTAATTATTCTGCCCATAAATGACAAGGGCATTTCACACTAAAAACTATTAAGAATATGAAGAGGTCTTCAGCCACAGCTCTAACCTTTTAAATAAATGAAAGAGCCCACATAGGGTGTTAATTCTGTGTGAGCATAATCCATTTGAAAATGAATAAAGGAACGTTTTCAATTATTCTGAATTCCTTCATCAGTAAAGTTTTCAAATGGAGAAAATGCCAGTCCTAAAATCAAACTGAACAAGCCTTCAGCTGTAGCTCACATCAGGAATATCAGAATGAGAAAATACATAAGGAGACATCTTTACCACAGAATTTAATCATGAATTCAAAATTTTTCCTTATGACCTGTATTAGAGTTCTCTAGAGAAACAAACTCAACAGGAAATTTTTGTAAATATAAAATTTATAAAAGTGTCTCACGTAACCATGGGAACATAGAGTCAAATATCTGTTTGGTAGGCCATGAGGCTGACAATTCTGATGGAAGGTTTGGATGAACTCCACAGGAGAAGCTCATTGGCTGAAGCAGGAAGAGACCCTCTCTCTTCTGAATACTCCTTAAAAGCCTTCCAGTGATTAGATTAAGCATCACTCATTGCAGAAGACACACCCCTTGGCTGAAATGGAATCAGCTGTGGATGCAGCTGTTGTGATCATGATTTAATTTTATGAAATGTCCTCATAGCCACAGGCAGACCAGTACTTGCCCAACCAGACAAACAGGTACCACCACTTGGTCAAATTGACGCATGAACCTGACCCTGGCAGTCCACCCCTTGTCAACTTGGCAGTTATACCCATCACCATAAACCATACCTAATTTCTAAATAAAAAACAATAAAGCACACAGTTTTTCTTTCACCTAACAATATTCAACTGTCCTGCATATGACTGGAAGCAACATTAAATCTCTCCAGAATAGGGTGCAAGTCTTTGGAATTATTCATTCTTAAACTTGATGTCTTACAACTTAAATAGTATAACTGGAACAAAACAGCATTACAGTCCTCTTCTGTAACTGATCACGTGGTCGTAATTCATATTTATCACTACCTTCTCCCCCTACCCATTCCATGTTTCCTTTGCCCTCAGCGAGCACCTCAGCTGGCTGTGGTTCTTTGGCTGGTGGGGTGACCGAAACCTTCATTCCTGAAATTTCAGACCCATTGGTAATCCTGCCTGGATTGGGATGTTGCAGTTTTCCATTGATTTTAATCACAGGGCATGGTAATACTAAAAAAACGCCCTAGAGGATCTCCTTTATTCCAGGGAAACTCTTCTTTACCTCCATTGTGTAATTGCAGTCCTATTTCTCCCTGATAGTCAGGGTCAATCACCCCAGACAATAATGTAATCCTCTTCTTGCTTTGTTGATCCAGGGGCGTGAGTAGCCCAAAGTGACCAGGTGGCAGTCTTAGATTCCAGTTCAGTGGAACCGTTTCTCCTGGTGGAAGCACTCCCCCTTTGGGAACTAAACCCTATAGACCAGCAGAGCTCAGGGTTGCAGGGATGGGAAGCAAAAATTTTCCTAGTGGATCACAACGGGTAATAGTAAGTGGTGCCACTCCCATTTCCACCCCTTGGTTCCTGGACTCATGGATCCTGGCTATGGTAGAAACAGCGCCATACAGTGGATGCTGATTCAGAGCATACATAACTTCTTGGAGAGCATTACCGCAGCCCTTCAAGGTATTGCCACCTAGTTGGCACTGTAATTGAGTTTTCAAAAGGCCATTCCACCATTCTATCAATCCAGCTGCTTCTGGATGATGGGGAACATGGTAAGACTAGAAAATTACATGAGCATGTGCCCATTCCCACACTTCATTTACTGTGAAGTGTGTTCCTTGATCAGAAGTAATGCTGTGTAGAATACCATGGCGATAGAAAAGACATTCTGTAAGCCCACAAATGGTAGTTTTGGCAGAAGCATTGGTGCAGGGAAAGCAAACCTGTATCCACAGTATGTGTCCATTCCAGTTAGAACAAATTGCTGCTGCTTCCATGAAGGGAGTGGTCCGATGTAATCAGCCTGCCCCCATGTAGCCAGCTGGTCACCTTGGGGAATGGTGCCATATTGGGGACTGAATGTGGGTCTCTGCTGCTGACAGATTAGGCACTCAGCAGTGGCTGTAGGCAAGTCAACCTTGGTGAGTTGAAGTCCATGTTGCTGAGCCCATGCATAACCTCCATCCCTACTGTTCTGGTTTGCTAGCTGCCGGAATGCAACACACCAGAGATGGATTGACTTTTACTAAAAGGGGATTTATTTTGTTGGTTCTTCAGAGGAAAGGCAGCTAACTTTCCACTGAGGTTCTTTCTTACGTGGAAGGCACAGGATGGTCTCTGCTGGTCTTCTCTCCAGGCCCCTGGGTTCCAACAACTTTCCCTGGGGTGACTTCTTTCTGCATCTCCAAAGGCCTGGGCTGAGCTGCAAGTGCTGAGATGAGGAATGCCAAGCTGCTTAGGCTGGGCTAAATTGCTCTCTCTCATTTAAGCACCAGCCAATTAAGTCAAACATCACTCACTGCAGCAGACACGCCTCCTAGCTGACTGCAGATGTAATTGGCAACAGATGAGGTTCACGTACCACTGGCTTATGTCCGCAGCAATAAGACTAGGTATGCTCACCTGGGCAAGTTGACAACTGAATCTAACACACCTACCATCATGACCACTTTGTTCATGAGCTCATTGGGCCAATGACAGAAGTTGCTGGCGAAAGAGGCTGACTGGTATCTACAGAATGGGTCATCTTACCCACTTGATGATTAAAACCTTCCTCTGCTGAAGTTACCTGCTGGTGCACTTTCACATGGGACACAAATATCTTCATGTTTTTAGCCCACTCAGAAAGGTCTATCCACATACTTCTTCCCAGACCTCTTTGTCACCAGTTTTCCAATTATGGTCTCTCCAAGTCCCTGACCATCCAGTCAAACTATTAACGGCTGCCTGTGAGTCAGTATACAAATGCCACCTATGGCCAGTTCTTCTGTTCTAGTTTGCTAGCTGCCAGAAAGCAATATACCAGAAATGGAATGGCTTTTAAAAAGGGGAATTTAGGGCGGGCCACAGTGGCTCAGCAGGTAAGAATGTTTGCCTGCCAAACCCGAGGACCCGGGTTCGATTCCTGGTGCCTGCCCATGTGAAAAAAAAAAAAAGGAATTTAATAAGTTTCAAATTTACAGTTCTAAGGCCGAGAAAATGTCCCAATATGTCCAATCAAAGGCAGCCAGGGAAAGATACCTTGGTTCAAGAAGGCTGATGAAGTTCAGGGTTTCTCTCTTAAGTAAGAAGGTACATGGCAAACACGGAGTCGTCTGCTAGCTTTTTCTCCTGGCTTCTGGTTTCATGAAGGTTCCCGGGAGGTGTTTTCCTTCTTAATCTCCAAAGGTCGCTGGCTCGTGGCCTCTCTGCTTCGTGGTGCTGCAGTATTCTCGGCTCTCTCCAAATCTCTTTCATTCTCCAAAATGTTTCCTCTTTTATACGACTCCAGAAACTTATCAAGACCCACCAAATGGGTGGAGACATGTCTCCACCTAATCCAGCTTAACAACCATTCTTGATTAAATCACATCTCCAGGGAGATGATCTGATTACTTTCAAACATGCAGTATTGAATAGGGATTATTCTGTCTTTATGAAATGGGGTTTTGATTAAAATATGGCTTTTCTAGGGAACATACATCATTTCAAACCAGCACACCTACCAAGTAAAATGAGCAACCAGGTGCCCTGCTCGAACTTCTGCCTGCAGGGAGAATTTCCCCTCACCACTGTCCTTTAAGAACACCCCAGAAAGGGTTTGGAGTGTTGCAGCTGTCCACTATTGGGTGGTACCAGCATATTGTGCTGAACCATCTGTAAACCAGGCCTGAGTTTTCTCTTCCTCAGTCAATTCACTGTAAGGAAGTCCCCAAGAAGCCATTGCTCTGGGATGGGAAAGAGAAGGTAATGGGGCAGGAGTGGAGACCATGGGCATTAGGGCCACTTCCTTATGTAACTTACTTGTGCCTTCAGGACCTGCTCTGGACCTCTGTTACTTATACCATTTCCATTTAATGATGGAGTGCTGCTTTGTACACCCAACTTTATGGCTTGATTGGTCAGACAACACTCAGCTCATGATAGGCAACTCAGGTCTCATGGTAACTTGGTGGCCAATGGTTAAGCGTTCAGTCTCTACTAAGGCCCAGTAGCAGGCCAAAAGCTGTTTCTCAAAGGAGAGTAGTTATCTGCAGCAGATGGTAAGGCTTTGCTCAAAATCCTAAGGATCTGCGTTGTGATTCTTCTATAGGGGCCTGCCAGAGACTCCAAACAGCATCTCTGTTTGCGACTGACACTTCCAGCACCATTGGATCTGCTGGATCATATGGCCCAAGTGGCAGAGCAGCTTGTACAGCAGCCTGGACCTGTCACAGTGCCTCCTCTTGTTCAGGTCCCCACTTAAAATTAGTAGCTTTTCTGGTCACTCGATAAACGGGCCCAAGTAGCGCACTCAAATGAGGAATATGTTGTTGCCAAAATCCAAAGAGACCAATTAGGTGTTGTGCCTGATTTTTGGTGGTAGGAGGGGCCAGATATAGCAACTTATCCTACACCTTAGAAGGGATATCTCGACATGCCCCTCACCACTGGACACCTAGAAATTTCACAGAGGTGGAAAGCCCCTGTATTTTTGTTGGATTTTTCTCCCATCCTCTGAAATGCAAATGCCTTACCAGTAAGTCTATAGTAGTTGCTACTTCTTGCTCATTAGGTTCAATCAACATGATATCATGAATATAATGGACCAGTGTGATGTCTTGTGGGAGGGAGAAACAATCAAGATCACTGCGGACAAGATTATGACATAGGGCAGGAGAGTTGATATACCCCTGAGGTAGGACAGTGAAAGTATATTGTTGAGCTTGCCAGCTGAAAGCAAACTGTTTCTGGTGATCCTTCCTAACAGCCATTGAGAAAAAAGGATTTGCCAGATCAATAGCTGCTTACCAGATACCAGGGGATGTACTGATATGCTCAAGCAATTGATACCACATCTGGAACAGCAGCTGCAATTGGGTTACCACCTGGTTGAGTTTACAATAATCCACTGTCATCCTCCGAGACCCATCCATTTTCTGCACAGTCCAAATAGGAGAGTTGAATGGGGATATGGTGAGAATCACCATCTCTGCATCCTCCAAGTCCTTAAGAATGGCAGTAATCTCTGCAATCCCTCCAGGAATCCGGTATTGCTTCTGATTTACTATTTTGCTAGGTAGGGGCAATTCTAGTGGCTTCCACTTGACCTTTCCCACCATAATAGCCCTCACTGCATGAATTAATGAGCCAGTGTAGGGATTCTGCCAGTTGCTCAGTGTGTCTGTTCCAATTATACATTCTGGAACTGGGGAAATAACTACAGAATGAGTCTGGGGCCCACTGTACCCACTGTGAGACAGACCTGCGCTAGAAGTCCATTGATCACCTGGCCTCCATAAGCCCCCACTCTGACTGGTGGACCAGAGTGATGTTTTGGGTCCCCTGGAATTAATGTCACTTCTGAACCAGTGTCTAATAATCTCCAAAATGTCTGCTCATTTCCTTTTCCCCAATACACAGTTACCCTGGTAAAAGGCCGTTAATCTCCTTGGGGAAAACAGCTTTTGAAAAATGATATTCAGTGTGCTCACGGTGATGAAGGAAAATACTGGGAAAGAAATAAAGGATACTAGGGAACAAATGACATTACTTGAGTCAAGAAACTCAATAAAGAGAAATTTTTGAAAGGACCCAAATGACTACTGGAGTTAAAGACCACATTAGACAATTGAAATGTGTCAGGCTGAGAAGTAAAAAGGAAAAAGAATCACAAAATGCAAAACTAGCCTAAGAAACCTGTGGCACACCACCAAGCAAACCAGTATACACATTATGGGAATCTAAGAAGGAAAAGGAAGAGAAAAAGTGGTAGATGAATTATTTAAAAAATGATGGCAGAAAACTTCCCAATCTAGGCAAAAGACAAACATGCAAGAAGCTCATAAATACTATATAGGATAACTATGTAGAGCAATATGCCCAAACACATAGTCAAACTATCAAATGCAAAAGACAAGGAGAGATTTCTAAAACTGCAATAGCAAAACAGTTGTGTACAAGGGAGTCCCAATAAGATTATGATTATATGCCAATTTCATATCAGAAGCCATAGAGACAAGAAGACAGTGAGATGAAATATTTGATGTTCTGTGCTAGTTTGAAACTGTTATGTACCCCAGAAAAGCCATGTTTTTTAAAATATTGAGTCAATTGTGCTTGGTGGGATCTTTTTGACTAAGTTTTTTTCCATGGAGATGTGACCCACCCAGTTGTGAGTGGGACCTTTTGATTAGGTAGTTTTCATGGAGTTGTGTCTCCTCCCATTTAAGATGGGTCACTTACTGAAGTCTTCTAAGAAAGAGCCATTTTTAGAAAAAGCTTTAGAGCCAACAGGGCCCACACAGCTAGAGACGTTTGGAGATGAAGAAGGAAAATGACCCCGAGGAAGCCTCATGAAATAAGAAGCCTGGAGAGAATGCTAACCAGTGTCACTATGTGCTTTCCCAGCTGACCGAGGTGTTCCAGACAGCATCAGCCTTTCCTGAGTGAAGGTAACCTCTTGTTAGTGCCTTAATTTGGACATTTTCATGGCCTTAGAATTGTAAACATGCAACTTGATAAATTCCCTTTTTAAAAGCCATTCTATTACTGGCATATTGCATTCTGGCAGCTTAACAAATGAAAACATGTGCTGAAAGAAAGCAATTGCCAATGAAGTATTTTATTTCTAGGGAAGCTTTCTTTAGAAACTGAGGGAGAACCAAAAAATTAAAAAATAATAAAAAATAAACTGAGGGAGAGATTAAGACATTCCTAGATAAACAAAAGCACTTTAGAACCTATAAGAAGTAGGCAAGGACTTACATACCAAAAAACTGCAATGCAGTATTACTGGCATTTATAAGAACCCATATGTTTACCTTTAGTAGGTGACATTCTCCTCCCTCTTTGAGCAACTGTCTAGTGTCCTTTCCTTTCAGTTTGAAGAACTCCTATTAGCATTGCTTGTAGGGCACGTCTAGTTGTAATAAACTCCCATGGTTGCATGAGACACTTTTATAGAGACTCATATTTACAGATATCTTCTGTTAGTTTCCGGAGAGAACCCTGACTACTACAAGTTTGGTTCCAGGAGTGGTTCTTGAAAAACAAAATCTTGAAAATAGGCTTTTGCAATTGGTTTTCTACTCTGAGTGGACTCAAAAGTGCTAATGAATCTATTTCAAACAGTCAAGATGGCACTGACATTCCATAGTGCAAGTTGGCAGTGACACAAAATATCCCCCCATTTGATTCTGCTAATTGGATGCTTATATGAGGCAAGGTCCTGGGTGATAATGTTTTTGATAATTTAGCAGAGTTTTTGGAGTTAAAATGTATAATGATATTCGCTGGTTGCTCCTAAATATGCTGGATACAGTTATAAAAGAAAGGGATGACCTGAAGGCTTCAAATTTGCAGCTTAAGTGCTGCATGAAAGATGTAAAATTTCTATGTGTGCCCTGAAAGAAAATCGTGTTTCTTGTGGGTGCAGACTTGACATCTCTGAAAACAAGACCCCAGAATCTCATTGTGTGAGTAGCAGGTTTATAACGTAAGCTGAAATCTTAACCTGGCAGGGTGTTTACTGTTAAAGTGAGGGCGTTGATTGAAAAGGAATGTGATCCTGAAAATTGGAATGGACACATAGGTTGATAATGATGGCAATGGGTATATTTAAACCCTAGATTCTCCTGAGTCTTTACTAGATGAAACTATAGTCATCTGCCCTGAGGAAATAGCCATCTAATCTTGAGACAGCCTACCTTGAGGAAACATCTTCCTGCCATGTCTGCCCTGAGGTATTATTAGCTAACCTCCACGTGAGGAATTAACCCTTCAGTGCCTCCCAAATCTGTAAGCATCTCCCCTGGGGAGGTGTGCTATACTCCGAAAGAGCTGCATTAGTTTTCCAATTTATATAGACAGAAATCAGGGGAATATGTGTGGGAATGGATATTAAGGGTGTTGGATAATGGTGGAAGGAATATAAAGCTGGATCAAGCTGAATTATTGATATGGGCTGTTCTAGTTTGTTAGCTGCCAGAATGCAATATACCAGAAATGGAATGGCTTTAAAAAATTTAATAAGTTGCCGAGAAAATGTTCCAATTAAAACAAGTCTATAGAAATGTCCAATCTAAGGCATCTGGGGAAAGATACCTATGTTCAAGAAAGCTGATGAGGTTCAGGGTTTCTCTCTCAGCTGGAAGGGCAAGGTGAAGTCTTCTAGCTTTCTTTTCTGGCTTCTTGTTTCATGAAGCTCCCCGGGAGGCATTTTCCTTCTTCATCTTCAAGGGTCACTGACTGGTGGACTCTCTGCTTCGTGGTTCTACGGTATTCTCATGGCTGTCTTTATTCTCTACTCTCTCAGAATCTTGTGGCTTTCTCTCATTCTCTAGCTTTTTTCTATGTGCTTTCTTCTTTTAAAGGATTCCAGTAAAACCAATCAAGACCCACCTGGAATGGGTGGAGACATGACCCCACCTAATCAAGTTTAATGCCCACATTTGATTGAGTCACATCTCCATGGAGATAAGCTAATTAAAGTTTCCAAAATGCAGAACTGAATAGGGATTAGAAGAAACCGTTGCTCCCACAAAGTTGATTAGGATTAAAACATGGCTTTTATAGGGTATATAAACCTTTTCAAACTGACACATGGGACCACTAAGCAAAGATTCGGGATTCAGTGTTGTATCTCAAGGCAGTAGAAAGGGCATTAACATTTTGTATAGGTGATTGACTGAAACATGGATTAAAAGATGACTGACATTACCTGAAGTTGAAATGCCAGAACTGCTCTGGTATAATGTAGTTGAGGGGATTCAAGGTCTTAGAGAGATTGGAATGACAGGGTGGATTTATAATGAAGACCTGCTCAAATGACTTCTGCCAGCTAGCTCAAATACCCAGAAGTGTCCAGAAAACACACCTTTTACTAGGAGTATGAGGAATAAATTTGTGAAACTAGCTCCATTATCCCTGAACAGCTCTGTACTCACTCTTCCTTGTTGGTGAGATATTACTCTGGGAACTGCTGTCACTGAGCTGCAGTCTTTAAACACAATGGCAATGATAAGATCCAGAGTTGGCAGGTCACAAAGCAACATTTAATTGCCAGACAAGATGGGCATGGCTACCATAATAGCAGACTCAAAGTAACCGTCAAAACACTATGACTCACAAAGACCCATGGTGTTCACGAGTAAATCATGGCCTACCTAGAAGTATAATAGATGGGTAATCTACCAAATTCTTGTTTGAGCTGTATTAGCAGAAGGGTTCTATGTCAAGTGAGTACAAGTCTAATTTGAGTTGCAGAAATAGAGTCACAGCCCCCACACTTAAGACACTTTAAAGACACAGAATCCCTTGAATGAGGGGAGGGCCAGGTCCCTTTGGGGAAGGGCCCCTTGAATGGGGGAGGACTCAGTATCCTTGGAGAAGGATTCTTTTGCACTGCCAAATATTTATACTGTTAATCTTCCCCCACAGGCTTCCCCAAGGAGACCTATGGCATTTTACCACAGTAACTGCATTGGGGAAAAGGAAATGATCAGATATTTCAGGGATAATTAGACACTGGCTCAGAAGGAACATTAATTTTAGGAGACCCAAAACACCACTCTGGTTCATTAATTAAAGTGGGGGCTTATGGGAGTCAGGTCATCAATGGAGTTGTAGCTCAAGTCCATCACATAGTGGGACCATTGGTCTCCAGATCCATTCTGTAGTTATTTTGCCAGTTCCAGGATGCATAATTGGAATAGACATACTCAGCAACTGGCAGAATCACCACATTCATTCCATGACTCATGGAGTAAGGGCTATTATGGTAGGAAAAGCCGAATGGAATTCACTAGAACTGCTGCTACCTAGCAAAATAGTAAATCAAAAGCAATAACAGATTTCTGGAGGGATTGCAGAGATTAGTACCTCTCCTAAGGAATTGAAGTTTGCAGGGGTGGTGAGTCTGACCAAATCCCAGTCAACTCTCCTATTTGTCCTGTGCAGAAAACAGAAGGGTCTTGGAGGATGACTGTGGTTTACTGTTAACCCAGTAGTGACTCCAATTGCAGCTGCTGTCCCAAGCTGCTGTTCCAGTTGTGGTGTCATTGCTTGAGCAAATCAACACATCCCCTGGTATCGGGTATGCTAATGATCTGGAAAGTGTTGGTTTTTTTGTTTGTTTGTTTGTTTTCTCAATAGTTGTTAATAGGGACCACCAGAAACAGTTTGATTTCAGCTGGCAAAGCCAGCAGTATACCTTCCCTGTCCTACCTCAGGGGTATATCAACTCCCCAGCTCTATTTCATAATTTTATCTGCAGGCATCTTGATCATTTCTCCTTTGCACAAGACATCATACTATCGTGATTGGAACTGGGGAGCAAAAAGTAGCAATTACTATAGGTTTATTGATAAAGCATTAGTGTGTCAGAGGATGACAGATAATTCCAACAATAATACAAGGGACTTCCACATCAGTGAAATTTCTAGGTGTCCAGTAGTTTTGAGCATGTTGAAATATTCCTTCTAAGTTAAAGGATAAACTATTGCATCTGGCCTGTCCTATGTCCAAAACAGAGGCAAAACTCCTAATTGGTCTCTTTGGATATTAGAGACAACATATTCCTCATTTGGGTGCACTGCATGGCCCATTTATCTAGTGACCAAAACACTGCTAGTTTTGAGGGGGACTGGTACAAGAGGAAGTTTTGCAACAGGTCCAGACTGCTGTAACAGCTGCTCTGCCATTTGGGCTATATGATCCAGTAGATCTAATGGTGCTGAAGTGTCAGTGGCAAATAGAGATGCTGTCTGGAGCTTTTGGCCAGCTCCTGTAGGAAAATCACAATGCAGGCCATTAGGATTTTGGAGGAAAGTCTTGCCATCCTCTATAGATTACTTTCCTTTTGGGAAACAGTTCTTGGCTTGTTCCTGGACCTTAGTCGAGACTGAATACTTAACCATGGGTCATGGTTGTCTATCATGATCTGGGTGTAGTCTGACCCACCAAGCCATACAGTTGGGTATTCATGGCAGCACTCCATCATAAAATTGAAATGGTGTATATGAGATAGAGCCTGGGCAGGTCCTGAAGGCACAAGTAACTTAAATGAGGAAGTGGCCCTTATGCCCATGGCCCCTGCTCTTGCCACATTACCTTCTCTTTCCCATCCCACAGCTATGACCTCTTGGGGAAATCCCTTATAGTCAGCTAAGTGATGAAGAGAAAACTTGGGACTGGTTTACTGATATTTCTGCACGATGTGCAGGTGCCACCCAAAAGTAGACAGGTACAGCACTGCAGCCCCTCTCTGGGATGTCACTAAAGGACAGTGATGACAGGAAATTCCCCTGGTTGGAAGAACTTCAGGCAGTGCACCTAGTTGTTTATTTTGCTTGGAAGGAGAACTGGCAGATGTGCTTATATACTGTTGCATACTGTTTCATGGGTTTGGCTGAATGGCCAGGGACTTGGAAGGAGCACGATTGGAAGATTGGTGACAAGAAAACTTAGGGAAGAGGTATGTGACTTTTCTGAGTTGGTAAAAATGAAGGTAATTGTGTCCCATGTCAGTGCACACCAGAGGATGACTTCAGCAAAGGAAGGTTTTAATAACTAAGTGGATAAATGTCCCATTCTGTGGAAGCCAATCAGTCTCTTTCCCCAGATACTCCTGTCATTGTCCAATGGGTGCATGAACAAAATGGTTATGGGGTAAGGATGCAAGTTATATATGAGCTTAGGAATATGAAGTTTCACTTTCCAAGGCTCACCCAGCCACAGTCATTGCTGACTGCTCAATCTGCCAGCAGCAGAAAACAACACTCAGCCCCTGAGATGGCACCACTCCCCTAGGTGATCAACTTGTTACCTGGTGGCAGGTTGATTATTTTGGACCACTTTCATCATGGAAGGGCAGCAGTTTGTTCTAACTGGAATAGACACATCCTCTGAATATGGGTTTGCCTTCTGTGAATGCAGTGCTTCGGTAAAAACTACCATCCATGGACTTACAGAATGCCTTCTCCACCATCATGGTGTTCCATACAGCATTGCTTCTGCTCAAGGAATCCACTTAATAGCAAATGAATTTCTGAAATGGGCACATGTTCATGGAATTCTCTGGTTTTACCATGTTCCCCATCATCCTGAAGTAGCTGGATTTACAGAATGATGGAATGGCCTTTTGAAGGTTCAAGTATGGTGACAGTCAGGAGGCAATACATTGCAGGGATGAGGCAATATTCTCTGGGAGGCTTTGTATGCTCTGAATCAGCATCAACTGTATGGTCCTGTTTCTCCCATTGCCAGGATTCTCGGGTCCCGGAATCAAGCGCTGGAAATGGGAGTGGTACCACTCTTACTCCTAGTGATCCATTAGGAAAATTTTTGTTTCCTGTCCCTGCAACCTTGAGATCTTCTGGTCTACAGATCTTAGTTCCAGAAGGAGGAGTGCTTCTGGACAATAATGATTCCATTGAACTGGAAGGTATGACTTCCATCTAGCCACTTTGGGCTTCTTGTGCCTCTGAATCAACAGGGGAAAAAAGGAATTAAGTGTGTTGCTGGTGTGATTAATCATGACTGTTACGGGGAACTAGGACTGAAACTACACAATGGAAGTAAAGAAGAGTTTTCTTGGAATACAGGAGATTCCCTAGGACATCTTTTAGTACTAACATGCCCTGTGATTATCGTCAATGGACAATCACAACTACCCAATCCAAGCAGGACTACCAGTGGCCCAGAAATTTCAGGAATGAAGGTTTGGTCACCCTTCTAGGCAAAGAACCATGGCCAGCTGCAGTGCTTGCTGAGACTAAAGGGAACATGGAATGAATACTGGAAGAAGGCAGTGATAAATATGAACTACAAGCACATGACCAGCTACAGAAATGAAGACTAATAGTATAAATATTTCTCCCTTCTTTTGTTATAAGTATATTTGTATTTGCACATAAAGCAAATATCTTCTCTCCATCTTATCCCCTTTATCTTATGACATAAAAAGTATTATTCACGTTATAACATTTAAGTTATAAGATATCAAGTTTGAGTGAATATTACCCAAGGACTTTCACCCTATTCTGGACATATCTAGTGTTCAGAATAGACACTAAATCTATTTAGCAGTATAGTCAGCATTGTTAGATGAGAAATATGTTTGGCTTTTTTTTGTTTTATATTTAGAAATTAAGTATGGTTTAAGGTGATGCATAAAGTTGCCTAGTTGACAAGGGGTGGACACTGTGATAGTTAGGTTTGGTGTCAACTTGGCCAGGGGATGGTGTTCAGTTGTTCTGTTGCTGTGGACTTAAAGGCTCGGTATGTGAATTTTATCTATGGCTGACTGCATCTATGGTCGGCTAAGGGGAGTGCCTTCCTCGATGAGTGACATTTAATTTAATCAGCTGGAGGCTAAAAAGGAGAAATCAGGAGAGAGTCTCTCTCTACACTTCAGCTGGCCAGCTTCTCCTGGAAAATTCATCAAAGACTTTTATCAGATTTGTTGGGTCACCGACTGCCCTGTGGAGTTTGGACTCATGCATCCCCATGGTTGCATGAGACACTTTTATAGAGACTCATTGTATTAGCTGAGGCTCTCTAGAGAAACAGAATCAACAGGAAATAGCCGTAGATATAAAATTTATAAAAGTGTCTCACGTAACTGTGGGAATGTAGAGTTCAAGGTCTGTAAGGAAGGCTGCAAGCTGGTAGTTATGATGAACTTCCTTAATGAACTCTCAGGAGAGGCTGTCTGGACAACTGTAGGAATGGAAGAGTCCAAAATCCGTAGGACAGGCTGTGAAGCTGACGACTTCAGTGAAGGGTCTGGATGAACTCCACAGGAGAGCATTGCTGGCTGAAGCAAGAAGAGAGACAGTCTCTTCTGTGTCCTCCATAAAAGCCTTCCAGTGATTAGATTAAGCATCACTCATTGCAGAAGACACTCCCCTTAGCTGATTACAAATGCAATCAGCTATGGATACAGCTGATGTAATCATGATTTAATAATGATTTAAGTCCATGAAATGTCCCCATAGCAACAGACAAGCCAGCACTTGCCCAACCAGACAAACAGGCACCAACACCTGACCAAGTTGACACATGAACCTGACCATGAAAGTCCACCCCCTGTCAATTTGGCAGCTATATACATCACCTTAAACCATACTTAATCTCTAAATAGAAAATAATAACAGATACATTTTTTCCTCACCCAACAATACTCAACTGTACAACTGGAAATGCATTAAATCTCCCCAGAATAGGGTGCAAGTCCTTGGGTAATATTCATTCTCAAACTTGATATCTTGCAAGAAACTTCCATGAGTGACTCACTTGACTATGGTTCCTGGTGTCCATCCCCCACCCTTGAGACTGATAGCTCCCTGTCAGCCCAGTTATGGACTGGCTGGTTGCTATGGGCTGGGAGAGTAAGGGATGTGCACTAAACTGGGAAACAATGGAGACACAGCACAATTCTGATTCAACTGTTGGTCAACAAAATTGTACCACTGGGTCCCATGGCTTTGGTTCTTCCCAAACAAGCATCCACAGCACCACATTGCCATTATTTCCACCCACCTCAGAAGCAGAGGGGAGAGAGAATTTAAAAATAACTTACCTTTATAGGGCCATGGGGAATAGGTTGCAAAAGAGAGTCATCTGCTATGAGGGCTGGGACAGTGCAGTTCTGGGAAGTTGCTTTCCTGATCTTCTTTACAGGCCCTTTGGAACTGGTCTGCAACTCCTGCATGAGACCTTGTCCCTGTCTTGCTGGGAAATACTAACAGACCAAATGCCAAAGACAAGCTTAAACACAAACCCAAATAACAAAATCTTAGACAAGAGAAGGAAACTTTCAGAATAACCCTATCAAGATAATCAGATGCCCAGATGCCAGTAAAAAATTACAAGGCATTCTAAGATATGAAAAGATATAGCCAAGAAAAAAGGTGAAATTTAAAAATCAAAAGACATAAAATTTGAAACAACTAATCAAAGTTTTTCAAACAAATCTCTAAGCCAATTCAACAAGATGGCTAGAGAGATAAAGGATATTAAGAAGACACTGTGTGAGCATAAAGTAGAATTTTAAAATATACAAAAAATAATTTATAGGAAAGAAAGACACAAGAGATGAAATTTAAAATACAATAGAGACATACAACAGCTGATTTGAAGGGGCAGAAGAAAGGATCAGCAAGCCAGAAGACAGAGCAACAAAATTTGAACAAAGAACAGATGGAGAAAAGAAGGTAAAAATGTGAGCAGGGTCTCAGGGAAATGAAGGAAGACACTAAGTATGTAAGCATGTGAATTATGAGTGTCTCAGAAGGAGAAGAGAAAGGAAAAGGGCCAGAAAGAATATTTGAAGAAATGATGGCCAAATATTTCCTAACACTTCTGAAAGATATGCAGATGCATATCCAAGAAGCCCAACATACTCCAAAAAGAATAAACCATAATAGACCCATTCCAAGACACATTCTAATCAGAATGCCACTGCCAAAGAATTCTGAAAGAATAAAGAGAAAAGCCGTTCATAATTACAAGGGAATTACAATAAGGTTAAATGCAAATTTCTCATCAGAAACCATGGAGATGAGAAGGCAGTAATAAAATCTACTTAAAGTCCTAAAAGGGAAAATCTGCCAGCCAAGAATTATTTATCTGGCACAAATGCCCTTCAAAATTGAGGGTGAGGTTAAAATATTTACATATAAACAGGAAGTAAGTTCATTAACAAGAGTCCTGCCCTATAGGTAATACAAAAAAGAGTTCTGCAGGCTGAAAAGAAAAGACAAAAGAGAGGAGTTTGAAGGATTTTTCAGAAATTAAGATTGTTAATAAGGGTTTACAGACTCATTGTAAACCCAAGGACACAAATAGGTGAAAAGTGAGAGGCTGGAAAATGAAATTTCATGCACCCCATAACCAAAAACATTTGGGGCAGTTATACTAATATTGGACAAAATACCCTTTAAATTCAAAAA
Organism: Tamandua tetradactyla; assembly: GCF_023851605.1. Lineage (NCBI taxonomy): Eukaryota > Metazoa > Chordata > Mammalia > Pilosa > Myrmecophagidae > Tamandua > Tamandua tetradactyla. Next base: position 3,981,133 of record NC_135328.1, read on the forward strand.
TGTTGTAAGAGAAAAAGAAGGACATTACATAGTAATGTAAGGGGGCAATCCAACAAGATGAAATAACAATCATAAATATTATTTGCCTCAGGTATTTTGCTGCAAAAAACCTAAAATGCAAATACCAAAATACCAAAATGCACCTAACAGTGCAGCAAAATACCTGAGGCAAACAATGGAAAAACAGAGGGAGAAATTATGTTGCATAAAATAAATCAGGTGCAAAAGGGCAAATATTGTATGATATCACTAACATGAGCCAATTATAATTAAAAAAAACTCTTAAAGTTAAAATCTCAAGTATACGTTAACAGAAAATAGAATGTTGGTAGAGAGTGGGGAGCAGATACTTAAATGTGTGCAGAATTTTTAATTGGGTGTAATTAAATGCTTAAAAGGGGATATGGGTGATGGTACCACAAAATGGTGAGCTTAATTGACAGCACCGAGTGATGTGTGTGATTGAAGTTAAAGAGGGAGGTTTAAAGTAGATATGTCACTAGAAGGAAAGCTAGAGGATAAAACAGGGTACTTTATAAAACGGTAAATCCTGTGGTGGATGATGACTGTGGTTAATAGTACAAATATAAACATGTTCTTTCATGAACTAAAACAAATGCGTCACTGTTACAAGGTGCTAATAATAGAATGGTATATGGGGAAAGATTAATCTACTGTAAACTACGGGCTATAGCTAATAATATATTAATTTTCTTTTCATTAATAGTGCCAGATGTACCACACTAATTCTAGGAACTTATCTTCTAGGGAAGATAAAAGGTAGAGAATATGTTGGGTTTTTTTTTTCTGGAGTAATCAAAATGTTCTAAAATTGTGGTGAAGAATGCACAACTATGTGATACTATGAATCATTCATTGTATACTTTGGAAAGATAGCATGATATGTGAATATATCTCAATACAACCCCTGGGAAAAAAGAAAAATTTAAAGTCAGAGATCTAAGCCCAAAACTGGAACAACTACAAAGAAGATGAGCAAACTAAACCCATAACAATCAGAAGGAAGGAAATAACAAAGATTAATGTTGGAGATAAATGAAATAGAGAATTAAAAAAAAAAATGGAATCAACAAAACCAAAATCTGATTCTATAGAAAGATCAATGAAATTAATCCTTCATGTATACTGATGAAGGAAAATAGGGGGGACTCAAATAACTAAAATCAGAAATGGAAAGGGGGATATTACTACTCATCCCACTGAAATAAAAGGACAGAAGATGCTATGAAAAATATGGCGACATAGTTCAACTGGTGTACCAGCTTTTTTTGTGAAATTTTCAGGATTTTTTTATATAGGATCATGTCATATGTAAGCAGCAAAATTCAAGAAAGTGGTGGCGTTACAAGATAACATGCAAAAATTAGTGTTGTTTCTATGCATGTGTAATGAACAATCTGAAGGGGAAATCAAGAAAAAACTCCATTCACAATAGCAACAAAATAATCAAATATCCAGGAATATATTTTAACAAAGATGAAAAGAACTTGTTCACAAAAAACTAAAATCATTACTGCAATTAATTAAAGAAGGTACAAAAATGTAAGGACATTATGATTTCATGTTTTGGAAAACTATGTATTGTTGAGATGTCGGTTCCATCCAAAGTGATTTCCAGATCAGTACAATCCAAATAAAAATTCCAGCAGCCTCTTTGTAGAAATGGAAAACCAATCATCAAATAATTATGGAAGAATAAGGGACCTGAAGACACAAAATCATTGTAACAGAAAAAAAAATGAAGTTAAAGGACTCAAATTTTTCAATTTTAACCTTATTGCAAAGCAACTGCAATCAGAACAGCATGGTATTGATATATTGATATAACACCAATGGAGTTGAATTGAGTCTTCAGAAGTAAGCCATTATATCTATGGGTAATTGATTTTTGGCAAGGGTACCAAGTCCTCCAAATGGGGGGAAAATACTATGTTCAACAAATGGTGCTGGAAAAACTAGATATCCAAATGCAAAAGAATGAGGGTTGACCCCTTCTGGACATAATATACAAAAATTAACTGAAAATCTCAAAATGGGTCAAAAACCTAAATATTAGAACCAAGAATATAAAACTCCTAGAAGAAAATAGAAAGAAGCATGTTAGGATCTTGTATTAGGCGATGTTTTCTTAGACTTTATATCTAAAGCACAAACAACAAAAGAAAAAATTGAAAAAACATGAAATCATCAAAATTAAAACTTTTGTGCATCAAAGGACTTTGTCAAAAAGTAAAAAGATAATCTACAGAATGAAAGAAAATATCTGGAAACCATATGTGCTGGTTTGAAAGGAAGTATGCCCCCTAGAAAAGCCATGTTTTAATCAAAATCCCATTTCATAAAGGTAGAATAATTCCTATTCAATACTGTATGTTTGAAACTGTAATCAGATCATCTCCCTGGATGATGTGATTTAGTCAAGAGTGCTTGTTAAGATGGATTAGGGGAGATGTGTCTCCACCCATTTGGGTGAGTCTTGATAAGTTTTGGAGTCCTATAAAAGAGAAAACATTTTGGAGAATAAGAGATTAGAGAGAGCAGAGCAGAATGACATAGCCATGAGAAACAGAGTCCACCAGCCAGTGACTTTTGGAGATGAAGAAGGAAAATACCTCCTGGGGTGCTTCATGAAACAGAAGCCAGGAGAAGAAGCTAGCAGATGATGTCATGTTCACCATGTGCCCTTCCAGATGAGAGAGGAACCCTGACTGTGTTCACCATGTACCTTTCCGGATGAGAGAAAGAAATTGTGACTGTGTTCACCACATGCCCTTCTACTTGAAAGAGAAACCCTGAACTTCACTGGCCTTCTTGAACCAAGGTATCTTTCCCTGGATGCCTTAGATTGGACATTTCTATAGACTTGTTTAATTGGGACATTTTCTCGGCCTTAGAACTATAAACTAGCAACTTATTAAATTCCCCTTTCAAAAGCCATTCCATTTCTGGTATATTGCATTCTGGCAAGTAGCAAACTAGAACAACATGCAATAAGCACATACACATATTCACAAATATATATCTACAAATATATTTATTAATTTTTTCTCAGTACCATTTCTATCCGATGTTTTGTAATCTCAGTGCCGTCTCTACCCAAGGCTCTGTAAAATGAACTATAAAGTATAATTAAGAACAGTCCTGATTTTTGAGGGGCAAGAGGGCAGCATAATAAGGTATGGAATTTAGTTAATTCTCCAGAGCACTAAATAATCAGGAACAGTACAGAACAACTTCTAGGGGAACATCAGTGTTCTAGTTTGCTAGCTGCCAGAATGCAACACACCAGAGATGGATTGGCTTTTAATAAAAGGGTGTTTATTTTGTTAGTTCTTCAGAGGAAAGGCAGCTAACTTTCCACTGAGGTTCTTTCTCACATGGAAGGCACAGAATGGTCTCTGCTGGTCTTCTCTCCAGGCCCCTGGGTTCCAACAACTTTCCCTGGGGTGACTTCTTTCTGCATCTCCAAAGGCTGGGCTGAGCTGCGAGTGCTGAGATGAAGAATGCCAAGCTGCTAGGCTGTGCTACATTGCGTTCTCTCATTTAAGCACCAGCCAGTTAATTCAAACATCACTCATTACAGCAGACATGCCTCCTAGCCAACTGCAGATGTAATTAGCAACAGATGAGGTTCACGTACCATTGGCTTGTGTCCGCAGCAACAGAACTAGGTATGCTCACCTGGCCAAGTTGACAACTGAATCTAGCTAACACAATCAGTGACTGGACACACAGTATATACTAGTCTGTGACCATGTGGAATGGTTGAGAGCCCACACAGAACTGTAAATTCCCCAAGCCACAGAGGCTTGTGTACCTCACCCACAGGTACAGCAGGTTGGTTCTCTAAGGGGAATGGAAATAGATGTTACTAGAAGGAAGGGCTTAGCTCAACCAAGCCCAATTGCAGAATTAATTAACAAATTCTGACTACTGAAAGCAGGCCCTCAGCACAAATAAACCTGGAATAAGCACTAAATGAACTAGAAGATTTTGTCCCCACAGAAAGGGGGCTGACAGAAAAAATCAGAGACTTTTTTAGTTGGATAGTACAAAATACATGAAAAGGGCTGGATCCCAAGAAAATGGAGCACATAGAGCCTGGATATACATAGAGCCACATACCAACTTAAGCCTTTTATTGACAGACCCAAGGAGCAGGGGTCTGGCTTTGAAAAGGTTTTTCTGCTTTTCTGTTTTATTTTGTTTTTAACTCAACAGCTCATTAGATAGAACTGGAAGTGCTCTTAGGCTCCAGCACTGCCCAAGGCTTGGGCAGAATTATGCTTGTCTGAGAGACAAAGTAACTAGTCAGATGATAGCAGTTGATTCACTAAAGAGTGTTGTTCTGGTTGGCTAGCTGCCAGAATGCAACACACCAGAGATGGATTGGCTTTTAATAAAAGGGGATTTATTTTGTTAGTTCTTCAGAGGAAAGGCAGCTAACTTTCAACTGATGTTCTTCCTTACATGGGAAGGCACAGGATGGTCTCTGCTGGCCTTCTCCCCAGGCCTCTCAGTTCCAACAACTTTCCCCAGGGTGATTCCTTTCATGGAGTCTAGAGGCTTCATAGGAAAGTCTGACAACATGCTGAGTCTCACATTCAGGGAAATTTATGCTGACTACACTTTCCTCTGAAGATGTGGGTCTATCTGGCCTGGGAAAATCTGCCTGGGGTCTATAATATCTGAGGAGACCCTCCTCAAAAAAAGACTCCATATGTACAGGGCAAGAAACAGAAAAACAAGAATTGAAAAATTCTGATCAGTTAAACAGAACCTATGCTAGAGGTCTAGAATAAGTTGAACTGAATGTCAAAGAACAGATAGAGAATAAAGCCATCCAGCAAGAAAATCCTAGGTAAAAGAGTGAACAACCTCCAAAATAAACCAGTTAAGGAAATCAAATGCTTAGATACCAGCAAAAAAAAAGAGTCATTCTAGGAAAATTTCAAATATGGCCCAGTCAAAGAACAAGCCAACATTTCAAATGAGATACAGGAGTTGAAACAAAGGATTCAGGATGTTCAAATGGACATGGAAAATCTCATCAAATCAATGAGTTGAGGGAGAATATAAAGAAGACTGGGTGGACAAAATAAACTCTTACCCACATGATTATTAAAACCTTCCTCTATTGAAGTCACCTGGGTGTGCATTCACATGGCGCACACATATCTTCATGTTTTTAGCCCACTCAGAAAGGTCTATCCACACACTTCTTCCCCAGACCTCTTTGTCACCAATTTTCCAATTATGGTCTTTCCAAGTCCCTGACCATCCAGCCAAACCATTAGCAACAGCCCATGAGTCAGAATACAAATGCACCTCTGGCCAGTTCTCCTTCCATGCAAAATGAGCAACCAGGTGCACTGCTCAAAGTTCTGCCTACTGGGAGGATTTCTTCTCACCACTGTCCTTCAAGAACATACCAGAAAGGGGTTGTAGTGTTGCAGCTGTCCACTTCTTGGTGGTACCTGCATATTGTGCTGAACCATTTGTAAACCAGGCCCGAGTTTTCCCTTCCTCAGTCAATTCACTGTAAGGAACTCCCCAAGAGGGATAGCTCTGGTCTGGGAAAGAGAAGGTAATGTGGCAGGAGTAGAGACCGTGGGCATTTGGGCCACTTCTTCATGTAACTTACCTGTGCCTTCAGACCTGCTCTGGCCCTATCTCGTATATACCATTTCCATTTTACAATAGAGTGCTGCTGTGCACGCCCAACTTTATGGCTTGGTGGGTCAAACAACACCCATGTCATGATAGGCAACTCAGGTCTCATGGTAACTTGGTGGCCAATGGTTAAACATTCAGTCTCTACTAGGGCCCAGTAGCAGTTCAAAAGCTGTTTCTCAAAAGAAGAGTAGTTATCTGCAGCAGATGGTAAGGCTTTGCTCCAAAATCCTAAGGGTCTGCATTGTGATTCTCCTATAGGGGCCTGCCAAAGGCATCTCTATTTGCAACTAACACTTCTAGCACCATTGGATCTGCTGGATCATATGGCCCAAGTGACAGAGCATCTTGTACAGCAGCCTGGACCTTTTGCAGAGCCTCCTGTTGTTCAGGTCCCCACTCAAAATTAGCAGCTTTTCTGGTCACTCAATAAATGGGCTGGAGTAGCACACCCAAATGAGGAATATGCTTTTGCTGAAATCCGAAGAGACCAACTAGGTGTTGTGCCTCTTTTTTGGTGGTAGGAGGGGCCAGATGCAGCAACTTATCCTTCACCTTAGAAGGGATATCTCTGTATGTCCACACCACTGGACACCTAGAAATTTCATTGAGGTGGAAGGCCCCTGTATTTTTGTTGAATTTATCTCCCATTCTCTGAAATGCAAATGCCTTACCAGTAAGTCTAGAGTTGTTGCTATTCTTGCTCACTAGGTCCAATCAACATGATATCATCAATATAATGGACCAGTGTGATGTCTTGTGGGAGGGAGAAACGATTAAGTTCCCTGCAGACAAGATTATGACATAGTACTGGAGAGTTGATATACCCCTGAGGTAGGACTGTGAAAGTATATTGCTGACCTTGCCTGATGAAAGCAAACTTTCTGGTGAGCAAACTTTCTGATGATCCTTCCTAACAGCCATTGAGAAAAAAACATTTGCCAGATCAATAGCTGTATATTGATCATCCCAGGGGATGTATTGATTTTCTCAAGCAATGATACTATATCTGGAACAGCAGCTGCAATTGGGGTTACCACCTGGTTGAGCTTACAATAGTCCACTGTCATCCTCCAAGACCCATCTCTTTTCTGCACAGGCCAAATAGGAGAGTTGAATGGGGATGTGGTGGGAAGCACCACCCCTGCATCCTTCAAGTCTTTAAGAGTGGCAGTAATTTCTGCAACCCCTACAGGAATCTGGTATTGCTTCTGATTTACTATTTTGCTAGGTAGGGGCAGTTCTAGTAGCTTCCACTTGACCTTTCCCACCAGAGTAGCCCTCACTGCATGAGTTACAGAGCCAATGTAGGGATTCTGCCGGTTGCTCAGTATGTCTGTTCCAATTACACATTCTGGAACTGGGAAAATAACTACAGAATGGGTCTGGGGACCCAGTGGACCAACTGTGAGATGGATCTGAGCTAAAACTCCATTGATCACCTGACCTCCATAAGCCCTTACTCTGACTGGGGAACCAGATTGATGTTTTGGGTCCCCTGGAATTAATGTCACTTCTGAACCAGTGTCAAATAATCCCCCAAAATATTTTATCATTTCCTTTTCCCCAATGCACAGTTACCCTGGTAAAAGGCCATCAGTCTCCTTGGGGAAGACTTGGAGGAAGATTAGTAGTATAAAGTTGTGACAGTGTAACAGTGTTCTCCCTCAAAGGGACATGACCTCCCCTTCATTCAAGGGGCTCTGGGTCTGTAACTGTCTCATGTCTTGATATTGATTAAGGGGCCAAGACTCTGTGCTTTTATAATTCAGGTCAGACTTCTGTTCACTTGACCTAGAACCCTTTTGTTTATATAGCTCGAACAAGAATTTAGTAGACTGCCCTTCTATTGTATTTCTGGATACCCCGTGATTTACTAGCCAATGCCACAAATCTTTGAGAGTCATATAATTTTGACTCCTGCTTTGAGTTTGCTGTCTACTATAATAGCCACGTCTACCCTGTCTTTGGTGATTAAGTGCTGCCACCTGGCTTCTGCCAACTCGGGATCCTGTCATCCCCATTGTGTTTAAGGATTCCGGCTAAGTGACAGCAGTTCCTACAGTAATATCTGACCTACAGAGAAGTACAACTACAGAGCTCTTCAGGGATAATGGTGCTAATCTCACAAATTTATTTCTCACTGTTCTGGTAAAAGGTGCATCCTCTGGACATTCCTGGGGTGTAAGAGCAGGCTTTGCATGATAAATCCACTCTAACATTCCGATCTCTAAGCCTCTGAATCCCCTTGTCTGCATTATACCAGGGCAGTTCCGGCATTTCAACCTCAGGTAATTTTGCTCACCTTTTGATCCATGTTTCAACCAACCATCCAAACAAACTGTTAATACCTTTTCTAATCCCTCAAACTATAACATTGAATACAGAATCTCTGCTTAGTGGGCCCATATCAATAAATTCAGCCTGATCTAGACTTATATTCCTCCTACCATTATCCCACACCCTTAAAATCCATTGCCACTCATATTCCTCTGATTTCTGTCTATATAAATTGGAAAACTCACACAGTTCTTTTGGAGTATAATGTACCTCCTCATGTGTGATACTTTGTACCTCACCTTTAGGGACCTGTTGGATTTTAGTCTAGTTATAGGTCTGGAAGAAATGAGGGATGATGGGGGTGGGTCATGGAAAGAATTAAAAATATCTTCCAAGCCACTAGCTTCAGGCATTCATTTCCAGCTTCATCTGGTGAAACAGGATTAATTGCCCTTGAACTAATCCCTTTAGGAGGAAGTTGGGTGGCCAACTCTTCAAGGCAGGTTGGAGGTGGGGTGGCTATGTCTTCAGGGCAAACTATTACAGGGTTATCTAGGGAAGACTAAGCGTGACCTAAGATTTCAACCTCACCCCCAACATCATCGTTGATCCATATGTCACCATCCCATTTTTCAGGGTCCCACTCCTTCCAATCAATGCCCTCACTTTAATGGCAGACACCACGTAACATTGAGATTTCAGTTTGTGTTGTAAAGTTGCTACTCTAACAATAAGATTCTGAGTCTGATTTTCAAATCTCAAGTCTACAGCTACAGGAAATAAGAATTTCCTTCAGGATACTCATGGCAACTTCTACATCTGTCAAATGGCACTTAAACTTCTCGTTTGAAGCCTTAAGCCCATCCCTTTCACTCCTTAATGTAGCCAGTGTATCTAAGAACAACCAGCCAACATCTCTATACCTCTTATTTCCACAAAAATCCATAAAGGTGTCAAAAACATTATCCCCCAGAGCGTGACTTCATACTAGCAAAGCATTAGGAGAATCAAATGGGAATATTCTATCTCTTTTGCCAACTCCCTCCATGGACTGGGAGTGTCATTCTGATTGTTGTGGGGCACACAGAAAGAGAGACCACACAATTCAAAACTGCAAGCCAATTTGGAGTCTTTATTAGCCAGCCGGCGTCAGAAACCTCCAAGAAAGAGGATTCGGAGAGCAGCACCTAGAGGTTTTCAAGGTGTGCTTATAAAGGCTAAAATCATGCTGTGGTTTGTTGTTTTGCAGTTGCTAGCAAGCAAGTGGATCACAGAAGCAGAAGAATGCTGTTAGCCATTGCCAAATCATACCCCATTCCCACAGTTTCTTAACATTGGTTATTGTTTGACTCTCGGAGACATTCCGCCCCAATGGTGGGGGGACTTTCCCTGCTTGGGCCTGATTGCTCCTGACCCTCCACATTCCCCACTGGTTTTATGAGAGAACCAAATCATTGTTTCTTTATTTTGATTATAAATTTGCTGATATTGGGTTCCAAGGACTAATAATTTAACAGTTTGTATTTTTTTTTTTTGCACGTACGAGGTTAGACAGTTGATTATACAGGGTCCAAACATTAAGCTTAATATGAGAATTAGGGGCCCTGGTACAGTGGACAAGAGCATGGTCAGCCATGGGGACCAGGAAAATAAGTTTTCATATCACTGGCAGGGGTTCCGTCCACTGGGTCTCCAAGGTGGCTGGCTAATGTTTCTTTATCCAGACCAGGTCTCCAGGCAGCACCTGAAATAAATCTCTTTTAGGGGCAGGATTTGTTGGTCCCAGATGGGCTGCCTTCACCAGTTCCTGAGTTTTCTGGGTGGTAGGTTACAGGGCTTGTAATGATTTTAGAAGAGAACGGTTATTTAATTCAGCTTTTTTTTTTTTTTTTTTTTTTGCAGTAGGCGCATTGGTTTGCACCTAGGTCCAACCTTTTTTCTTGGTTTCCTTTTCTTTTTTAATGGTTTTAGGTTTATCTTTTTGTTTTTCCTGTTCAGCCATTGCGGATACTAAAATTTTGGCTGTTTTTTTTGGGCTGCATGGTCCTGGGGTCATCTCTGTTATTAAAAGTTTTTTGGGCAATTTCTATCAGTTCAGCCAGTACTTTACCCTTAAATCCTTCTAATTTCTGTAATTTTTTTTCTTATATCTGGGGCCAACTGGGTGACAAATGCTATATTTATGGCTCGCCTATTTTCGGGCACCTCTGGATCTATAGGGGTGTATAAGTGGTATGCCTCAAGGAAGCACTCAAGGAAAGCGGCCGGAGATTCATCTGGCTTTTGTATGGTTTCACTCACCCGAGACAAGTTGGTCGTCTTCTTGGCCGCCGCTTGTATCCCCCAGAGCAGAGTCTGGCGATACCGATCGAGAGCCTCCTTACCTCTATCAGTGTTGGGGTCCCATCCGGGGCCTCTAATCGGATTGATTCAGTAGTAGGCTGTCTATCAGGTCCAAGAATTAACTTCCTCGCCTCTCTCCTGACTTGATCCCATTCTTCAGAGGTGAAGAGGGCCTGGAGGAGCTGTTGGCAGTCATCCCAGGTGGGCTGGTGGGTAAAAAAGACAGTCTCCAAGAGGGAGATGAGCCCTTGGGGCTTTTCAGAGAAAGAGGGATTCTGGGTTTTTTTTGTTTGTTTGTTTGTTTTCTTTTCTTTTTTTGAGAGGTGTTTATTAAGAGGGCCATTTTGGCTCTGGGAGGTTTTTCTTTTTGAGACTCCAGGCAAGACCATAAGCACTTGGGCTATTTGGTCAGGGTGGCCTGGATTACCAAAAACTGCTCTTTGGACTTTACAAGCTATAGATAGGTCTGTGGTTCCCTCAGGAGTCCACCCAGAACCAAAAGTTGGCCACACCATTGAGCAAAATTTTTTCAAGTCAGAGGCGCTGACAGAGGCTCCGTAGTCTCCGGCCTTCTGCTGAAATTCCTGGAAAATTTTCAGAAAACATTGAAGGGGAGTATAGACAGATAAGCTTGACTGACCCATGGCAATTATGACAAGAATGACACAGAATGCGACAGAACAACACAGAATGCAACGAGACCAACAGATGAGAGAAGGGACAAACTAAACCAAGACACACGATAGCCTAATCCTTAATTGATTCCTAACCAGAAGCCCTGGGCAATGTCTTGCTCCAGACCTGTCCTTGGAAGTAATGCTGCATCCAGCCTTCCAGAGGTCCCTGACCTGGATCCAGTAACAGACCTGTACTCACTGGTGAGGTTCCCAGAAACAGATGACTCCACCAGATTTTGTATAATTTCGGAGGGTACTGTAGAACTAGCCCGGTTCCTGGTCCTTGCCTGGGGTAGAGGAACGTCTCTGCAAGGCCTTTCCCTAGGCTGGACCTCAGTTCCAGGGGCAGTCCCCAGGACCTGTGGTTACCAGATGTCCCATTAGGGATGATCTCACTGGGACCTCCAAATGTTGTGGGGCACACCGAAAGAGAGACCACACAATTCAAAACTGCAAGCCAATTTGGAGTCTTTATGAGCCGGCCAGCGACTGCCTCAGAAACCTCCAAGAAAGAGGATTCAGAGAGCAGCACCTAGAGGTTTTCAAGGTGTGCTTATAAAGGCTAAAATCATGCTGTGGTTTGTTGTTGTTGTTTTGCAGTTGCTAGCAAACAAATGGATCATAGAAGCAGAAGAATGCTGTTAGCCATTGCCAAATCATACACCATTCCCACAGTTTCTTAACATTGGTTATTTTTGAGTCTCGGGGACATTCCGCCCCAATGGTGGGGGGACTTTCCCTGCTTGGGTCTGATTGATTGCTTCTGGCCCTCCATACTGATTATGGGAATCAGAGTCCTTAGTGCCTTTGAGTTCAGTCAGAGTAGAAAACCATTCATACAAACCCATTTTTAAGATCCTGTTTCTTAAGAACCACTCCTGGTATCAAGCTGTATTAGTTAGGGCTCTCTAGAGAAACAATCAACAGGAAACGCTCGCAAATATAAAATTTACAAAAGTGTCTCATGTAACCATATGAATGCAGAGTCAAAAATCTGCAGGGGAGGCTGTGAAGCTGATGATTCCAATGGAGGGTCTGGACAAACTCCACAGGAGAGGCTCACCAGCCAAAGCAAGAAGAGAGCCTATTTCTTCTGAATCCCCCTTAAAAGGCTTCCAGTGATGTTCTAGTCTGCTATCTGCCCGAATGCAATATAATAGAAATGGAATGGCTTTTGAAAGGGGAATTTAATAAGTTGCTAGTTTATAGTTCTAAGGCCGAGAAAATGTCCCAATTAAAGAAGTCTGTAGAAATGTTCAATCAAAGACATCCAGGGAAAAATACCTTGGTTCAAGAAGGCTGATGAACTTCAGGGTTTCTCTCTCAAGTGAGAGGGCACAGAGCAATCAGTCAGAGTTTCTCTCGCATCTTGAAAGGCACATGGTGGACATGGTCAGGGTTCCTCTCTCATCTGGAAGAGCACATGGCAAACACGGTATCATCTGCTAGCTTCTTCTCCTGGCTTCCTGTTTTTTGAAGCTCCACAGGAGGCATTTTCCTTCTTTATCTCCAAAGTTCGCTAGCTGGTGGACTGTGCTTCTCATGGCTATGTTATGCTGCTGTGCTCTCTCTGAATCACTCTCTTTCTCCAAAATGTTTCCTCTTTTATAGGACTTCAGAAACTAATCAAGACCCACCCAAATGCATGGAGACATATCACCTAATCCAGTTTAACAACCACTCTTGATTAAATCACACCTCCAGGGAGATGATCTAATTACAGATTCAAACATACAGTATTGACTAGGGATTATTCTGCCATTGTGAAATGGAATTTTGATTAAAACATGGCTTTTCTAGGGTCCATACATCCTTTCAAACCAGCACAAGTGATTAGATTAAGCATCACTCATTGCAGAAGACACTCTCCTTGGCTGATTAAAAATGGAATCAGCTGTGGATTCAGCTGAGGTGATCATGATTTAATTCTATGAATTGTCCTCACAGCAACAGACAGGCCAGCACTTGCCCAACCAGACAAACAGGTACCACTACTTGGCCAAGTTGACACATGAACCTGACCATGACAATCACCAAGTTTCTCTTTCTAATTAAGTTTTGTATAATTTGGTAAGTAGAAGCAATGAATAGGAGTATTTCTTAATTTAGACAATGCATATAAGTGGAGTAGTATAGCAATAAAATTTATGGCCATGTGAAAAGTTTTGAAGAACTGGAGAAACCAGAACCAATAAAGAGAGACAATGAAACCTGGTATTTGAAGGTCCAAGAGAACTTAGTATAGGAGGAAAAGTGGCTAAGACCCTACTTCTTTATAACATTCTCAGGCCCTTGGTTGTACTGTTGAGCTATCTTCATATCTTATAATGAACACTTGAGATTTATAGAGTCGATAGAGGAAGAACCTCCTGATCCCAACTTCTCTGTGAAGTTGATCTGCAGAAATTAGCTTCAAGTTTTTGTTTTGTTTTGTTTGCATAGGCAGGTGTTGGGAATTGAACCCAGGTCTCTGGTATGGTAGGCGAGAATTCTGCCACTGCACCACTGTCACAACACCCTGCACTAAGTTTTTATTTATGCTTTTTAAATACTAGACTTATCACTTGTACTTAATGAGTGTTGGTTACTTAGGAAGCACTTTATACCACAGCTCATTGGAACTCTCAGAAGCCTTCAGTTTGTTGAATGATTTCATAGTTAAGGAAACTATGAATACATTGAGGGGAGTAATCAACCACGGTCATGGTTAAAAATGTCAGGTCACAGATATTGCTTGCTTTGGGATGAGTCTGTATATATACTTGAAATTGGTTAAGAAAGTTTTAGTTCATAATTACCAGGATGCTGGGAACTTTCAGTGTTATATCACACCATAACTCTTGTGATTGTGCCTTATAACAAAATTTTGTGTTCACAGTATGTTTCTATATAAGAGAGATGCTTGGTTAGCATTGAGAATGATCTTACTGGAACTTCAAACATCGTTTCTACACAAGCAGCCCTCCCTTCTTCAGTGTGTCATCTCAACCATGCTACTCTGGACATTGGTAGGGTTGGCCTTGCCTGAACCAGAATATCCATGTTGTTTTATGAATCAGTGGCCTTCAAAGATTTAGTTATAGACTTCACACCTAAAGAGTCAGCCCTGCTAGACACAACCCAGAAAAAGCTGTTCAGAGATGTCATGCTGGAGAATATCAATCATCTTGTTTCCCTGGGTAAGTCTATCAGAATTCTGTCTATCTATCTATCTACCTATCTATCTATCTATCTATCTATCTATCTATCTATCTATCTATCTATCTATCATCTATCTATCTATCTATTTATCTAATCTATCCAGCATCTATTCAAGAAGTAGCTAGCATAGCTTTCCCAATCAACACTCCAATCTCCACCCCAAGTCTTTTATTACATTTACAATTACCTGAAGGAAATTTGTTTCTTCAGGTTCTACTTACATCTCATTTGTCATACCAGCATAATGTAATCTTCCTGACAAAATTTCACGGCTTTCTTGCTACTTAATCTCACCAATCACAACAGTGCTGACTAATTCATGAAGAGTATTGCAATTGATTAACCAATAGATTAAATATTCTCTAATTATTATGCTCTGTGTTGGTTTGAAAGGATGTATGTACCCTAGAAAAGCCATGTTTTAATCTTAATCCCATTTTGTAAAGGCAGCCATTTCTTCTAATCCCTATTCGCATTGTATGTTTGAAACTGTAATTAGATCATCCCCCTGGAGATGTGATTTGATCAAGAGTGGTTGTTAAAATGGGTTAGGTGGATACATGTCTCCACCCTTCAGGTGGGTCTTGATTAGTTTACTGGAATCCTATAAAAGAGGAAATATTTTGGAGAAAGAGAGATTCAAAGAGAGCAGAGGATGCTGCAGCACCACAAAGCAGAGTCCACGAGCCAGTGACCTTTGGAGATGAAGGAAAATGCTGGTGATCAGTGACCGCTGTCAGCCTGGAACTCAAAATCTGTTTTTTCTCTTTCCCATAAGCAGGGTTTCAGCTCTGTAAATCAGATGTGACTTCCCAGTTGGAGCAAGAAGAGAAACTGTGATGAGAAGTGTTAGGATTTCTCCACAGCCAGAGCCCAGATGAGTTCCATGCACCTGTGCCTGAATATGACAAGGGAACTGGACAGTGAATGACCAGATCCTTGAAATAACTTCTGAAGAATTCCTTAGATGAGTGATAGACATTCTCTGAAATGTAGGTGTGGACATCAAGGAAATATTTCTAAAAATGGTTTCATTATTCCATGGACATATCTATTTCTTTTCAAGTATTCATCTGTCAGTGTCTTTGGCTTAGTATAAAGACGATTCAATGTATACTCAAGTTCATTCACATATGCCCTTTGTCCTGGTCTTCCTCTTGAGGAGTTTCCCACTCTTTACCTTCCCATCACCCAACCTTCATCTTTCCTCCTTACTTTAAAAGTGAAAATACTATAGTTGCCAATATCCTAAAGTGTTCTACATCTTAGAGCATACCTTAATTTTACATTCCCCCACCCCCTTAAGTGACAATATTTGAAATAAACTCCCATGATCATTGGGGCATGCTTTTCATTTTTTCTGCTGATTCCATTGTAGCAATGAGTATCTTTAAAAAAATTATTTTTAAGTATGGAAAGTTATCTTAAAAAACAAGAACTGATATCCATGCAACACATCTACAGGAAGGATACATCCACCAACCTGTCAAAGGTAAGCTTCATGTGATGAACCCTGGTCATCCAAATATAAACCTTGAATGGCATAAGTTAGGAATTCAGCACAATTGTTGGACTGTGATTAAAATTGTGGTTAAGAACTGCCCCAGCATAAAATTTTGGATAGTTTCACTTTAGGGAAAAATTAACTGAGCTCAGAAACATAACCTGAGGTTTATAAAAGGACAAATGCATAAACATGGCTTATAAATCTCGTCTTTGAAACATAATGAAATGTTCAAAATATGTTAGCTCTACAGTTTTGGTAATATGATAGAGAAAATCTCTATGCATGCAAAATAGTACATGCCATGTTTTGTAATTAACGTGAAAGTATTTAAGCAGGAACTCAATAATTAGTCCATATTCATATGTAGAGGAATAGTAAAATTATGAAGGAGAACTTTTAGCAGTTTCTTTTCTTCTTCCCAACAGCAGATATATCTCACACTCAAAAGGATCAATTTAAATATAATTACTTGGAAGAGAATTTCATTCACTGCTCTACACTGACTCAGTACGTATCAAGTGCACATGGGGAAAAAACCCTGTGTCAGCAAACAGTTTCGGAAAGCCTTCAAAGACCACACATCCTTTACTTGACATACATATATTTACACCAGAAATAAATCATTTGTCTAGGAAAAACTTCAAAAGAAGTTTTGCCCTTAGGTAGCATGAGAGAACTCACACTGGAGAGAAGCCATATGCCTGCCATATATGTTGGAAAGCCTTCAGTCAGTCTTCAAAGCTCAGGCAACATGAGAGAATACACATTGAACAGAAAACATATGCCTGCCTTATATGTGGGAGCGCCTTCAGTCAATCTCCCAGCCTTAGACGACATGACAGAACTCACACTGGAGAGAAACCTTATGGCTTTCTATATGGAAAAGCATTCAGTCATTTTTCTGCACTTATAAAATGAGAGAACTCACTGCAGAAAGAAAACATGTGAATGTCGTCTCTGTGGGAAAGATTTCAGTCAATATTCCACCCTTAAACAATATAAGAGTACCCTCATTGGAGTGAAACCATATGAATGTGAGAAAGACTTCACTAATAGTTCTCATATAAGAAGACATGAGAAAACTACACTAGAGAAAAACAACATGGCTTCCATTTATGTGCGAGACCCTTTAGTCAGTCTTCCAACGTTAGACAACATGAGAGAATTCACACTGGAGAGAAAACATATGAATGTTGTGTGAGTGGGAATACCTTTATTCACTCATTTTTCTGCTCATAGATGACATGCAAGAACTCATACTAAAAATGTTATGACTGTGGAGGGATCTTCAGTCACAGCTCTAACCTATAAATAAATGAAACAGCCCACATAAGGGTTTAATTCTATATAAGTGTAATCCATGTAAAAATATGTTTATTTAAAATTTATCCTAAAACAACATGATTATACTAAACAAGGAACTCTGTGTGGTTAACTGTAGGATATTTTAGCTAAGCTCCAGCCTTGGTGTGCAAAAGAAAAAGTTAAAATAGAAATAACTCCTAAAACATGAAATCAGAAGGAATGTCTTTACAAGGAAGAGATGCTAACGAAACAACCAATAATTTTTGCTGGGGAAATTATTCAGTGGAATAAATGTGAAAAGCCATTCACTTACATAGCAACACTTGTAATGTATGTGAGGTTTTACATGTATAAAATATTTTCTTTGTACTGAATAAAAATTTCAATGATTCCAAATTCCTTCATCAGTAAAATTCTTATATGGAAGAAGTGCCAATCCTATAATCAAAGTGCCTTCATCTGTAGCCCACATTGGGAATATCAGAATAGGGAAAAATAACCAATGAGAAGTCTACCACACAATTGAACATGAATTCAGAATTTTTCCTAATGACGTATTATTTAAAATTTAGGATAAAAATCTACTATTTTCAAATTATTTGGGAATACTGAAGCAAAATTGTGTAAGGAGTAGTAATCCAAGCTATTCTGTTATTTTAGGATAAATGAAAGGCATTTTCACATGGATTACATTTATATGTAATTAAATCCCTATGTGGGTTCTTTTTGTTCAATACGTTAATAATTGAAAATATTTATGAAGTAAAAGTTTTTGCTGGAAATTTATTTCAGTTTCTATTTTTTATGAGACTGAACATAATTTTGATGATTTGGAGGAATCAAAATAATTTAGAATGTTGACTTAAAAGTATATTATGTACGGGCGGGCCGCGGTGGCTCAGCGGGCAAAGTGCTTGCCTGCTATGCCGGAGGACCTCGGTTCGATTCCCGGCCCCAGCCCATGTAACAAAAACGGAGAAACAGAATACAATAAAACAAGAAAATGTTTAAAAATGTTTCCCTTTCTTCCTTCCTTCCTTCCTTCTATCCTTCCTTCCTTCTCTCTGTCTTTCCTTAAAAAAAAAAAAAAAAAAAAAAAAAAAAAAAAAAAAAAGTATATTATGTAAACTGCTGTGTCATAACTTATATACTCTTAATAAGTATGACATGGCAAAGTTGAGTCAAGCATGGACAGATTACATGGAGATAATTTTTGGTGATACATAAGTTTTCCACTTGAAATACCATACTTTTAACTTAAAGTGGAATTGAAATTAATTTCAAATCTAAAAAGAAAGATAAGATTTACAGCCTTGAAGGATTTTGGACGGACGTGGAGATGAAAAATTTCCACAATCCTAAGTCAGTGAGTGGGTCATATCTTGCATTAAAACTGTGTTGCCAGGTGGCTTTTGTCACAAACTAGAGATCTCTTAGGGGATGAGGAGTTGGAAGGTCATTGCAGATGCGAGGTGGGCCATATTTTTCTGTGCTATATAACAGACATAGAGTACATACACTTAACTCAGGTCTTTACTTAACCATTGACCTTTACTGATCCATTCTGTATATTTCCACTGTAAATTCCCCCTCTTTATCTGGATTAAATGGTACCAATCTAGGAAAACCTGGGCGAAACAAACAGCTACCAAGGGAGATACCCATTTTGGAAATAAAACCTTCATGAGGGCTGGCTAGGAAAAAGACAGGAGCTACATGATCAATTCTGTCCTTCTTCAGGTCGATTACTTTTCCTTTCCTGCTCCCCAGAATTCACTATAAGCCTGAACTCTAGAAAACGCTTATAGGTTGAACCATGAAACTCAGGGGGGAAACAAAGCACCTCAGGTTGGCTGTGGCATATCTTTGTTTACATATTTGCATCAGTAGGGAGAGGGTCCATAACATCCACCTGATCTTTAAGCAAAAATATGACTCACAATTGTTTAGGAGTCAGTGCCATAAGTCTTCAGTGTAAATGAACTTATTCTACCACCCCAAAACATTAAATTAGTTGGCAGATATTTATGAAGGTCTCCAATGTTCTTGATATTGGGTTTTTCTGGGTCTAAATGATAAAATCTCCTAAGCTTCTACCTTCATAGAATTAACATCATAGTGGAAATGTTAAAAAATTAAAATAAAATGTGTGATATTCAATCTGACTCAGAATTATAGGAATTCCCCCACTGATGGCCCACAATATTCCAGTATTTATACCCACATTGACACCAGCACTGGTAACACTGATTAGACTGAACTCACCTACCAAGGCAGCTGACTCCCAGACTGAACTGTGATGTATGCTTTCCTACTTTTGTCTAACTCCTGTTTTCACGACATGGCTGAGCTTATTCTTGCCACTTACTTGATGAGTCTATCTTGTAACCTCCAAGTCCAAGCATTTTCTGAGAAAATGGACCATTTCTTCTGTGAATACCCGAGCCTATGGAAGCTTAATTAAATTAGTAACAAATGTGAGGACATTATTTATTGTTCATTCACTGACCCATACTCCAGACCATGGAGATGGGAGGGAGACAGCAACAATGGAAAATCAGTCATAGACTTGTTTGGGTCAGGAGCTTCTGGGTCATGTGAGAAAACCACTGTCTCTTCCTAGAACAGACTTCTGGTTCAGCCAATGGTCAATAATCCCATTTCTGCTGGATATTTCCACTGCTAACCAAAAACTTAAGAAATAACAAGCATATATTAAAACTGAAAGGTGGAAATAATGTGGACTCCTTAGGAGCTGGAGCAATTACACTTAGTGAGTTCCCTGAATTTCCTTATTGGTTGCCATTTATCCTGGACAGGGAACTGCAGAAATCTGTATCTCCATACTCCCAACATGCACCGAAATAAATGGCATGGCTTCCATTCTCCAGGTGGTGATCTCATTTTCTGCTGTGATAGTGATTGAGCAGCTGTGTGGGACCTGATCTTCTATCTCTTCTGACAAAGCCACTTTCCCTGCTATGGGAGGGAAGGGGGTCCTGAGTACAAAGCTGACCTTTCACTCCACCCAGTATCCATGAGACTCAGCAAGGTGATGCATGGTGGGGCTGATAACATTCCACTTTCTTGCCACCTTGTTATAAATGAACTTCCACCCCCATCTGGCAACAATGAATCTCATTGAGGCAGTGTGATGCATGGTGGTCAGCAGTCTTTCCCAACCCTTTTCTCCCCCATGTCCCATGGCCTTATTGGTATCAGAATTCCAAACCAACCTGTATCCACCCCCACACTGATGAAAAAAATATTTTTCTAAATGGTGTTAATGTTAAGGACACTAGAAGCCACTCTGTTACAAAGTATGCATATTATTTTGGTGTCAAAAAGGCAAGCATTCACCATTTTGGTCAAGTGAAAGCACCCTCGAATAATTATATTTAATAACCAGACTGGTGTGAGAACACAGAGTATATTACAGTTTCAGGTAGCAGAAAAAATTAAATAATGCAGGAAGATTTTTTTACCAAGTTTCAAAATTTTTCTGATGATATTAAAGTAAGAAGGAATATGAGAAATATGAGGATTAAAAGCATCTCAGAGAACGAGGTCTTCGCAATCACTGTGCTTACAGAAACACATAGTTTGAAAATGGAGCATTTCCACAGTGAGCTAGGTAAGTGGATTTCCAGAAACAAACTCTTAATGGGAAAAGGGCAACATGGAGGGGCTGAGGCAGCTAGGTGGACAGTGTTTTGTCTTGACTCTACTCACAGCTCCTCTACCTTTGGAAATTTACATATGAGATTTCAATCACTTAAAAGCCACAGTCTTATTTTTAAAATAGTTTAAAAACTACTGATAAGGACAGTGCAATGGGGGCTCAGTGGCAGAATTCTCACCTGCCATGCCAGAGACCCAAATTTGATTCCTGGTGCCTGCCCATGCAAACAAACAAACAAAAAACTACTGATTAGGGAGGACTGTGGGAAGATGGCAGAATAAGAGTCTCCAGAAATCAGACCCTCCCCCAGGACATGTGCTATTTTGAAACTCCAGAATCTAGTATTCAGTACCCAGGGAAAAGCAGGAGGAAGAGGCTGATAAATTGTCATAAATATCAGTGAATATCACTCTGCAACCCACCCCACAGCCTTGCAATAGGCAGTAGTGAAGTCCTGAATCTTGACTTCTGTGGCATGTTGCAGGTGCCAGGGTGGAATGTAAAAGTCTAGTTCCACAAGATCTGGGGTTGTGTTGTCTGATCACTGAGCACTAACGTCAGTTAATGTCAAGCTTAATTGCGGCAAAGTGAAAGACTGACCTCTATTATACGAGGATCCACTGTGACCTTTGCTATTCAGCAAAGTAATGGAAGCACAAGCCACAGCAACTAAGCAAGAAAAAGAAATTAAAAGTGTCTAAATTGGCAAGGAAGAAGTAAAAAATTACCCATTTGCAGATGACATGATCCTATAACAACAACAACAACAGAAACTTGAAAAACCCTCACCAAAGCTCCTAGAGCTAATAAATGAATTCAACAAATGGTGGGATGCAAGATCAACATGGTAAAATCAGTAGTGTTTCTATGCATTATCAATGGACATTGGAAGAAATTTTAAAAAATCCCTTTACAATAGCAACTAAAAGAATCATACATCTAGGAATAAATCTAAACAAGGATGTAAAGGACTTGTTTACAGAAGACTACGAAATACTTTTAAAAGATATCAGAGGACCTAAATAAATGTAAGGGCATTCCAGGCTAATAGATTGGAAAGTGAAATATTGTTAAGATGTAATTCTACCCAAAGTGACTTACAGATTTAACACAATCCCCATCAAAATTCCAATAGCCTTTGCAGAAATGGAAAAGCCAATCTTCAAATTCATATGGGGGGTGGGGTTAAGGGGTCCTGAATAGCAAAATCATTCTTGAAAAGGAATATGAAGTTGGAAGCCTTGCACTTCCTGATCTTAAAACTTACTACAAAGCCACAGCAAAAAGCACTCTTGGCTGCAAGCCATGTACCACAGGTATCCCTGCAGAGATCCAAACAGATTTTGATGAAGACAGGGAAACCAAAAGAACATATTCCCTTTTTACCCACAGCATCCTTAAGCTGCAGAAGATGGAAGACGCTTGTGGAACTATAGCAGTCTATCAAGGACCACAGAAAGAGTCTGATGATTATTCTAACTTTGTAATTGAGGATTCTGTAAGAATCTTTAAGACAATTCAGCAAATAAATGCATCATAGAGAAGCTGAGTGAGCCTCACGAAAAGTATAGAAAGAGAACATCAAGTAGTAGGAGATATGGGAGCAAGGAAAATCCAATTGTTGGGAAAGCATCTTAGAGTTTGAACAATTGATTCAGAAGAACCGGAAAGTACTAGTTTTGTTGCAGTTTTTAAATTAATCATATCTTTTGTCCATAGCATTTAATAATGAACATTGGCTTCAGGGTGACCTGTGTTCACATTGTATTTAATGTATAATAATTGAAATTAACTGTCTGGGAATCTTGTTATTGATGTAGTACTAGAGAATTTGAAAGCCAAGATGCCTTTCATATCTTATGTGTCCAAAGCCATGTTTCTGCAACTTCTTTTTTTAATAAAAGGAATCTTCCTATTCTAAAGAAGCTTTGTAAAAAGGGAGAATGCCTCAAAAACCATCTCTTCTGGTGACACTCCATGATGTGGACTTGTTTTCACTACCATTAGTGCCTGCTCTATACTGCCAACAGTGCTTTTTTTTTTTTTTTTAGAAAATCCCAATCCATGACAATTCAGAACTTTTAATTTAGTTCATCTAGACCCTCCTTTTTAAAAAACAACTGGAAAAAAAATATTTTCCTTTGGTACAGTAGGGACAGTGAAAGAACCTTTAGAAAGCTGCCAGAGTATCCTCAAAAGTCAATAGATCCTTTTGCCTATTGAAAGGTGTAAACAGAACGCAGGAAGAATCCTGGAATATGTGCTGCCTTGTGCATCTTGTGCACATTTGGAATGAGCAGTGGCAGATGAAATAAAATAAGACCACTAAATTTTTTCATTGTTTTCACTATCAGGTACTCAGTTTCTTGATTTGAGAGTTCAGATTGATATGATTCTGAGGACATCTCTTCTGAAAAAGAAAAGAAAGTAAGCAGTGAGAGAAGGTGGTGAGAAAACCCCTCCACATCCTACTGTGTCATGGCACAATGCAGCTGCTGGGAGGAGGCCCTCACAGTGTTAGGTTGTGATCTAACGTGACAGTCAGTGCACTTTAACAATCTGGACTGCCCAGATGACACTTTAGATATCCTGTAGTGTTAATCTTGACGATCAGCTGAATGATCAATATTTAATGGTCTAAAAATAATGCTTTCCTGAAAATGTTTATATTTCATTGCTGTTTCCTTATTGCCTGCTAGCCAAATGGAATTTGGGCAAGCAACTGGTTGAATCCTTTTTTTCTGCCTTAATGATGTACTTTTGGCCTAAAAACGGTAACTGTAAATAAGCAGTTGAAGCAAGAGGGATACGCTCTGCTTCATCAGTATTAAAAACCAGGGTCCTCTTGTTTTGTCTTTTTTTTTTTAATTCAAAACATTTTCTGGGCGGGCCGCGGTGGCTCAGCGGGCAAAGTGCTTGCCTGCTATGCCGGAGGACCTCGGTTCGATTCCCAGCCCCAGCCCATGTAACAAAAACGGAGAAACAGAATACAATAAAACAAGAAAATGTTTAAAAGATGTTTCCCTTTCTTCCTTCCTTCCTTCCTTCTATCCTTCCTTCCTTCTCTCTGTCTTTCCTTTAAAAAAAAAAAAAAACATTTTCTACATGTGGCACTTTGATCCTGGAGTATTTACACGCTTATGAAAGCCTAGCTAGTAAGGTTTTTTGTTGTTGTTTCCCTGAGATAAGATATCTTTTAAGATACACTTTGGCAATTATGTGGTTAATTGTTTTTAAATTATATTGTTAACAGCTAATTATTTTCAAAGACTATTTGGCACACAAAGTTTTTCTGTAAATGATCACAACTAAGCAATGTATTTCTCTAAATGACTTATGAAAATCAACTGGTTATATTTAAGAATCAGTACTAGTTTGTGTTATGGTTATTACTCCTGGCCCATTTTAAAGATGGATTTGAAAAAGTCATTTAAATGGTATGAATTTGTAGAATCTGTAAATGTTAATGATTTACAAATGTGAAAGACTTTAATTATTTAATAAATTTCTGATCTTGACTTTCATTCGGATTGAAATTTCCTTTGATAGTCTTTGATACCTTCTGCCTGAAAAGGAAATGTTTTCATTACCAGCTATCACTCTTAGCTCTTTAGTGGCTTTTAGCCCTCTGCTGTTCTATTAAGGCAAAGTAAATAATCTTCTAATATCTAACCCTCAATTATGATTTTTTAAATCACAAGACTATCAAAGGGACTTAGACCATGTGTTTACATAGCTCTTGATGTGAAGGGAAGAGTTCAAGAGTCTAGTTATTTTCCTCACTTGATATATTGAAACAGCCAGTTTGACTGGAATTATCCAGTATGGCACAGCCTAAAAAGAAGTAATGTGAAATTATTTTTCTTTGAAAGTATTCTGAAATGAGAGACTACATTATTAGGATCCTAAGCTGATAACCAAGTAATTGTTTCCAGGGACCTTGCTCCTGTGCCATTACTTATGGGTACTTTGATTTTTTTCTACCTGATCTGCTTTTTCTGCTCTTTCCTCACTTGAAACAATACATGGCAGCTTACTTCACCCTAAAAAACCCAAGAAGGAAAGAAAAGGATGATGTAGGGAAACACTTGTCATAAAAGCCAGTTCTGGGTCTTAGTTTTGCCATTTCCATCAGTTGAGAATGTGGCGATCTGTTACTTGTTTTGCTGCTGCTGTTTGTTTTGCTTAGCTTTGTTTTTATATAACCTTTTAAAAAGAAAATGGGCAATAGCAAAGATTTTTACTCCCAGGAATAAAAATTATCAAATTGAACTATTTTATTTGCCAAAGAGAAATGTTTTTGGTATCACAGGTAATGGTTGTGTCAAAATCAGACTTATGCAAAAGGCAATGATGTGGATTTTGTTTCTGAAGCCTGATTTCATTCTATTAGAAAGGTGCACTCATACCATGTTTTTAAAAACCAAGGTTTTTTTTTTTAGTGAAAGCACATTTAATCTGTTCTAACAGTACATTCCTGTAAAGACAGAATTCTGCAAACCCTTTAGATGTCTGTACAGTCTTTGAAAACTACAAGGACTCATTCTAAAGTTAAATTACCAGTCTAGATTGATACTATCTACTTCCATTTTCATTAACTTAGAAATTAATATGTTGCCAGCAAATATTGGTTTTTACAGTGTCCAGTTTGAAAAATGTAAGTTATCAAAACTTAAAGTAGTGAATTTGTTGAGAATGTATTTTTATTTTAATTTTATTTTCTTATCAAGAGTATTATATAAATTAAAAACTTTTGTAACTGTTGCTTGAAAATAACTCAGATAAATTATAAAAAGTAAAAAAAAAAAAAAACCAGCCACAGCAATCAGCATTGTATTGACATGAAGAAATATAGACCAATGAAACTTACTTCAGATCTCAGAAATCAACCCTCACATTTATGGCCAAGTAAATTTTGACAAGGGCACAAAGACCATTCAGTGGAAAAAAAAATCTCTTCAACAAGTGGTCCTGGGAAAACTGGATCTGCACTTGAAAAAGAATGAAGGAGGACCCCTCCATCACACCTTATACAAAAATCAACTCTAAATCTATGAAAGACCTAAATATATGTGCTAGAAGTATAAAAATCCTTGAACAAAACTTATGGAAGAATCACCAATATCCTGTGTTAGGCAATGGTTTCTTAGACTTTACATCCAAACAATGATCATCAAAAGATAAAATAAATGAATATAAACTTATCGAAATTAAAAAATTTGCACCTCAAAGGGTTTTATCACGAAAGCAAAATGACAGCCTACAGAATGCGAGACTGTGCTGGTTTGAAATTATCATGTACCTCAGAAAAGCCATGTTGTTTAATCCTCATTCAGTATTGCTGGGTGGGATCTCTTTTATTGTTTCCATGGAGAAGTGACCCACTCAATTGTAGATGGTAAGTTTTGATTAGCTGGTTTCCATGGAGATATGTCTCTAAGCCATTCAAAGTGAGGTTGCTTACCGGAGTCCTTTAAGAGGGAAACATTTCAGAAAAAGCTTTGGTGCTGACAGAGCCCACAAAGCCAGAAATCTTTGAAGATACATAAGAGTAACACCACAGAGGAGGCCTTATGAAGTGAAATAGAAAGCTAGCAGATGTCATGATGTGCCTTCCCAGCTGACAGAGGTATTGTGACTCATCAGCTTTTCTTGAATCAACAATGCCTTAATTTGGACATTTTCATGGCCTTAGAACTATAAATTAGCAATGTAATAAATTCCCCCTTTTAAAAACCATTCCATTTCTGATATATTGCATTCTGGAAGCTTTGACAAACTAAAACAAGGGTAATATTTGGAATATACATATCTGATGAATGTTTAATGTCTAGAATAAATAAATAAAGAAATTCATCAACTTAAGAACAAAAATACCAGTTACCCAATTTAAAAATAGAACAAAGATTTTAATAGACATGTCTGCAAAGAAGATATGCAAATGGCCATAAAGTGCATGAGAAGATACTCGACATCATTAGCCATTAGGGAAGTTCAAATTTAAACCACAATACTGAGATACCATTCACACACACTAGAATGCTAATAGTAAAAAACAAATTAATTAATTAATTAAATTAAAACCACAAGTGTTGGTGGTGGCAATGTAAAATGGCCTGCCACTGTGGAAGACTCTTTGGTGGAGCCTCAGAAATTTAAGTATAGAGATACCATATGGCTTAGCAATTCCATGTCTGGGTATATAACCCAAAGTAATTGAAGGCAGGAACTTCAATAAGTATTTTCTTATTGATGTTCATGTAGACATTATTCACAAATTCAAAAAGATGGAAGCCATCAAAGTGTCCATCAATCTATGAATGGATAAACAAGATGTATGTATAAACATACAATGGGATATTATACAGGTCTAAAAAACATGAAGCACTGATAACATGGGATGACAAGGGTGAGTCTTTAAGACATCATGTTGAGTGAAATAATCCAGATGCCAAAGAACAAATATCAGGTGATCTCATTTACATGAAATAATTAGAATAAACAAACTCTTAGAGTCAGAACTCAGAATATAGGTTGCTAGGAGATGGGTTGGGGTTAAGAAATAGGGATGTGTATTAACCAGGGTTCTTGAGAGAAATGAAATCAGCAGGAAATATCCATGGATATTAAATTTATAAGAATGTCTCACATAACTGTGGGAATGTAGAGTTAAAGGGTTGTAGGGCAGGCCACAAGCTGGTAACTTCAATTAAGTTCCTCAATGAACTCTCAGGAGAGGCTGGCTAGACAACTGTAGAAAAAGTCCAAAAGCTATAGGGCAGACTGTGAAGCTGATGACTCCAATGAAGGGTCTGGACTCCACAGGAGAGGCTCACCAGTTGAAGCAGAAGAAACTCTCTCTTCTGAATCCTCCTTTAAAGCCTTCCAGTAATTAAGCACCACTCATTGTAGAAGACACTCCGTTTGGCTAATTACAAATGCAATGAACTGTGAATGCAGCCAACCTCATCATGATTTAAGTCTATGAAATGTCTTCATAGCAACAGACAGGCCAACACTTGCCCAGTTAGACAAACAGGCACCACAACCTGGCCAAGTTGACACATGAACTTGACCATGACAGGAAGTAAGGCTTAAAATGTACAGAATTCTTATTTTGAATGATGGATATATTTTGGTAATAGATGGTGGTAAGGAGAGCACAACCTTATGAACAATAGTAACAGCACTGAAATATACATCTCAATGTGGTTTAAGGTGAAATGTTAGGTTGTAAATATGGTAACAATAATTTTTTTAAATATTCATATACAGTGAACAATTAAACATAGACTATAGTTAACACAATTATAAAGGTGTGTTTTCATCAACTGTAACAAATGCACCACGCAAATGTGAAGTGTTAATATTATGTGGTATAATGTAATCTTCTGTTTTATACATGATTGTTCTGTAAACCCACAATTTCTCTAATAAAAATGAATCAGGTGAGTGGCCTGAATTAATTGTAGGGAGTAATTTAACCAATGGAGTGGAGAAACAGAAAGTAACTTATGTTAAAGATCAGAGAAGGGACCTCTGAAGAACTGTCATTTAACATGAAAATGTAGAAAAATGAGCGTGTAGTTGTTCTAGTTTGCTAACTGCTAGAATGCAATATATCAGAAACGGAATGGTTTCTAAAAAGGGGGATTTAATAAGTTGCTAGTTTACAGTTCTAAGGTCAAGAAAATGTCCCAATTAAAGCAAGTCTATAGAAATGTCCCATCAAAGGCATCCAGGGAAGTATACCTTGGTTCAAGAAGGCCAATGAAGTTCAGGGTCTCTCTCTCAAGTGAGAAGGCACATGGTGAACACAGTCAGAATTCCTCTCTCATCTGGAAGGGTACATGGCGAACACGGTGTCATCTGCTAGCTTCTTCTGGCTTCTTGTTTCATGAAGCTCCCCAGGAGGCATTTTCCTTCTTCATCTCCAAAGCGCTGGCTGATGGACTCTCTGCTTCATGGTGCTGCAGCATTCTCTGCTCTCTCTGAATCTCTCATTCCCTAAAATGTTTCCTCTTTTATAGGACTCCAGTAAAAACAATCAAGACCCACCCAAATGGGTGGAGACACGCCTCTACCTAATCCATCTTAACAACCACTCTTGATTAAGTCACATCTCTGGGGAGATGATCTAATTACAGTTTCAAACATACAGTGCTGAATAGGGATTACAAAAAGCGGCTGCCTTTACAAAATGGGATTAGGATTAAAACATGACTTTTCTAGGGTACATACATCATTTCAAACCAGCACAGTAGTAAAATGTGTGAGTAGAGATTGGAACAGGAATGAAAATTGACAACAGTACTCAATGTAGAAATAGCATTGTGCTGGTTTGAAGTAGTTATGTATCCCAGAGAAGCTATGTTTTTTTTGATCCAATATTGAGAGGGCAGTCATGTTTCTTTTAATCCTGATTCAATAATGTAGGGTGGAAACCCTTTGATTGGATTGCTTCCATGGAGTCATGGCACACTCAATTGTGGGTGTGAACTTTTGATTAGATGGAGATGTGAATCCATCCATTAAACATGGGTCTTGATTAGTTTACTGAGGTTCTTTAAAAGAAGAAACATTTGGAGATGCAATTGCAGACACAGAAGTCTGGAAAGGCAGAAGCCCCAGTAGATGCCAGAAGCTAAGAAAGCTGATAGAAGCTAGAGAGTTACTCCAGAGCCAACATGGACAGGGATGTTTAGAAATCATCATGTGTCTTCCCATGAGATGTTAAGCAAGCCAGAACCCAGAGTTGTGTCCTAGAGAAGCTAAATGAAGGCCCACGGATGCTTAGAGAGGAAACCACTGACATCAAAAGCCAGAAGCAACAGAACCAGAACAACGACCAGCAGATGCCAGCTACATGCTTTCCCCTGTGAAAGTCATCAGCCATTCTTGAGTCAAGGTTTCTTTTGGATGCATTAGTGTGGACAATTTATGGCCTTAGAACTGTAAGCTTGTAACTTAATAAATTCTCTTTTTAAAAGCTATTCCATTTCTGGTATATTGTGTTCTGAAAGTCTTTAACAAACTAATACAAACATCAATGCTTTTTTGTGTTTAGGTGCTTCTGAAAATCTTTATTAAAGATAAATCTCTGGATTTTTTTGAGGTGATATTAATTGCTTTTGAAGATTTGAGGAAGAACTTTTTTCCTTGTGTGGGGAAAATTGATTATTTCAGTTTGATATATATTTCAGTTTAGATGTCTGTGAAACACACAAATAGAGTTTAAAGCTTAGATGTAAAATCCAGACAATAATTTTGATATGTATGTGGAAGGTATGATAAATGTGGAAGAAATTTAAAAATGTGTAGTTTTTACACAGTGTATTTAAAGGAGAGGAGGGGGCTAGCATTTAGTTTACAGATGTTCCAGTACTGCTGCCTCTGGAACTCTTTTTTTTATTATATTTAAAATTTTTTTTAATTTTATTTTTTTAAATACCAAAAAAAACCCACCAAATAAACACAAACATCCTTATTTTGATCATTCCGTTCTACATCTATAATCAGTAATTCACAATATCATCACATAGTTGCATATTCATCATCATGATAATTTCTTGGAACGTTTACCTCTATTCAGAAAAAGAAATAAAACAAAAACAGGAAAAAAATTATGCATACCATACCCCTTACCTCTCCCTTTCATTGATCACTAGCATTTTAAAATAAATTTATTTTAACATTTGTTCCCCCTATTTTTTATTTTTATTCCATATGTTCTACTCTTCTGTTGACAAGGTAGATAAAAGGAGCATCAGACATAAGGTTTTCACAATCACACAGTCACATTGTGAAAGCTATATCATTATACAATCATCTTCAAGAAACCTGGCTACCGAAACACAGCTCTACATTTTTAGGCAGTTCCCTCCAGCCTCTCCATTACATCTTGAAAAACAAGGTGATATCTACTTAATGAGTAAGAATAACCTCTAGGATAACCTCTCGACTCTGTTTGGAATCTCTCAGCCACTGACACTTTGTCTCATTTCACTCTTTCCCGTTTTGGTCGAGAAGGTTTTCTCAATCCCTTGATGCTGAGTCTCAGCTCATTCTAGGATTTCTGACCCACATTGCCAGGAAGGTCCTCACCCATGGGAATCATGTCCCATGTAGACAGGGGGAGAGTGGTGAGTTTGCTTGTGTTGGCTGGAGAGAGAGGCCACATCTGAATAACAAAAGAGGTTCTCTTGGGAGTGACTCTTAGGCCTAATTTTAAGTAGGCTTGACCTATCCTTTGTGGGGTTAAGTTTCATATGAACAAACCCCAAGACTGGGGGCTCAGCCTACAGCTTTGGTTGTCCACGCTGTTTGTGAGAATATCAAGAATTCAACTTGGGGAAGTTGAATTTTCCCCCATTCTCACCATTCCCTGGAGGGAACTTTGCAAAAACTTTTTTATTCACTGATCGTGTCACTCCAGGATTTATCAGGGCATCACTCTGGACAAATCAACAAATCTCATGTCCTACTCAAGGTTCCTTTGGAACTCTTTGTGAGTACAGTGGGTCTCTACTACTAGAGTTGTTTGTCAGGACAGTGGGCCTCTACTACTAAGTAATATGAAGACAACAAAGAGTTTCAGAAAATTTAAGGAAAGCAAAACTCCCCAAAAGAGGTGATGGTCCAATTCTAGTTTGATTCCAAGTAAAAGACAGACAAACTCATGGGATTTAATTTTGAAGTGATCATTGGTGATCTTAGTAGTATTTATTTATGTTGAAATCATCTGTTAAAAGTGAAGGGAGAAGGCAGGGCAAAATGGCAGCATAGTGGGGTGTGGAATTTAGTCGTCTTTCAGATCAGCTAGTAAATAGCCAGAACTGTATGGAACAATTTCTGGGGGGCATCAGAGACCAGACCCACAAAGTACACCAGGTTGAGATCCCACACAGAACTGTAAGTCTCCCAAGCATGGAGGCCAGTGCCTCTCCCTCATGAACATGGAAGGCTGATTCCCCCAAGGAGAAAGGAAGTAGACTTTACTAGTAGCAAGAAGTTAGCTACAGAAAACTCCAACTGCAGAATTAATTAACAAATTCTGACTACTGAAAACAGGTTCCAGCACAGATAAACCTGGAGTAAGCACTAAAGGAACAAGTTTTTACCCCAGAAGAAAGGAGGCAAGGCTGATGGAAAAAAATAATTAAAAAAAAGAAAGATGATTTTAGAGTTCAACAGCACAAAATACTGGAAAAAGACTGGACCCCAAGAAAAAGGGTCACATAGAGCCTGGGTACACATAGAGCCATGTACCCAGTCAAGTTCTTGATTGGCAAACCCAGGGAGCAGGGGTCTGGCTCTAAATAGGCTTTTTGCTTTTTTGTTTGTTTACTTCTTAACAGCTCATTAGATATAACTGCAAACACTCTCAGACTCTTGCACTGCCCAGCCAAGGGCAGAATTAAGGCATGTCTGAGAAAGAAAGTGACTGGTCAGGTGAAAGAAATTAATTTCCTAAAGGCCATATCTTCTCCAAGAAAAGGGGTATGGGGCCCAACTCAAGTGGTGGCCCTCCTTCAGGGAACTCAGGCCCCAGGGGCTGAAAAACAGGGAACTAAAGCCTGCCCACTACCCCAGCCTCTGTCTCAACCACACCACTGTTAGAGATAGGCTGCTAAAATTAGAGGCACCACATCACCTTACACAAGTGGGGGGTTGCAGGCTGACAAACACCACATGCTGAGCAGGATTGGAAAAGCACCGAGTCTAGAGGTTACAAAGGGAAGTCTGAAAGCCAGTTAAGTCTCATTGTCAGGGAAAACTGATGCTGGCTATTCTCTCCTCCTGAGACATGGGCCTGTCTGGCCTGGGTAAATATGACTGGGGTACATCATATTGGAGGAGAGCTTCCTTAAAAAAAAAAAGGCTTCATATAGGCAGGACCATAAACAGAACAAGAAGAAAATTTTTGAGCAGTTAAACAGAACCCGATGCTAGATGTCAGGAATAAGTTGATCTGAATATCAAAGAAAAGATAAAGAGTGAAGCCATCCAGCAAGAAAACCCTAGGTAAAAGTCTGGAAACAATTTCCAGAATAAATTGATTAAGGAAATCAAGTGCCTAGACACCAGCAAAAAAATAATGAATCGTACTGAGAAAATCAAAGATATGGCCCAGTTAAAGGAAGAAATCAACAGTTCAAATGAGATACAGGAATTTAAAAAACCAATTCAGAATGTTCAACAGACATGCAAAATTTCATCAAAAATCAAATCAATGAATAGAGGGAGGATATTAAGAAGACATTGGGTGAACTTAAGGAATTTTAAGTTTGAAAAGACAAATTGCAGAATTTATGGGAATGAAAAGCACAATAGAAGAGATGAAAAAAATAATGAAGACCTATGTGGTAGCTATGTTCAGGTGTCAACTCGGCCAGGTGAAGGTGCCTAGTTCTATTGCTGTGGACATGAGCCAATTGCATGTGAGCCTCATCTGTTGCTGATTACATCTGCAGTTGGCTAGAAGGTATGCCTGCTGCAGTGAATGGTGTTTGATTTAATTGGTTGGAAACTCAAATGAGAGAGCTCAATGTAGCACAGCCCAAGCAGCCCAGCATACTTCATCTCAGCACTCGCAGCTCAGCCCAGGCCTTTGGAGATGCAGAAAGAAATCACCCCAGGGAAAGTTGTTGGAACCCAGAGGTCTGGAAAGAAGGCCAGCAGAGATCACCCTGTGCCTTTCTGTGTAAGAAAGAACCTCAGTTGAAAGTTAGCTGCCTTTCCTCTGAAGAACTATACATTTTTTACTAAATAAGTCCCCTTTTATTAAAAGCCAATCCTCTGGTGTGTTGTATTCTGGCAGCTAGCAAACTAGAATGACCTACAATAATAGATTTGGAGAGGGAGAAGAAAGGATTTGTGAACTAGAGGACTGGACATCTGAAATCCAGCACACAAAAGAAAATATAGGGGAAAGAAAAGAAAAATATGAGCAAGGTCTCAGGAAATTCATGAAGCACATAAATGTTTCAGTTGTCCCACAAGGAGAAGAGAGAGGAAAAGGAGCACAAAGACTAATGGAGGAAAAGTCAACTGAAAATTTCTTCATCTCTTGTGAGGGAATTAAATTACAGATCCAAAAAATTCAGTGTACCCCAAACAGAATAGATCCAAAAAGACCTACTTCAAGACACTTACTAATCAGATTGTCAAATGTCAAAGACAAAGGGAGAATTTTGAAAGCAGCAAGATAAAAGCAATCCATCACATAAAAGAGAAGCTGAATAAAACTATGTGTGGATTTCTCAGCAGAAAAAGAGGGAGGTGAGTAGGTAGTGGTATGATATATTTAACATTCTGAAAGAGAAAAACTGCCAGCCAAGAATTCTATACCCAGCAAAACTGCCCTTCCAAAATGAGGGGGAGATTAAAATATTTTCAAGCAGTCACTGAGAGAATTTGTGGCTAAGTGGATCTACAAGAAATACTAATGGGAGTACTACAGAAAGATGGAAAAAGACAGGAGAAAGGGGTCGGGAGAAAAGTGTGGAAATGGAGATTTTCAGTAAAGGTGAAAAGAGAAAAAATTAGATATGATGTAAAATATGAAAGACAATTTGATAGACAAAAGTACTGCCTTTACAATAATAATATTAAATGTTAATGGCTTAGGACTTTGGGGAAGATGGCCAAGTAGGGTAGGTTGTGTTTAGCCCTGCTCCAAGGAAAAGTTAGAGAAGGGATGGGAGGGCTACTGAGATGGTGATTCAAGAGTGAAATTGACTCTTGGGAGAGCCTTCTGCACCATGTAGTGTTGCCCTGGTTGCAGGGGCTGAGGAGCTGGTAACAGAAAACTGGGGCCTAATGTGGAAGCATGGAGCTCACAGGAGTACACGGATGGGGAGATAGGGATTAGGAAGTAAGCTAAGTTGCATTCCTTCAACATGCTACCCTCACCAGTGCAGCCCCATGAACTGAAATTCACCCCACACCCCATGCACTTGAACCTTGTCACCACCAGCACACATACTCCAAGCACCCCTACCCCACCAACCCCCAGCACACATATCCACCCCAAACCTCCACCTCAAGTGCAGCCCAATCCACCTTTTCTGAACCCTCCCAAGCACTACCTCCCCCTCCCTGCTTCCTGCAGGCCTGTCACCAGCACATAAGGCACTAACCTCCATACCTAGGCTACACCTGCCCCGTACGCATAGTGTTGCATAGCCTCAGCCTGCCCCCCAAGCTCTGGGAACATCAGTTTATGGCACTCATAGACCTGTGCATGTGCATGGGCCCCAATCATTTCCTTCAGCTCTGGGAACATCAGTTTATGGCACTACTATACCCATGCATATGCACAGCCCTCGGCTACACTTCACAACTCTGAGAAAGTGCTGACCTGCCCTGAAATGCACAGCCAGGATACATCTGCTGACAGCCCAGGAAAGTATAATGCCAACCTGCTTCCATAGCTTTGTGAATGTGCACAAAGGGCCCCATGCCCTAAACCAATGCACACTAGGGTTATGTCCTCCTGATCTGTGTACCCACATAGCTGCATCCTTCCTGGCCACTGGGCACCCACATTCACAAGCACCAGTGTAACATCCCCAATCTGCACCTATACCTACGCTGCAATGCATCACCACACTGTTGTGCCCCATCCTGTGCTCTGCATCCTGCTACACACCCACCCTGCAAACACATGGCTTTAGACTACTGAAGGAAATCAACTCCCAAAGTAAATCAATCAAGATATTTATATATGATGAAAACAACAGAAGATCACTAAGCATATCACAATGCAGACAGATATAGCCCAGTCAAATGACCAAAATAAAACACCAGAGGAGACACAGACACTGGAAAAACTAATCAAAGATGTTCATATAATTCCACTTTATAAAATAAATGGGATGGCCAGCGACAAAAAAGGAGATCAAGAAGACAGTAGAACATAAAGAGGAATTTGAAGGAATAAATAGAAAAATAGCAGACATCACAGAGATTAAAGATTCTGCTGACAAAATAAGAAAACTTACTAGAGGCACACAACAGCAGCTTTGAAGAGACAGAAGAAAGAATAAATGATATAGAGGACAAAATAACTGATTTCAAACCCTCAAAAGAGCAAATGGTAAAAAGATGGAAAAATTAGAGTTGGATCTCAGGGAAATGATGGACAAAAAAAAGCACACAAATACAAGAATCATTGGTGTCCCAGAAGGATAACAGAGGAGTAAAGGACTAGGAAGAGTAGCTGAGGATATAATAAGGGAAAACTTATTATATTATGTTAATAAAGGACATAAATATACAAGTCAAAGAATCCCAACAAACTCCAAACAGAAAAAGTCAAATAGGCCTTTCCCAAGACACATACTGATCAGTCTTTCAAATGCTGAAGAGAAACATAAAATTCTGAAAGCAGCAAGAGAAACACAATCTACCACATACAAGGGAAACTTAAGACTGAATTCAGACTACTCAACTGGCACTATGGAGGCAAGAAGGCAGTGGTATGATATATTTAAGATCTCGAAAGAGAAAGACTTCCAGCCAAGAAAGATTTCCAGCCAAACTGTCCTTCAAAACTGAGAGAGAGGGCAGGCCCCAGTGGCTCAGGAGGCAGAGTTCTCACCTGCCATGTCAGAGACACAAGTTCAATTTCCAGTGCCTGCCCATGCAAAACAAAACAAAACAAAAAACTGAGAGATTAAAAATTTCAAAGACAAACAAATCTTGAAAGAATTTGTCCACAAGAGACAAGCCCTAAAAGAAAAATTAAAGAGAGTTATGCCAGTTGAACAAAAAAAGACAGAGGAGGGAGTTCTGGAGGAGGGCACAGAATTGAAGAGTACCAATAAGGCTAACTTAAAGGACAAGAAGGAAAAGAATATATAGATCTGACAAATAAAATAAAAGAGATAAAATGGTGGATTCAAGAAATGCTTTTTCAGTAATAACTTTGAACGTTAACAGACTAAACATGCCAATTAAAAGATTCAGATTGGCAGAATGGATTAAGAAATACAATCCAGCTATATACTGCTTACAAGAGATTCATCTTAGATACAAGGATGCAAATAGATTGAAAGTGAAAGGATGGAAAAAGAATTTCCATGCAAGCTGTAACCAAAAGAAAGCAGGAATAGCTATACTAATATCGGACAAAATAGACTTTGAGTGTAAAGACATCATAAGAGATGAAGAAGGACACTATGTATTAATAAAAGGGACAATTCACCAAGAAGATATAACAATCATAAACGTATATGCTCCCAATCAAGGAGTTTCAAAGTATATGGGACTTTTTTTTTATTTTGCCAGATGGCAAAACTGAAGGGAGTGATAGATGGTTCAACAATAATAGTAAAATACTTTAATACAGCACTCTCCTCTACAGATAGAACAACCAGATATAAGATCAACAAGGAAACAAAGAATTTAAACAACTTGATAAATGAATTAGACCTAACAGAGATACATAGATCATTGCACCCCAAAACACAAGGATATACACTCTTTTCTACTGCTCATGAGAACAGGATAGATCATATGCTGGAGCACAAAACATGCCTATTATAAATTTTAAAACATTGAAATTATTCAAGCCACTTTCTCTGATCACAATGGAATGAAGCTGGTAATCAATCACCACCAAAGAATGAGATAATTCACAATATATGGAGATCAAATAATGCAATCTTAAGTAACCAGTGGGTCAAAGAAGAAATTGCTAGAGAATTCAGTAGCTATCTGGAAATGAATGAAAATGAGAACACAACACATCAAAACTAATGGGATGTGGCAAAGGTTGTGCTGAGGGAGAAATTTATTGCCTTCAATGCTTATATTAAAAAACAAGAAAGAGCAAAAGTCAAGGACTTAACTGCCTACCTGGAGGAACTTGAGAAAGAACAGCAAACTAACCCCAAAGCAAGTAGAAGAAGAGAAATAACAAAGATTAAAGCAGAGTCAAATGAATGGGAGAACAAAAGAGCAATAGAAAGAATCAATAAAATCAAAAGCTGGTTCTTTGAGAAAATCAGTAAAATTGATGACCCACTAGCAAAACTGACAAACAAAAAAAGAGAGAGAATACAAATAAACAAAATCAGAAATGAGAAGGAGTGTGTTACCAGAGACCCTGAAGGAATAAAAGAAATCATGAGAGGATACTATTAACAACTATATGCCAAGAAACTGGACAACGTAGATGAAATGGGCAAATTCCTGGAAAGACACAAGCTATTTCAGGAAGAAATAGAAGATCTCATACACACACACAAAAAAAAAACAATCAAGAAAAGAGGTTCAATCAGTCATCAAAAATCTTCCTACAAAGAAAAGCCCAGGGCCAGATGTCTTCACAGGGGAATTTTATCAAACATTTCAAAAGAATCAACACCAATCCTGCTCAAATTTTTCCAAAAATTTGAGGAAAAAGGAACTCTACCCAATTCATTTTATGAAGCTAATATCATTTTAATACTAACACCAGGTAAAGATGCTATAAGAAAGGAAAACTACAGGCCAATCTTCCTGAAGAATATATATGCAAAAATTCTCAACAAAATATTAGCAAATTGAATCCAAGAACACATTAAAAGAATTAAACACCATGACCAAGTGGGGTTTATACCAGGAATGCAAGGATGGGTCAACACAAGAAAACCAATTAATGTAATACAGCACATTAACAAATCGAAAGGGAAAAATCACATGATCATCTCGATTGATACTGAAAAAGTGTTCAACAAAATTCAGCACCCTTTTCTGATAAAAACACTCCAAAGGATAGGAATCAAAGGTAACTACCTCAATATGATAGAGGGAATATATGAAAAACTGATAGCCAGCATCATACTCAATGGAGAGAGACTGAAAGCTTTCCCTCTAAAATGAGGTACAAGACAAGGATGCCCACTGTCACCACTATTATTTGACATTCTGGTAGAAGTTCTAGGTAGAGCAATCAGGCAGGCAAAGAAATAAAAGGCATCCAAATTGGAAAGGAAAGAGTAAAACTCTCATTATTTGCAGATGATATGATATTATACTTGGAAGATCCTGAGAAATCTACAGCAAACTTACTTGAGCTAATCAACAAATTCAGCAAGGTGGCAGGACATAAAATTAACATGCAAAAATCAGTAACATTTCTATACACAAACAATGACCTAGTTCAGGAATCAAATAAGGAAAAAATTCCAATCAAAATAGCAACTAAAAGAATCAAATACTTAGGAATGAACTTAACTAGGGACATAAAGGACTTGTACACAGAAAACTACATAATATTGCTAAAAGAAATCAAAGGAGATCTAAATAGGTGGAAAGACATTCCCTGCTCATGGGTAAGAAGGCTAAATATACTTAAGATGTCAGTTCTCCCAAATTGATCTACAGATTCAATACAGTACCAATCAAAATTCCAACAACTTACTTTGAAGATTTGGAAAAGCTAACTACCAAATTCATCTGGAAGTGAAAAAAACCCTGAATAGCTAAAAGCATCTAAAAAAGAAGAATGAAGTGGGAGGATTAACACTCACTGACTTTAAAACCTATTATAAAGCCACAGTAGTCAAAACAGTGGTAATGGCACAAAGACAGAAGCATTGACCAATGGAATTGAATCGAGAGTGTAGAAATAGACCACCAAATCTATGGTTAACTGATTTTTGACAAGGCCCCCAAATCCTCTGAACTGGGACAAAATAGTGTTTTCAATAATTGGGCATGGAAGAATAGGATATCAATAGCCAAGAGAATGAAAGAGGAGCCTTATCTTAAATCCTACACAAAAATTAAGTCAAAGGGGGATCAAACACCTAAATATAAGAACTAGCACCATAAAGCTTCTAGAAGAAAATGTAGGGAAACATATTCAAGACCTAGTAATAAGAGGTAGCTTCCTAAATTTAACACCCAAAACACAAGCAACAACAACAACAAAAAACAGGTAAATTGGAACTCCTCAAAACCAAATGCTTCTGCACCTCAAAAGATTTTGACAAAAAGGTGAAGAGGCAGCCAACTCAATGGGAGAAAATATTTGAAAAACACATATCAGACATGTGTTTGATTCCCTGTGTATACAAAGCAATCATACAACTCAACAACAGAAGAACAACCCAATTATAAAATGGGCTAAAGGTATGAGTAGGTATTTTTCTGAAGACCAAATACAGTTGGCTAGAAAGCACATGAAGAGATGCTCACTTTCATTGGCTATAAGGAAAATACAGATCAAGACTACAATGAGTTACCATGTCACACCTAAAAGAATGGCCACTATTAAACAAACAGGAAACTATAAATGTTGGAGAGGACGTGGAGAAACTGGGACACTTATCCACTGCTGATGGGAAATTATAACGGTGCAGCTACTATGGAAGACTGTTGGTGGTTCCTTAGGAAGCTAAATATTGGGTTGCCCTATGACCCAGCAATAGCACTACTTGGTATATACCCAGAAAAGCTGAAGCAATGATGAGAAAAGAAATTTTCACATCAATGTTTATAGCAGTACTATTCTCAATTGCCAAAAGATGGAAATAAACCAAATGTCCGTCAACAGATGAATGGATCAACAAAATGTCGTATATACATATGATGGAATATTATGCAACAGTAAGACAAAATGATATTCTGAAACACATGACAAAATGGATGAGCCTTGAGGACATAATGCTGAGTAAAATTAGCCAGACAAAGAAGGATAGATACTGTATGATTTGACTTTTATGACCTGCATGCAGGTATAATCAGTGGCATATAGTACAGAATATAGGGGACTTAGAGATACATAGATGCTAGAGATGGTGAACCATTAGCTAATGAAGTTGAACTCCAATGTAAGGGAATAGATAGGAGTGAAGGTGGTTCTCTAGTGGGTCTATAAGCAATATTACCATATTGAAGATGAACAAGATTGAAAGGGGTTGTATAGACCTACGTGTCCCACTGATTAACACTAGAAATATGAATTAGTTCTTGCAAGAATTACTTCAAAGATGTGATTCTTATATAAAGAGCGTTTAAGTCCAGGGTACAGGAGAAAACTGCTATTGCATGCTATGAGCTATGTTCAAAAGGAAACCATCAGCACTACCACAGCAACAGCAGAAGCAAATAGTGGGGGGAAGGACAAGAGTTAAGAGCAGGTTTAGATTTCCTATTTCGCGAGGGTGTGTTTGTTGGTTTCTTTTTCTTGGGAACAATGAAATTATCCAAAATTGAGAATGTAGATGGATTGTGGACTTTGGGCCTTCTACATTATGCCCAATGAGTGCATGTGGCTGCAGGATGGACTGACGGAGGAGTAGGTTGGTGAACGATGAAGATTTGCCCTGCTACAAAAAAGAACAAAATCATGAGGCATGCAATGATGTGAGTGAACTTGTGGGACATTTGGTGAGATAAAATAAGCCAGAAACAAAAGAAGAAGAATGATACAGTCACCTTTAGAAAATGCTTGTAGAAAGATGGGGGCCTAGAGTGCAAGCTTTTAGAGGAGACACATTAAGTCCGGAGTTGTGATTATTATTTGTAGGAGTAAGGGTTAAAACAAGACCTGCGGAATTTGTTGAGAACAGCTGGTATCAGAGTGGTGGCAGTGGTAATCTGTGGATTACTACTAGTTTGTTATTTGCTTAATGGAGAATAGTCTGGGAGAGAAAGGATGTTTGTTTTGTCTTAGCCCCAGGTTCTTTACTGTCATCTTAAGAAAAAAGCACTCTGTATTCTCGCCAGGTGCATGCTTTGTCACATGGGCCCTACAGTATATAAGCAGGAACTAGTTAAGAATAAAGTTGTCTGTTGTCACTGAGCTTCAGACCCCCGATCCCATCTGTCTTGCTCATCATTCCTTAACATCCTTCATGCTCTGCTCTGCTCCAACATGGAAGCAACAATTATTTCTGGTTTTTGAGAGGCTATTTTATGTATATAACCTGATATTTGGAGATGGGAAGAAGCCAAAAAGGTTGGGGTTAAAGTAATTCAATACGTAGGGGTAGGGAAAACAGTGTCTATGTTTTAGAACCACACATACTCTTTGAGACCAGTGGAAGAAAGGTTTATTTGATCTGGAATTGAAATTTTCTGTAGTGCGTAATCTAATTCAACCAATCTGTATGGCTCATTTGAACAATTGAAACACAGGGAGCACAGAATAAGAAAGAGGTCCTTCAATCCTGTATAGATTATTGCAGTGTCGGAAACATCATACAGTATATTAAGCAGATAATCATAAGGTATTGGCAAAGTTCCATGAAGGATGGGAGAAAGAATATGGAACTATTAAACCTTACCATCAGGGAATCCCCTGATACTGTGTTGAACTTTAGGGATACCCAAATCAATAGGCCATGCCTTTAATCATGAGGCTTATTCTTATGAAGCTTATGTAGGCAGAGCTTAGACTACCTGTGGGTATGCCTAAGAGTTACTTCAGGACTACCTCTTTTGTTGCTCAGATGTGGCCTTAGTCTCTTTAGGCCCAACTCTGTGAGTGAGGTCGTTGCCTAGTGAGACTAGATGGGACAGTCTCACTGATGACATGGGAGATGACTCCCAGAGATGAATTCAGACCTGGCACTGTGGGGTCAACAATTCTATCCTGACCAAAAGAGAGAAAACAAGTGTAATTAATAAAAGTATCAGTGGCAGAGAGAGTTCAAATAGAGTTGAGAGGCTACTCTGGGGGTTGCTTTTATGCAAGCTTCAGTTAGACCTTGCTACCTATCATAACTTGCCAAACCCCAACCAGGACAATTCCAGCCAATCCTAAAGAACACCTAGAGCAATATATAAGATTCCACAAGGGTTCCATGCACTAGAGTAACTTTCCAGAGACCTGCAACCTCCAGATGAGTCCCTGATCCAGATTAGTCCTTAAACCTAGACCAGCTTCTAAAGAAAATCAGATAATTCCATCTCCCTACCCCATATTAGCGACAGACCCTTCCAATATGAAAAATTTGAATTTCCATAGCCCAAACATCCCTAAAGAGAGGTATGGAAAGATCAAAGGTGATGGTGGGGTTATACATAGAAGAAAGAATTTAATGAATGAATATGATTGCTGAATCATTAAATTGACATCTCTTTTAGTCTTCAGTATTTTAGAGCAGCTATAAGTAAAAACCTTGTTTTTTGAAACCTTGTTACATGAAATTGTAACCCATGTCAAACTCTGAAATATGTTCTACAACTAATTGTGGGGCTGTGCTTTGAAATTCATAGCTTTTTTGTATATACTTTTTTTTTTTCACAAAAATAGAAGGAAGAAAAGTCGATTGTGATGATAAAAAATATTTAATTCCTCTCGACTCCTATATTCTGGAGCAGCTAGAAGGGAAAATGTGAGAGGATCATATGGTAGCCCATGAGAAATCTGGGATCTGTCCTGTAACCACTTGTTGAAGAGTGCTTTGAAAACTGTTGCTTCTTTATTTCTTTACCTTGTATATATGTTATACTATACAATAAAAAAAGTTTAAAAGAAGTTTGCTTCCTGTTGCCCTGATCCTTTGTTATGCTAGTTTAGAGGTCTAAGTTCTAAGGGGCAGAGCACTTCCACCAGGAGACTCAACAATAATTACGTTGAAATAGAATTTATGAATACCACCCAAGCACTTTGGGTTCCTCATCCTTCTGAATCAAAAGGCAATGAATGAAGTTACTGTATTGCTGGGGTGACTGATCCTGGTTCCCAAAAGGACATTGAACTGCTACTACATAATGGGTGTAAAGAACAGTATGTCTCAAATAATGGTGATTCCTTAGGGCATTTCTTACTACTATCCTGTCCTTTGATTTAAATGATGGAAAATACGACACAATCCAGGCAGGACTACTGGTGTACTAGGCCCTTCAGCAATGAAGGTTTTGGTCACCCAATAAGAAAAAGCACAATGACCAACTGAGATGCTTCCTAAGGGCAAAAGACATATGGAGTGGGTAGCAGAAGAAGGAAGTTATAAACATGAACTATTTGTCTGCTTTAGTTTGCTAAAGCTGCCATAATGCAATATACCAGAAATGGATTAGCTGTTTCAAAGGGGATTTATTAAGTTACAAATTTACCCTCCTAAAACCATGAAAATGTCTGAATTAAGGCATCCAGAGAAAGATACCTTCACTCTGAAGAAAGACTTATGGTGTCCAGCGTTTCTCTCTCATATGGGAAGGCACATGGTGACAACTGCTGTCCTTCCTTCCTGACTTCTGGTTCCAAATAGGCCCTTTTAGCTCCTGTTTCCAGTGACTTTCTCTCTAAGAATCTGTGGTTCGTCACTTAACTTGTCCAGGGAAGACTCTGGGTTTCATCTCTTTGCTTAGCATCTCTAAACATCTGTGTCTTGGTTCATCTCTCTGCTCTCTGTGTCAGCTCCGAGCTCTTTTAAGG
This sequence comes from Tamandua tetradactyla, assembly GCF_023851605.1. Lineage (NCBI taxonomy): Eukaryota > Metazoa > Chordata > Mammalia > Pilosa > Myrmecophagidae > Tamandua > Tamandua tetradactyla. The sequence continues at coordinate 4,025,205 of NC_135328.1, forward strand.
ATTCCAGTAAACTAATTAACACTCACCTTGAATGAGTGGAGTCACATTTCCATGAAAATAATCTAGTCAATAAGTCCCACCCACAACTGGGTGAGTCACATCTCCATGGAAACAACCTAATCAAAAGTTCTCACCCAAACAATAGGTCTGTCCCTACAAGATTGGGTTAGAAGAATATGGATTTTCTGGGGTACAATATAGTTTCAAACCAGCACAGTGACCAATTGCAGAATTTAGGACTGTTATGGTTACGAATATTTCTATCTTGTTTTTTTATGTTTGTTTTTGTAAATATCTATTTATCCAAATTTCTTTGTTTACTTCCTTCTCTTAAACACTTATCATATAATACATTTTACATTAAACTTACATTATAGTATTTAAGTTACAGAATAACAATGATAAGAATGAATATCGGGGCGGGCCGCGGTGGCTCAGCGGGCAAGAGTGCTTGCCTGCCATGCCGGAGGACCCCGGTTCGATTCCCGGCCCCAGCCCATGTAAAAAACAAACAAACAAACAAAATATAATAAAATAAGAAAATGTTTAAAGATGTTTCCCTTTCTTCCTCCCTTCCTTCCTTCTCTGTCTTTCTTTCTTTCCTTCCCTTCCTCCCTCTCTCTTTAAAAAAAAAAAAAAAAAAAAAAAAAAAAAAAAAAGAATGAATATCATCCAAGGGCTTTTATCCTCTTCTAGGGAAAATTTTAGTTGTGTTTTCCACTTACATAGGAAAGATGCATCATGTTAGGCAGAAGTATGGCTATGTTATTGCCTTTATTTGGAGTTTAAACATGGTTTAAGGAGATGTGTGTGGTGTGAAATTAACAGAGTATACTGTGACAGTTAATTTCATGTGTCAGCCTGACAATATTATTGTGTCCAGTTATTTGGTCAAACATTAGTTTTGTTACTGGGAAGGTATTTGTTATCTTCTACTTGTTACTGGGAAGGTATTTCATAGATGAGATTTGCATCCATAATCACTTGATTGATCTACAATCAACAAAGGAAAGTGGCTTCTGAAATGTGTGCAATATCCCCCTCCAATCAGTTGGAGATCTTAAAAACATGAACTGAGGATTTCAGAGCCAGTAAAAGCATTTCTGCCTAAACTTCAATTTTGATTCTCGTTGGAATTTCCAGGCAGCCAGTCTCCTTTGGATAATTCAGACTAAGGATTACAGTATCATATTTATAGGGATTTTCATTTTGTGGCGTGCACCACAATGTTCATATTTTCCAACCCCTATAGTCACATGAGCTGATTCTTTGGAAAACCCTGATTAATACAGCTTCTGTGATGTCCTAAAACCCTTAGAGGGCTAAAACTTATAATGAAGGGATTTAGGGGGAAGTATAATTGCTTCCTATGATATAAGACTTAATGTTTTCCCTTTAAGGCCTGGAACAAGACAAGAATGCCCACTGTCACCATTTTTATTTAATATTTTGCTGGAACTTCTAGCTAGAGAAATTAGGCAAGAAAAGTAAATAAAAGGCATCCAAATGGAAAGGAAGAAATTCAACCTTCTCTGTTTGTAGAAGCATGACCCTATATTTTGAAAGTTCTGAAAAGTCTATAACAAAGCTATTAGAGTTAAAAAGGTTCAGTGAATGGGGGGATACAAGATCAAAACCTAAAAATTAGTAGTGTTTCTATACATTAATAAGGAGCAATCTGTGGAAAAAGTCAAGAAAAAAGTTTCATTTACAAGAGCAACTAAACGAATCAAATATCTAAGACAAAATTTAACCAAGGATATAAAGGACCTAACACTGGTACCTGATCTGTGGTCACTACTATGGAAATTGCATTTTTATTGATATTTGTTACTAAAGACAAGAAGAAACACTTTCTTTTCAGTTGGTGTCATGGCCAGGTTCATGTGTCAACTAGGCCAGGTGGTGGTGCCTGATCATCTGGTCAGGCAAGTGCTGGCCTGTCTGTTGCTATGATATTTCATGGACTTAAATCATGATTACATCGGCTGTATCCACAGCTGATTGCATTTGTAATCAGCTAAGGGGAGTGTCTTCTGCAATGAGTATTGCTTAACTTAATCACTGGAAGGCTTTAAGGAGGATTCAGAAGAAACAGTCATTCTTCCTGTTTCAGCCAGTGAGCCTCTCCTGTGGAGTTCATCCAGACCCTTCATCAGAGTCACCAGCTTCACAGCCTGCCCTATGGATTTTGAACTGTTCCGTTCCCATGACTGTCCAGCCAGCCTCTCCTGAGAGTTTGCTGAGGAACTTCATTGGAGTTACCAGCTTGCAACCTGCCCTACAGATCTTGGGCCCTTACATTTCTACGGTTGCTTAGCCAGCCTCTCCTGAGAGTTCACTGCCCTATGAATTTTGAACTCTTCCATTGCCATGGTTGTCCAGCCAGCCTCTCCTGAGAGTTCATTGAGGAATTTCATCAGTTACCAGCTTGCGACCTACCCTCCAGACCTTGGACTCTACATTCCCATGATTATGTGAGGCACTTTTATAAATTTTATATCTATGGATATCTCCTGCTGATTCTGTTTCTCTAGAGAACCCTAGCTAATACAGCTGGCAAGGGCAACAATAAACCATTCTCTTCCTAACTGATGAGTATATAAACTCACTAGCCCTATGTTATAATTTTGTCTGTAGACACCTTGATTGACTTTCCCTACTACAAGACATCACATTAGCTTACAACATTCATGAAATTATGGTAATTAGGCCTAGTGAGCAAGAAGTAACAAAACAGCTGATATACTTATTGATAAGGCATTTCATGTCAAGGATGGGTGATAAATCCAACAAAAATTTCCCCAATTGTGATATTTCCGGGCATCCAGTAGTGTGGGGCAGTGTGGTAGTTAGATTCAGTTGTCAACTTGGCTAGGTGAAGGTGCCTAGCTCTACTGCTGTGGACATAAGCCAGTAGCATATGAACCTCATCTGTTGCTGATTACATCTGCAGTTGGCTAGGAGGCGTGCCTGCTACAATGAATAACGTTTGATTTCATTGGCTGGTGCTTAAATGAGAGAGCTCAAGGTAGCATAGCCAAAGCAGCTCAGCATACCTCATCTCAGCACTTGCAGCTCAGCCCAGGTCTTTGGAGATGCAGAAAGAAATCACCCCAGGGAAAGTTGTGGGGACCCAGAGGCCTGGAGAGAAGGCCTGCAGAGATCACCCTGTGTCTTCCCACATAAGAAAGAACTTCAGTTGAAAGTTTGCTGCCTTTCCTCTGAAGAGCTTTAAATAAATCCCCTATTATTGAGGGCCAATCTATCTCTGGTGTGTTGCATTCTGGCAGCTAGCAAACTAGAACAGGGATGTTGAGACCACCCTTATGAAGTAAAGGATAAGCTGTTGTTTCTAACTGCATTTATCAAGAAAGGACACTGAATTTATTCAGATGCATTTCCCATGTCAATCAAGATGATCATATGCTTTTTCCCTTTTGATTTCTTAAGCAAATATATTACATTAATTAATTTTCTTATGTTGAACCATGCTGACATACCCGAGATTAATTCCACCTGATCATGGTGTATAGTTCTTTTAATGTGACATTGGATTCAATTTGCAAGCAGTTTTTGAGGTTTTTTGCATCTATATTCATTAGAAAGATTGGTCTGAAATTTTCCCTCTTGTAGTATCTTTATCTGGTTTTCATGTTGGCACAGTGTCAGTTTCATAGAATGATTTAGGTAGTTTTCATTCCTTTGAGTGTTTTGGAAAAGTTTGAGCAAGATCAGTATTAATTCTTCTTGCAATGATATAATTGATCTGTAAAGTCATCTAATCATTGGCTTTTCTTTGTTGAGATTTTTTTGATGACTGGTTGTTTCTCTTTACTTGTGTTTGGGAGGTCTTCTATTTCTTCTGGAGTCAGTGTAGGATGTTCGTATGTTTCTAGAACATCTTCCACTGGGTATAAGTTGACTAGTGTGTTGGTGTACAGTTGTTCACAGCATTCCCTAATGACCTCTTATTTCTGTGGTGTCAGTAGTAATGCCCCTCTTCACATTTCTGATTTACTTGCACCCTCTTTTTTTTCTGTCAGTCTAGCTAAGGGTCCATCGATTTAATTGATTTTCCTCAAAGAACTCATTTCTTTTTTTATTCTCTTTATTGTTTTATTTTTTCTTCTCTAATATCATTTATTTCTGTCTAATCTTTTTTTTTTCTTCTGTTTTCTTTGGGGTTAGTTTGCTGTTCTATTTCTAGCTTCTTTATGGGTGCAGTTAGGTCTTCAATGTCAGCTTTCTTCCCTCTTTTTGAGTATATGCTGTTTCAGCTTGCTAAAGCTGCCAGAACGAAATATACCAGAAATTAGTTCTATGGCCATGAAAATATCCAAATTAAGATATCAAGAGGAAGCTATATCTTCTGAGGAAAGGCTGCTTACATCTGGGGTTCCTCTGTCACATAGGAAGACACATGGTGATGTCTCCTGGTCTTTCGCTCATGGATTCTTGTTTCAATGACTTTCTCTCGCAACTCCTGCGGGTCTTTGCTTGTTTCCCCTGGGTATTTTTCTCTAAACTCTCTAGGCTTTTTCTGTCTTTTAACTTTTCCAGAAAGGACTCCAGTAAAGGATTAAGACCCACCTTGAATGGGCTGGGTCATATCTCAATTGAAATAGCTTTAACCAAAACGTTCTTCCCATATTAGAACTGCCTTCACACGGATGGATTAAAAAAACATGGCCTTTTGTGGGGTACATAGCAGATTCAAGCCAGCATATGCACAATTATGGAAATAAATTTCCTGCTCAGTGCTTCCTTTGCTGCATCCCATAAGTTTAAATATGTTGTGTTCTCATATTCATTTTCTCGAGATATTTACTGGTTTGTCCTGTAATTTCTTCTTTGACCTATTAGATGTTTGAATGTGTTGTTTTACCTCCATAGTTTTGGTAATTTTCCAGTATTCCCCTGTCACTGATTTCCACCTTCATTCCATTACGATTGTGGAAAGTGCTTTGCAAAATTTAAGTCATTTTAAATTTGTTGAGACCTGTTTTGTGACCCAATGTGTGGTCTGTCTTGGAGAATAATCCATGATCACTTGAGAAAAATGTATATCTTGATGTTGTGGGATGCAATGTTCTGTAAATAACTTTTAGCTCTAGTATATCATATTATTCAAGTTCTTTGTTCCCTTATTGATTGTTTGTCTAGATATTCTATCTATTGATGAGAGTAGTGTATTGACGTCTCCAATTATTTTGTAGAAACCTCTATTTCTCCCTTCATTGCTGCTAAGATTTTCCCCATCTATTTTGGGGCATCCTTGTTAGGTACATGAACATTTATGATTGTTATCTCTTCCTGATGAATTGCTATATATGTATAGCAATTTAATAGTTTTGGACTTGAAGTGCATTTAATACAGCTACCCCCACTCTTTTATGTTATTGTTTGCATAGAATATCTTTTTCCAACCTCTCACTTGAATCTATATGTGTCTTTGGGTCTGAAGTGAGTATCTTTTGTTTATTTATTTATTATTGTTTTTCTGGACATTATTTTGTTTAAGTATACATATCATCAATTTATAATGACATCAATGAAAACAGGTAAATTTTTTTAAATTTCAAAATTAAGAAATGTAAATAAAATAAAAGAGTAACAGAAACTCATCTTCATGAAGTCATGTTTTATGCACGGTGGAATTGATTTTCCAAAATTTTCTTTTGAAGTCATAAGGTCAGGATATAATAGCCAAACTCATGCAGCTCTGACTGATACCAAAGCATGTACTTTTAATAATGATGCATTCAGCTATTCAACAAATATATATTGGCCAATGCACAATACTTTAAGGGCAGTATATTCTTGAATCATTTTATACTTTGGTTTTCATATGTTATATCTTATTTTTATCTCTCATTTTACCATTTTAGATACACTTACTAATATTCTTCATATCTACACTCCCATCCAAGCCTCTCTCTTTTTGTATCACTTGTACAACTCCCCTTAGTATTTCTTATAGGCTAGGTCTCTTTTTTTTTTTTTTTTTTTTTTTAAAGGAAAGACAGAGAGAAGGAAGGAAGGAAGGAAGAAAGGGAAACATTTTCTTGTTTTTATTGTATTCTGTTTCTCGGTTTTTGTTACATGGGCTGGGGCCGGGAATCGAACCGAGGTCCTCCGGCATAGCAGGCAAGCACTTTGCCCGCTGAGCCACCGCGGCCCGCCTGCTAGGTCTCTTTTTAACAAGCCCTCTCTTTTTCTGTATATTTGTGAATATTTTGAATTGTCCATTTTTGAAGGGCAGTTTTGTCACATACAGAATTTTTGGCTGGCAGTTTTTCTCTTTAAGTATCTTAAACATATTATACCACTGCCTTCTCGCCTCCATGGTTTGTGATGAGAAATCCACATCTAATCTTACTGAGCTTCCTTTTTATGTCATGAATCACTTTTCTTTTGCTGCTTTCAGAATACTCTCTTTGTCTTTGGAATTTGGCAGTCTTGGAGTAGATCTATTTGTATTTATTCTGTTTGGAATATGTTGCACTTCTTGGATATTTTTGTCTTTTGTAAGAATTGGGAGGTTTTCAACCATTATTTTCTCAAATGTTTTTTTCTGAACTTTGCCCTCTCTCTTCTCTTTCTGGGGCATCCATGAAACATATATTTGTGTGCTTCATGCTGTCATTAAATTCCCTACTCAAACTTTTCCATTCTTTTTCCTATCCTTTTAAGTGTTCAATTTTGGATGTCCTCTCTTCTATTTCACTGATCCTTTTCTCTGTCTCTTCAAATATGTTGTTTTATGTTTCTATTGTATTATTCATCTTTTCAATTTTGTCTTTCATTCCCGTGAGTTCTGTTAATTTTTGCATGCCTTTGAATTCTTTTTTTTTATCATTCAGTTTCTTCTTTATATCCCTCATATCTTTTGCCACATTTTCCTTCATTTCCTTAAACTGATTTAGGAGACTTTTTTGAATATCATTAATTAATTGCTTCAACTCCTTTATCTCCTCTGAATTGTTTGTTTCTTTGACTGAGAAATATCTTCATGTTTCTTAATGTGCCTTGCAATTTTTTGCATGTATCTCTGCATCTGATTTTCTTATGTTTTTTCCTGCAGGTCTCTCTTGCCAAAGGTTTTCTTATTCATTGGCTTTTAGCTATAACTCTTCTTTGACACTTGGTTCTACATGTATTTAATTGATCAGAATTTTTTTTCATCTCTTATTTATCTGATTCTTGTGTACATATGTGGCATTATTTTTGTGATTGCAGTATTTGTGCAATTGTTTCAACCCCAGGGAAAAATCTTTCTTTTCCTTCTTCCTTCTTCGGAATGTTAATTTATTCTGTTTGTCTCTGATTTGCCTTCCTATGTTTTTAATGCTTCTTTCATTATGTTTAGCTACTTTTACTAGGAAGGCTGATTTTTGGGAGCCGGTTCCTCCTGGGAAGGACCTTCCAAAGTCAGTTTTCCCCAAACAAAACAGGTGCAGGATCCACAAAAGGGATGTACTTCAATTCCAAAGTGTCCTGGAAAGGAGATACAGAAAGATGTCAATCATCTCTAGGATGTCTCCTTGAATCTGCGCTTTTCCTGTCCTGCCCAACAGATGGCGCTCTTTACCTAATGTCCCTCCACAGTCCCAAGGTGGTACTGTGCCTTTTTGTTTCAGTGTGCATGGTTGAAACAGAGGCTGTTAGCTGCCTTTTTTGGTTGAAACTTGCTGAAATCCCAGACTTTGGGATCTGATCCTCTAAACAACAGCTGCAAACTGCACTGGGCCTTGTTCCCCCTTTTCTTGGAGAAGAACTGCCCTTCTGCCCCTGCTCCCCACTGTCCCAAGAATTCACAGTATTTCTCAGTCAGTCCCGCTTCTGCCCCTGCCAAGTGTATGGTTGTGACAGAGGCTGCCAGCTGCTTTTGCAAGTGTGGATTGAAAACTGTTCCAAAGTCTTTAAACAACAGCTGCAAACTGCACTGGGCCTTGCCCCCCTGCTCTTCTGGGGAGGTATCTAGGAGGTAATCAAGAAAAAACCCATTTACAATGCTAACTGAAAGAATCAAGTATATAGGAATAAACTTAACTAAGGATCTAAGGACCTGTACACAAAAAACTACAAAACATTCCTAAAAGAAATCAAAGAAGAACTAATTAAATGGAAAGACATTCTGTGTTTATGGACTGGAAAGCCAAATGTCCTTTAGATGTCAATTATGCTGAAATTGATCCACAGATTCAACGCAATACCAATAAACATTCCAACCCTACTTTGCATAAATGGAAAAGCTAATTATCAAATGTACTTGGAATAGTAAGCAGCCTCAAATAGCAAAAAATACTTTGAAAAAGAAGAATGAAGTGGAATGATTCACACTTCTGAGCTTAAAAGCACATTATACAGCCACAGTGCTCAAAACAACGTGGTACTGGCATAAAGATAGAAATATTGATCAATGAAATCATATTGAGAGTTGAGAAAAAGACCCTTAGATCTATGGAAATATATTTTTTCTTACCTAAAATTTTTTTATTACAGATGTTGTGGGCTTAAAGAGCAATCATGCATAAAATTCAGCACTCACATACACCACCCCACCACCACACTTGCATTGGTGTGGAAAGTTTGTTACAATTAATGATAACACTTTTTTTGTAATTCTACTATTTAAAACAGTATTTACATTTGTTATAATTGATGGAAGTGTATTAAAGTAGAACTATAACTATTGTTGATAGTTTATGTAGGGATATTTCCCCCTATATTCTCAACCTATTATTTTTTTCCATGCGTATCTTCATGTTATCACTCATCTACCCATACACTGGATGAAGGGCGTGTCAGTTCCAAACTTTTCACCATCACAGTCACGTGAAAAGACCTATATAGTTATACAATCTTATCAAAGAGCCAGGCTACTGGGTTATAGTTCAACAATTCGGGGCATTTCCTTCTGATTGTTTTTATATAATGAAAACTGAAAAGAAATATCAATATAATGAGTCAATAGTCATAATCTTTTGTTAAATCTTAATTTCTGAGTTACGTCTCCTCCCTCTCTTTTGATCATTCTTTCAACCTTCAGGGTAATGACCACTTTAACTACTTCATACTGGAAAGGGGTGTCAACCTTATGGGGTAGAGGAATGAAACTGGCTGATATTCTTGGAGGGATTGGTACCTTGGGTTTCACAGCTCACCTGGCATAGGAACAATCTGGAGGCCTTAAGTTTCTGAAAACATAAACCTACTAAGTAAAACTTTTATAGAGTCTTAGATAGAGCCCAGGGTATTCTTTAAGGTTTTTAGAAATACTGTTGGTTGGGGCTTTGCATACTGTGGTAATTTGCAATATCTGTTAAGCTTGCATAAGAGTGACCTCCAGAATAGCCTCTTGACTGTATTTGAAATCTCTTAGCCACTGACACTTTATTTTCTTTCATTTCTTTTCCCTTTTTTGTTCAATAAGGCATTCTCAATCACCTGATGCTAGGGCCAGGCTTATCCCTTGGAGTCATGTCCCACGTTTTAAGGGAGATTTACATCCCTAGGCATCATGCCTCATATAGGGGGAAAGGTAGTGGGTATATTTGCAGAATTGGCTTAGAGAAAGAGGCCACATCTGAGGAACAAAGAGGTTCCTTCAGGGTGACTCTTAGGCATAATTATCCATAGGCTTAGGTTTGCTGTTGCAGAAATAAGTTTCACAAGGGCAAGCCTCAAGATGGAAGGCTTGGTTTACTAAATTGGGAGTTCCTAAAGATTGGGAGAATATCAAGAATTCCCCAGGTGGGGAAGTTTAATATTTCCACATTTTTCCTCCAGTCCCTCAAGGGTATTTCACAAACACTGTTTAGTTTCCTGCCCAAAGTACTCTGAAATGTATCAGTGTATTACATTAACTTCTACAGTGTAACAAAATCTCATTCCCTATTTTAAGTTCTATGTAATTGAGTTATTTGAATACACTGGCCAAAGAGGTTAAATAAGTGTGCTACAGAAAATTTAAATTCTGTAAAAAATAAAGATCTCTTCCTTTGGTCTCACACAAAAGTTGGAGTTTTGAAATAGAAACAATTCATTCTTTAAGCTGTGTTCTGACTTTCCTTAACCCCAACCAGATCCACTCCATTCATATGCTAACTGAAATCTGATCTCTTTCAGCTTTAGTGTGTGGAATAATGCTGACTTTTCCGAGCTACAAAACTCTTATTCTGTGTCTCATATATCACAGACAACTAAAATCCCAGGGATCTACCACATTATATACACAAAAAGCACAGCATCTCAGCATTGAGAAACAAAAGTTAAAACTCAGGAATAAATGTGACTGCTATAAGAGCTTTACAATGAGCATTATTGAATGTTCTGCACTCTTTAATTGATTTTCCAGTCCCTGCCCACTTTCTATTTCCTCATAACCTATGCTCTCAAATTCAATTCTCAAAATTTGCTCATTATACTTTGTTTATCTTAGTGAGACCATACAATACTGGTCCTTTTGCTTCTGGTGTATTTCACTAAACATTATGTGCTCAAGGTTCATTCACCTAGTTGCATGCCTCATGACTTCATTCCTCTTTGCAGCTGCATAAAATTGTGGTATATGTACTGCAATTCACCCTTCCATTCATCAACTGATGTACTCTTTGGCCATTTGGGCAATTGTGAATGATGAGTGGCAATTGTTTTATATATATATATATAATGTCTTTTATTTCCTTCCTATTTCATAATTTTTAAAAAATATTTTTAACAAAATTATACCTGTGTAGTATAAATTATTTTGTATGATGTTTTTCACATCTAACATATCAAACATTTTCCAATGTTACATAGTATCTATAAGAATTTTTATGGACCACTATAATAGGCCAAATATTCAGTTTACTTAATAAAGGTTAAGACAGAAGTTTAAGACATTTTAAATCTGTCATTATCATTAAACGACATTGTAAAGTACATCTGTCTCTAAATAAAGCTTTTCTGTATTTAGGATCATTTCCCTAGAACAGTCCAGTCCTACAAGGAAAGTCAAATTGCCATAAAACACATGAAAAGATACCCATTTTCACTAGCTATTAGAGAAATTTAAATCAAAACCACAGGAGATACCATTTCACTGAATGGTCACTATTAAACAGACACTAAACTATAAGTATTGAAGAGGAACACTTATTCACTGCTGATGGGGATGTAAAATGGTACAACCACTGTGCAAGATGGTTTGGTGGTTCTTCAGAAAGCTAAGTACAGAGTTGCTCTATGATAGCATCAATTCCACTTTAGGGTATATACCCAGAATATCTGAAAGATGGGACATGAACAAACACTTTGACACTGATATTCATAACAGCATGATTCCAAATTGCCAAAAGATGGAAACAACCCATGTGTCCATCAAGAGATGAATGGATAAGCAAAATATGTTATATGCATATGATGACATATTATACAGCAGTTAGAAAGGATGAAGTTCTGAAGTACACGACAATATAGATGAACCTTGAGGAAGTTATGTTATGCAAAATAAGTCAGATACAAAAGGACAAATAGTGTATGATCTCACTAATATTAACTAATTAAAATATGTATACTTACAGGCATAAAATATAGAATATAGATTACCTGGAGATAAAATAAGACTAGAGAATGGGGAATAGTTGCTTAATATGTGCAGAATTTTTAACTAGGTTGGACCTAAACATTGGAAATGGATAGAGGTGACAGTAGCATGCTATTGTGACTATCATTACTAGTGCCAAATTGTGTGTGAAGGTGATTGAAAGGGGTAGTTTGGAGTCATTTATGCCCAAGAAGGAAAGCTATGAGGAACACATTGAAGCATGGGGTTGTATAACACATTCAATCTTGTGGTGAATGATAACTGTGATTAACAGCACAAATATAAAAAAGTTCTCCCATGAACTAGAACAAATGAATGAAACTATTACAAGGAGTTAATAATAGAGTGGTATGTAGAAAAATATACCTATTGCAAACAATGGGTGATAATTAACAGTAATATCTTAATATTCTTTCATCAACAGGAAAAAATGTACCATGACTTTGCTGAATGCATAACTATGTGATTATACTTTGAGCCCACTGATTGTATACATTGTACGGATTGCATGGTGTGTGAATCCATTTCAGTAAAATTGCATTTTAGAAATAAAAAAAGAAAACAGAAATACATGTGAAAAACAGAGAGATGATTACTTCAGCAGTCAAGAGAGAGAATATTCATCTTTACTTCAGCTGGCCAGCTTCTCCTGAGCAATGTGTGGAAAATCTTTCTAGGAGTTTCCAGCTTGCAACCTGCCCTGTGGAATTTACACTTATGCCTATCCACAGTTGTGTGAGCAAGCATTATAAAATCTCATAATATTTACAGCTATCTCCTACTGGTTCTGTTTTCCTGGAGAACTCTGACTATCACAGGTTTGGTACTGGGAGATATTCTGGAGAAACAGAATCTTAAAAGCGGAATTTCTGAATTGGCAGTTGGGTTTTTGCAATTGCTTCTTCACTCTGATTTCATTCAAAGGCACTAATGGCTATATTTACAATAATCAAACGGCATGGGGGGCACGGGGGCACGGGTCGCTCAATGGTAGAATGCTCGCCTTTCATCCGGGAGACCTGGGTTTTGTTCCAGGACCATGCACCGCCTCCCCCCCCCCCCCCAAAAAAAAGTCATGAGCTGGCAAAAAAGAAATACAAAGTATCATCACTGGATATGGCAACTCAAATGCTTAAAAGCTGCAAGGTTCTCAGCAAGGGCATTTTTGACATGTTCACAGAGTTTTGTGGAGTTAAAAGATATAATGATGTTAGCTGGTTGTTCCTAAATACACTAGATAAAGTAATAAAGGAAAGGGTTGGGCTGAAGATTTCAAATTCACAACTGAAGTGCCACACTGAGGATGCAAAAGATTCTATGTGTGTCCTGAAAGAATATCTTATTTCCTATAGCCACATACTTGAAATCCCTGAAAACAAAACCCAGAGTCTCATTGGGCAAGAGGCAGAATTACAACATAAACTAAAATCCCAACCTTGCAGGATGTCTGCTGTTGAAGTGAGGGCATTGACTATAAACAATGGGAATTTAGGACTGCAACTACACTACGGTGGTAAAGAAGTGTTTGTCTGGAATAAGGGAGATCTGCTAGGGCATTTCCTAGTCTACCATACCCTGAGATTAAAGGTAATGGAAAATTGCAAAACCCAATCCAGGCAGGACTAACAATGGTCCAGAAACTTCAGGAATGAAAGTGAGGACCACCCCACAAGGGAAAGAATCACAACCAGCTGAGGTGTTTGCTGAGGGTGTAAAGGAACACGGAATGGGTGGTGGAAGAGGGTAGTCATCAATACAAGCTGTGACCATGACACCAGTTATTGAAACAAGGACTGTAATTGCATGAAAATTTCTTCCTTGTTTTGTTATGAGGATGTTCAATATGTATATAAAGCAAATATCTTCTTCTTTCCTATCTTATCCCCTAATCACATGATATAATTGTATTACTTCATGTTATTGTATTTAAGTTATAAAATATCAAGTTTAAAAGAGAGTATGACCCAAGAACTTGTACACTATTCTGGAGATATTTAGTTATTTTCCAGTTATATGCAGGACAGTTGGATATTGTTAAGTGAAAAATGTGTTTGCTATTATTTTATTTAGAGGTTAAGTGTGGTTTAAGGTGATGTGTATAGCTGTCAAGTTGCTAAGGGGTGTGGTGTGATAGTTAGACTCATGTGTCAACTTGGCCAGGTAATGTGCTGAGTTGTTTGGTCAAGCAGGCACTGGCCTAACTGTTACTGTGAGGATATTATGGACTTAAATCATCAGTAAGTTGACCAGATCTATGGTTGATTACACCTACAATCAACTGAAGAGATTGCCTTCAGTAATGAGAGATGTTTCATCCAATCAGTTGAAGGCATTAAAAGGAAAAGTAATGACTTCAGCAGTCAGGAGAGAGAATTTTTATATCTAATTTAGCTGGCCAGCTTTTCCTGAGGAATTTGTTGAAAATCTTCATTGGATTTCTCAGTTTGCAGCCTGCCCTACAGAATTTGGACTCTTACATCTCCACATTTGAATGAAACAGTTTTATAAAATCTCATAATATTTACAGATCTCTCCTGTTGGTACTGTTTCCCTAGAGAACCCTGACTAGTACAACATATATAAGAAATACCATTGACCATTCTGGGTTCCTAATTTAATCCCCACAGATGAGTGGCATAGAAGCAAACCAAATTGAGGAACCCATGAAAGCAACAAAATAGGGAACCAGGAAGGAGTTAATATTTCCACATTTTTCCCCAGGAGGAGGAGGCTCTGCAGACACCTTTTTATTTTCTGCCCAAATTACTCTGTGATGTATTGGGGCATCACAAAACCTATACAAACAACAAAATCTCACTCCCTGTTGGGGGGTTTTTGATGATTAATTCAATTCTTTTACTTGTAATTGGTCTGTTAAGGTCTTCTCTGTCTTCTTGAGTCAATGTAAGTAGTTTGTATTTTCTAAGAATGTATCTATTTCATCCAGGGTTAATTTATTGCTGTTTTGTTTTTCATTGCATTCTTTTATATGCATTTTTATTTCAGCAGACCTGGTGGTAATGCTCCCCTTTTCATTTCTGCTTTTAGTTATTTATATCCTCTTTTTATCTTGGTACTCTAGCTAATGGTTTGTCAATGTTATTGATCTTTTCAAAGAGCCAACTTTAGGTTTTTTTGATTGTCTACTGTTTTGGCTGTTGTTTTTGTCTATTTCATTTATCTTTGTTCTAATCTGTCATTTCCTTCCTTCTTGCTTTGGGTTTATTTTCCTATTCTCTTCTTTTTCTAGATCTTCCCGTTTTAAAGTTAGATCTCTAATTTGAAGTCTTTCTTCTTTTTTATGTAAATATTTAGAGCTATAAGTTTCCTTTCCAGCACTGCCTTTGCTGTATACCATAAATTCTGATATACTGTATTTTTATTTTCATTTGCCTCAAGATATTTACTAATTTGCATCTGATTTCTTCTTTAATTCATTGGTTGTTTAAGAGCATGTTGTTTAATTTCCAAGTATTTGTGAATTTTCCATTTCTCCCACTGTTATTTATGTCTCACTTTATTCCGTTGTGGTTGGAGAATATGTACTTTATGATTTGAATTTATTGAGGCGTTTTGTGATGAGACATGGAGAATGATCCATGTGTCTCTTCTGTTTTTGTTGGGAGATGTGTTCTATATATGTCTGTTAGGTTTAGTAATTCTAGTAATATCATTCAGTTCTTCTACTTCCTTACTGATCTCCTAATACTTCTATCCACAATTGAGAGTGGTTTATTAAAGTCTCTACTTCCTATATTTTAGGGCTTTTCTTTTAGGTGTATATGTAATCAAATGTGATACATTTTCCTGCTGAATAACCATCTTTGTCCCTCATAACTGTTTTTACTTAACATTTATTTTATCTGATATTAGTATAACCACCCCAGCTTTGGTTATTCCGTGCGTAGTATATTTGTGTCTACCCTTTCACCATCCATCTGATTGCTTCTTTGAATTTAAGATGTGTTCTTGCACAGAGCATACAGTTGGATCATGTTTTTTATCCAGTTGATCAATCTCTGCCTTTTGACTGGAGAGTTTAAATCCATTTACATCTAAAGTCGCTACTGACAACACGGGATTTTTTCTACCATTTTGCTATTTAGACTCTGTAGATTTTATACCTTTTTTGTTCCTCACTTCTGTTAATGCCTACTTTTATATTTTATACTGCCTTCTTATGTCTATCTATATATATTTTCATCTATTTTCCTTGTTGCTACATTGCGATTAAAATTTAACATCCTAAATATATAACAATTGTGCACATAAACTTCCTATACCCCTCTGTCCCCTCACCCTTTTTTGTACTTGTTACAACTTATGTGTTTGTACATTGTATGTTCAAAACTATAGATTTATCATTAGTTTATGCATTTGTATTTGAGCAAATAGGAAGTAAGACATGGCGTTACATACCAAACAATACAATAATACTGGTGCCAATAATTAACCAGTTATCTTTGCAACAGGTCTTTATATTTCTTTATGGTGTCTTTCAGTCTAGATCTTCCTTTAGCATTGCTTGTGGACCTGTGAAGCTTAGAACAAATTATCTAAAAGGGGTATAGGAAGTTTATGTGCACAATTTTGTGTGTGTGTGTTGATTAACTCCCTCAATTTCTAAGAATGCCTTATTCCCTCTCATACATTTAAAGAAATTCTCATTGGATATAAAATTTTTGGATGGAAGATTTTTTTTTAACACTTTAATTATTTCAACCCATTGCTTCCTACCTCCATGGTTTCTGATGAGAAACTGGTGCTCAATCTAACTCCACTGTATGTAACACTTTGCTTTTCTGATGGATACTTGAATTGTTTCCACCTTTTTGCAATTGCAAATAATGACACTATGAATTTTGGTGTGCAAATGTCTGTTCGTGTCCCTGCTTTCAACCCTTCTTGGTATATACCTCTGCTGGTGTGAAACTGTTATGTACCCCCAGAAAAGCCAATTCAATCTTCTGGGGCAGACTTATTGTTGGTTAAGACCTTTTGATGAGCTTGTTTCCAGGGAGATATGGCTCCTACCATTCAAGATGGGTCTTAATCCACTTACTGAAGTCCTTTAAGAGGGAGACATTTTGGAGAAAGCACAGATGCTTGGAGACAGAAACACCCTTGGAGATACTAAGCAAGGACCCACAGAAACTGAAAGAGCTAGAAATTGGAAAGTCCCAAGAGAAACTAAGAGATGAAATAAAAAGTTCAGCTTGTCCTGGAGAAGCTAATAGAGGTACCACAAACAATTAGAGAAAAAAAGTCCTGGAGATGCTGAGAGAAGACCTGCAGGACACACAGAGAATGCCACTGGAATGAGAATCTGAAAGCAATGGAACAGGAAACAAGGACCAGTACATGCCAGCCATGTGCCTTCCCAGCAGATAGAGGTATCCCAGATTTCAGTGGGCTTTCTTCAGAATCTAGGTATCATCCTACCGATGTCTTGATTGGGACATTTTCCTGGCCTTAGAACTGTAAATTTTGGTGGGCCATGGTGGCTTAGCAGGCAAAATTCTCATCTGCCATGCCAGAGACCTGGGTTCAATTTCTTGTGCCTGCCCATGCAAATAAAAAAAAAAGAAGAAGAAGAACTGTAAGTTTGTAACCTAATGCATCCCCTTTGTAAAAGCCAATCCATTTCTTGTATATTGAATTCCAGCAGCTTTAGCAAACCAAAACAGAGTTTGGTACCAGAGAAGCGGTGTCTCCAATTGCAAATACCAAAATTACTAGAATGGCTTTATAAATGGATAAGGGGAAGATTCTGGAAGAATTGCGAGATGCTTCATAGAGAAGGCCTAGACTGTTTTGAAGAGACTGGTGGCAGAAATATGGACTCTAAAGATACTTCCAATGAGGCTTTAGACAGAAATGTTGAAATTGTCATTACAAATTGGAAGAAAGGCAACCCTTGCTTTAAAGAGGCAGAGAATTTGGCAGAATTGAGTACTGGTGTTAGATGGAAGGTATAATTTGAAAGTGATGACCTTGGATATCTCACTGAGGAAATTTCCAAACTAAATATGGAAAATGCTTTCTGGCTTCTCCTTGCAGCTTATAGTAAAATTGTGACAGGAAAGGGATAAACTGAGAAATGAACTCTTGGGAACAAAGAAACCAGAAATTGATGGTCTGGAAAATTCTGGGATTCCAGAAAGAGAAACCAAGAGAATACTGCCCCATATGAGAATTTAATCAACATGGAACCAGTCAGCCATGTCAGAAGCCAGGCTTGGAGATGGAGTTATCCAGAAAGGATTTGTGGAAAGATCTATCGATGGTTTTAACTCCCGTATGCTGCATGCCAGGTCAACATTTTGTGTGTGTGAGATCTGAATGAATAGAACCATAGCCAGTCTGGACTAAAGGGACAGATAAGGGACAGACTGAAGGAAAAATGACTTCAAGCCAGAACCATGGAAGCTAAAGTCTACATCCAAGAAATCTAGGGCAAAGAGAGTGGACTGACACATGAATACAGAGAGTGAGTTTACTCCAAAGACAGAGGGCAGACCTTCCATTTCAATGTTCAGGAAGAGTTTGGGAAGGTCTCAGAGAGGGTGGAGCACATTTCTTGGGAATTGTGGTGAGCTTGGCCACCACCCCACTGTTCTGAATGGGTTGAATGTGTGCATGAGAGATGGCAAAGATTCTTGTGCCACCCAGATATTTGAAGAGGGTGGGGCAAAGAATAAAGATGGTCTCCCCAGTGCTCTTGTATGTTTCAACCCTCACCCCAGTTTTTGGAGAAATCAGGGCCGCTGCATAGCTCTTATATAAATAAAATTTATAAATCTATATACATAAAGATATATATATAATATATATATATTATAAATGACTCTCAGATTTTGAAATCTAAAGTTTTCCCTGCAGGTTTCTGAAACAGGGACCATCGACCCATTTTCCTTACAATTTGTCCCTGGAAATGGGAATGTTGATCCTAAGACTGTCATTTCTTTGTATATTGGAAACAGATAATTTGTTCTAAGTGTCACAGGTCCACAACCAGAGGAGTATTTTGCCTTAGGACAACATGTCTGTAACTGATTTTGTTGGGACTTTGTACTGTTTTTAAACTTGTATTTGTATTGTTACTGAAATTGTTTAAGGTTTTTGTAAGATTGTGATGGAATGAATGTATTTTGTGTATGGAAAGACATGTCTTTTTGGGACCCAGCAGGTAGAATGTGCTGGTTTGAAATTTTTATATATCCTAGAAAAGCCACATTCTTTTAATCCATGCTGTGGTGCAGACCTATTGTTGGGTGGGATGTTGATTTGGTTGTTTCCATGGAGATGTGAACCCACCCATTCAAAATGGGTCTTAATCTTACTGGAGTCCTTTAAGAGGGAGACATTTTGGTGAAAGTACAGATGCTTGGAGACAGCAATCCCCCAGGAGATGTTAAACCAGGACCCATAGAAACTGGAAGAGCCAGAAACTGGAGAGAGCCAAAAGAAGTGAAAAGATGAAAAACAGTGTTTGCACCCAGAAAAGCTAGTAGAGGACTCACAAATGTGTAGAGAGAGAAACATCCAGAGATGTTAAGAGAAGATCTTCAGGACACAAAGAAAAAGCCACTGGAGTGAGAAGCTGAAAGCAACAGAACTAAGAGCAAGGAACAGCGCATGCTGGCCATCTGCCTTCCTAACTGACAGAGGTGTCTCAGATGCTGGTGGCCTTTCTTTAGAGTCCAGGTATCCTATTGATACCTTAATTGGGACATTTTCATGGCCTTAGACCTGTAAATTTTTATCCTAATAAGTTCCATTTGTGAAAGCCAATCCCTTTCTGGTATATTACATTCCAGAAGCTTTAGTAAACTAAAACAATACCCAAGTAGTAGAAATACGAAGTCATAGGGCAATTCAATATTTAGTTTATGAGGTGTCACCAAACTGTTTTCCACAATGGCTATACCATTTTATATTCCCACCAATGGTGAAGAAGTGTTCCTGTTTCACCACACTCTTTCCAACATTTGTAGTTTCCTGTTAGTTTAATAGCAGTCATTCTTATAGTGTGAGGCAATATCTCATTGTGGTTTTGATTTGCATTCCCTAATAGCTAATGAAGATTAACATCTTTTCATGTGCTTTTTAGCTATTTTTATTTCCTCTTCAGAAAAATGTCTATTCATATCTATTGCCAATTTTTTTAGAATTAGATTGTTCTTTTATTATTGAATTGTATGATTTATTTGTATATACTGCATATAAAACCCTTGTCAGATAAATGGTTACCAAATATTCTCTTCCATTGAGTTGACTGACTTTTCACTTTTTTTGACAGTCTTCTGAAGCACAGAAGTGTTCAATATTGAGGAGTTCCTGTTTATCTACTTTTTATTTTGTTGCTTGAGTTTTGGGTGTAAGATCCATGAAGTTACCTCTTATCACTAGGTCTTGAAAAAGCTGCCAGAATGCAATATACCAGGAACAGAAAGACTTTTAAAAAGGGGAATTTAATAAGCTATACATTTACAGTTCTAAGGCCATGAAAATGTCCCAATTAGAGCAAGGATATAGAAATGTCCAATCTAAGGCATCCAGGGAAAACTAAGTTTGTTCAAGAAGGCTGATGATCAATGTTTCTCTCTCAGCTGGAAGGGCACAGGATGAACATGGCAGCACCTGCTGGCTTTCTCTCCAGGCCTCTTGCTTCATGAAGCTCCCTGAGAGGCATTTTCCTTCTTCATTTGAAAGGTTGCTGGCTGGTGGACTCTGTAGTTCTCTCCTCCTTCTGTCGTGGTTCTGCATCTCTCTCTCATTCTCAGAAAAGAAGCCCTCTCCAAAATGTCTCCTCTTTTATAGGATTCCAGTAAACTAATCAAGACCCATGTAGAATGGGTGGAGACACACCTTGATCTAATCAAGCTTGATATCCACAATTGATTGAGTCATATCTCCATGGACATAAGCTAATCAAGCTTCCAACCTAAGTACTGAATAGGGATTAGAAGAAACCGTTGCTCTCACAAGATTGTTTACGATTAAAACATGGCTTTTCTTGGGTACATAAATCATTTCAAATCAGCACAGGGGTTATGGTACTGGCTCTTATATTTAGGTATTTGATCTATTTTGAGTTAATTTTCATATAGGGTGTAAGATAGGGGTGCTCTTTTATTCCTTTGGATATGGATATTCAGTTCTCCCAGCCCCATTTATTGAAGAGAGTATTCTGTCTCACTTCAGTGGATTTGTGGACTTTGTCAAAAATCAATCAAACATAAGATCTGAGGGTCTATGTCTGAACTCTCAATTTGATTCCATTGATCAATATGATATCTTTGTACCAATACCATGTTGTTTTGACCACTGTGGCTTTATAATAAGCTTTAAAATCAGAAAGTGTAAATCTTCCACTTCATTCTTCCTTTTTAGGTTGTTTTTTGGTTTTCCCTTCCAAATAAATTTGATAACTAACTTTTCAAAGTTTTCAAAGTAGGTTGTTGGAATTTTGATTGTTATTGTATTGAATTTATAGATCAATTTGGTAGAAATGACATCTTAATGACAGTTAGCATTCCTATGCATGAACACGGAATGTCTTTCCACATATTTAGGTTTTCTTCGAATTCTTTTAGCAATGTTATGCACTTTTCTGTGTACAGGTCCTTTGATTTCTTTTAGCAATGTTTTGTAGATTTCTGTTCACAGGGCTTTTGTGTCTTTGGTTAAATTTACCCCTAAATATTTTATTCTTTTTGTTGTTGTTCTTAATGCAATTTTTAAATTTCCTCCTCAGATTACTTATTGCTGTTGTATTGAAACACTACTGATTTTTGCATGTTAATCTTGTATCTGGCCACTTGGCTGTACTCATTTATTAGCTCAACTAGCTTTACTGTAGTTTTCTGGAATTTTCTACATATAGGATCATGTCATTTGCAAACAGTGAAAGTTTTAATTCTTCATTTCCAATTTTGATGTCTTTTATTTCTTTTTCTTGCCTAATTGCTCTAGCTAGAACTTCCAGAACAATGTTGTATGACAGTGATGACAGTGGGCATCCTTGTCTTCTTCCCGATCTCAGAGTGAAAGCTTTCAATCTTTCCCTATTGAATATGATGTTAATTATGGTTTTTTCATATATCCCTTTATCATATTGAGGAAGTTTCCTTCTATTTATATCCTTTGAAGTGTTTTCATCAAGAAAGGATGCTGAATTTTGTCAAATGCCTTTTCTACATCAATTGAGATGATCCTCTTTAATTTATTGGTGTGGTGTGTTATGGTATTAATTTTCTTGTGTTGAGTCATCCTTGCACAACTGAAATAAAATCCCCTTGGCAATGGTGGATAATTCTTTTAATGTGCTGCTGGCTGTATTCAATTTGCAAATAATTTGCTAAGGATTTTTGCACCAAAAAAATCCCTTTTTTGCATTATTAAAGAGAGTTGTCTATAATTTTCTTTTCTCATAGTATTTTTGTCTGGCTTTGGTATTAGGGTGATGTTAGCTACATAGAAAGTGTTAAGTAGCTTTCCTTTCTCTTGAATTTTTTTGGAAGAGTTTGAGCAGGATTGGTACTAATTCTTTTTTGAATTCTTAGTAGAATTCACATGTGAAACCATCTGGTCTTGGACCTTCTTTTTTGGGAACTGTTTGATGACTGACTGACTGATTCAATTTTTTTTATTTGTGATTGGTTTCTTGAGGTCTTCTCTTTCTTCTCAAATCACTGTTCCTTGTTCATGCTTTCTATGAATTTTTCTGTCTTGTCTAAATCGCTTAGTTTTTTAGCATATGGTTGTTCATAGTGTCCTCTCATTGTCTCCTTTATTTCTGTGGGGTCAGTACATATGTCACCTCTCCCATTTCTGATTTCATTTATTTGTATTCTTTCTCTTTTTTTTTCTTTCTCAGCCTAGCTAAGAGTCCATTAATTTTATTAATTTTCTCAGAGAACCAACTTCTGGTTTTATTGATCCTCTCTATTTTTTCATGTTCTCAATTTCATTTATTTCTGCTCTAATCTTTGTTATTTCTTTCCTTCTGTTTGCCTTGAGGTTAGTTTGCCATTATTTCTCTCTTTCCTCCAGGTGAGCAGTTAATCCCTCAATTTTTTCTCTTTCTTCTTTTTAATACAGTTGTTTCAGCCAATGAATTTCCCTCTCAGCACTGCCTGACTGCATCCCATAAGTTGTGATATTCTGTGTTCTCATTTTCATTTGCCTTGAGACAATGATTGATTTCCCTTGTAACATCTTCCTTCATCTACTGATTGTTTAAAAATGTATTGTTCATCCTCCAAATAGTTGTGAATTTTCCAACCTTTCTCTGCCGCGGTCCAGCCGCAGCAGAGGGAACGGGCTTGAAGGTGTGGAGGGTCGTCGGCGCGAGAAGAACACCAAGAGACAGCTTAGAGAATTTTTTTCTGAGAAGAGTTGCTTAGATTTATTTTTGCTTAACTGGATTTATACCCTTATTTTTGGCAAGGAAACAGGTATCACAGGATCATGGTTGTGTCATGGCTTACGTTTTAGGTAAAGTTACAGGTACAGGGAAGCAAAGCGAAAGTACACGTTCTGATTTTCTTAGGAAAATTTACACAAGATTTCAATAGCAGCAAGATATTGGCTTAAACCGCAGACATTGTGTTTGCAGTTTTCTGAGTTTAGACTTTCTTTTCCTATTATTCTACAGGTGAGGCAATATGTCAAGACCTATTTTAATCTGGTTAAAGGTTAGCTTGTTTTGATTAAAAGGTTACATTGTTTACTTAGATTTTTTATTGTTTCATAGCAATGGACCGGCGCCGTGGTGGGGGAGTAAATTTCCAGGATGGCTCAATGCAGGGTTTTTTAATTGTAAGTGTTTATTTTCTATGGGGTACTTTTCTGTGACTTGTTCTAAAAGCACTTCTGCCTACTGCATCTGCAGCATGACTTGCTTAATGGGGGTGTCCCAACCTAATTTTTTCCAAACAGTCATTAATAAAGTTTTGCAATTTGTACAATTTGTATCATTTTTTCCAATTCTTTTGCTTTCTGATTCGTTTTGATATAATGCTTGGAGAACAACCAGTAACAAGAAACACACAATTAGTGTCGTTAATCCCAGTATTTTTCTATTACACCATTTTATGCCTCGTCCTCTTTTGGGGCATTGAAGGCCTTGCCACCGCCCTTCCTTCCAGGGAACCGTGTCAAACCGGGGAGGAAAAAGAGGACGCGGCATTTCTCCTGTTTTTGGTTTCCAATTTCATTCCGTAATGAGCTGTGAAAGTGCTTTGTATAATTTTGATATTTTAAAATTTATTGAGACCCATGTTGTGTCCCACATGTGCTGTATCCCAGTGAATGATCCATAAGCACTTGAGAAAAATGTATATCCTGCTGTTGTTGGGTACAATGTTATTTAAATATCTGTTAAATCTAGTTCATTTATCATATTATTCAAGATCTCTGTTTTCTTTTTGATCCTTTGTCTAGATATTCTATCCATTGATGAGAGTGGTGTTTTGAAGTCTCTAACTATTATTGTAGAAGTGTCTACTTCACCCTTCAGTGTTGTCTGTGTTTGCCGCATATATTTGGAGGCATTTTGGCTTGGTGTATACATATTTATGATTCTTACATCATTTTAACAGATTGTCCTTTTTATTAATACATAGTGTCCTTCTTTCTCTTTTAGTTGATCTACATTTGAAGTCTAATTTGTCTGATTTTAATATAGCTATGTATGCTCTTTTCTGGTTGCTGTCTGCATGAAATATCTCTTTCCAACCCTTCACTTTCAACTTGCTTTTGTCGTTGGGTCTTAAGTAAGTCTCTTGTAGACACCATGTAGACGGATCTTATATTTTTATCCATTCTGCCAAACAACATATTTTGATTGGGAAGTTTAATCCATTAACATTCAATGTTATTACCGTAAAAGGAGAACTTTCTTCATCCATTTTTTTGTTTGGATTTTATCAGTCATATCTTTTTTTTTTTTTTTTTTTTTTTTTTGCATGGGCCGGCACTGGGAATCAAACCCAGGTCTCCGACATGGCAGGTGAGAACTCTGCCTGCTGAAATACCATGGTCCGTCCATCAGTCATATCTTATTTTTTCTCTTTTTTCACCCTACTAATTTCCATTAATGCTAATTTTCATTTCACACTCTTCTCCACATCTCTCTCTTCTGTCTTTTCTTACTGCCTTAGCACTCCCTTTAGTATTTCCTGAAGAGTAGGTCTCTTATTCATGAACTCTCAGTTTCTATTATCTGTAAATATTTTAAACTCTCCCTCATTTTTGGTGGACAGTTTATCCAGATATAGAATTCTGTGTTGGAAGTTTTTTCTTTCAGCATCTTAAACATATCATACTGCACATATTCTTGGTTGGCAGGTTTTATCTTTCAGTACCTTAAATATATCCTACCATATATATACATTATACATCTGCACTTTGTCTTATCAAGCTTCCCTGTATTTGATGGATTGCTTTTCTCTTGCTCCTTTTCAGAATTCTACCTTTGTCTTTGACATTTGACAGTCTGAATAGTTTAAATATCTTGGCATAGATCTATTTGAATCTATTCTTCTTGGGATACACTGCACTTCTTGCACCTGTAATTTTATGTCTTTTATAAGAGTTGTGAAATTTTCAGTGATTATTTCCTTCATTATGATTCTGCCCCTTTTCTCTTCTCTTCTCCTCTTATGTTTTTATTTTATTGTTTTTGTTCATTGGTGTAAAATTGAAATATTTAAAATGTGCATATCTTAACTGAATTACTTGTTGAATATTTAAAACTTTTCATCCACTGTCTTAGTGCTGGGTGCTGCTACAAATGCTGCACAATGGGTTGGTAATGGGTTGGCATAAACAACAGCATTCTTTCACAATTTCAGAGGCTAGAAAGCATTGACAAGAAAATGTTTTCTCCCCCCATCCCCCACCAAAGTCTGTGGCATTCTGGTATTGACAATACAATTCTTGGGGTTTCTTGGCTTGCATCTCTGTTCCCTGACACATGGTCATCTCTCTGTCCCCCTTGTGTCTGCTATTCTGGTTTCTGCTGAGTTACAGATTTTGTATCCTCCCTGTGACTTTCTCTTATCCTTTGTTTCCAGTTTCTTCTCTTTATAAGGCCTCCAGTAATACAGACCAAGATCCACCCTATTTCAGTTGGTCACACCTTAACAAAAATAACATCTTCAAAAGGTTCTCTTTACACATGAGTTCATACCCTCATAAATGTGGATTAATACTAACAGTTTGCCTCTTCTGGACTACATAATTATATCCACCATATCT
Organism: Tamandua tetradactyla; assembly: GCF_023851605.1. NCBI lineage: Eukaryota > Metazoa > Chordata > Mammalia > Pilosa > Myrmecophagidae > Tamandua > Tamandua tetradactyla. Next base: position 4,051,069 of record NC_135328.1, read on the forward strand.
ATTACCTACAATATCTGATATATGTTTCCAATAAATACTTACTTCCCTCTACATTCACCTCTCTTCTGATTTCTATCACCATGCATCAATTTCTAACACCCTTTTAAAAATGAATTGAAAAACTGGAACATGCATCTTTTGATCAAAATAATGTTTTGGGGAATCCGGAGAAGATGGCGGCTTAGTAAGACACACGGGTCTTAGTTCTTCCTCCAGGACAGCTACTAGAGAAGTAGAAACAATTCAGAACAGCTCCCGGAGCCACGACAGAGACCAAGAAGACAGCATACCCCATTCTGGAACAGCTGACTGGCTGGGAGAACCCGCTCCGGTGAGATCACCGAGGGGTGCGGGCTTCCCCGGGCCGAGGCGGCAGGTGGCTGGAGTCCCTCCCTCCCTCCTTCCTGGGCTGGCTGGGAGAATTGGACAGGCGGTTCCCTCAAGCCGCGGCAGCTGGTGCTACCCCCACACGTGGCCCCCCGGACCAGCTGCGAGAATTGGATTGGAGATCCCCAAGCCGCGGAGAACGGCGACCAGGGTCCCTTCCAAACACGTGGCTTCCCGGTCCGGCTGGGAATGGTGGATAGATACTTCACCAAGCCACAGCAGCTGGCGCCCCCCCGCCACGCTTGGCGCCCTGGGCTGGCTGGGAAATTTGGACAGGCGTTCCCCCAAGCCGCGGAGGCCGGTGACCCTTCCCACGGGTGGACCCCCGGGGCCAGCTGGGAGATTCGGATTGGCACTTCTACAAGCCGTGTTCTCCAAGACACTTACTAGTTAGAATGTCAGAGGTCAAAGAGAAAGAGAGAATCTTGAAAGTAGCAAGAGAAAAACAATCCATCACATACAAGGGAAACCCAATAAGACTATGTGTAGATTTCTCAGCAGAAACCATGGAAGCTAGAAGACAGTGGGATGATATATTTAAATTACTAAAGGAGAAAAACTGCCAACCAAGACTCCTATATCCAACAAAATTGTCCTTCAAAAATGAGGGAGAAATTAAAACATTTTCAGACAAAAAGTCACTGAGAGAATTTGTGACCAAGAGACCAGCTCTGCAAGAAATACTAAAGGGAGCACTAGAGTCAGATACGAAAAGACAGAAGAGAGAGGTATGGAGAAGAGTGTAGAAAGAAGGAGAATCAGATATGATATATATAATACAAAAGGCAAAATGGTAGAGGAAAATATTATCCAAACAGTAATAACACTAAATGTTAAGGGACTGAATTCCCCAATCAAAAGACATAGACTGGCAGAACGGATTAAATAACAGGATCCTTCTATATGCTGTCTACAGGAAACACATCTTAGACCCAAAGATAAACACAGGTTGAAAGTGAAAGGTGGGAAAAGATATTTCATGCAAATAACAACCAGAAAAGAGCAGGAGTAGCTATACTAATATCCAACAAATTAGACTTCAAATGTAAAACAGTTAAAAGAGACAAAGAAGGACACTATCTACTAATAAAAGGAACAATTAAACAAGAAGACATAACAATCATAAATATTTATGCATCGAACCAGAATGCCCCAAAATACGTGAGGAATACACAGCAAACACTGAAAAGGGAAATAGACACATATACCATAATAGTTGGAGACTTCAATTCCCCACTCTCATCAATGGACAGAACATCTAGACAGAGGATCAATAAAGAAATAGAGAATCTGAATATTACTATAAAGGAGCTAGACTTAACAGACATTTATAGGACATTACATCCCACATCAGCAGGATACACCTTTTTCTCAAGTGCTCATGGATCATTCTCAAAGATAGACCATATGCTGGGTCACAAAGCAAGTCTTAACAAATTTAAAAAGATTGAAATCATACACAACACTTTCTCAGACCATAAAGGAATGAAGTTGGAAATCAATAATAGACGGAGTGCCAGAAAATTCACAAATACGTGGAGGCTCAACAACACACTCTTAAACAACGAGTGGGTCAAAGAAGAAATTGCAAGAGAAATTAGTAAATACCTCGAGGCGAATGAAAATGAAAACACAACATATCAAAACCTATGGGATGCAGCAAAGGCAGTGCTAAGAAGGAAATTTACTGCCCTAAATGCCTATATCAGAAAAGAAGAAAAGGCAAAAATTCAGGAATTAACTGTCCACTTGGAAGAACTGGAGAAAGAACAGCAAACTAACCCCAAAGCAAGCAAAAGGAAAGAAATAACAAAGATTAGAGCAGAAATAAATGAAATTGAAAACATGAAAACAATAGAGAAAATCAATAAGACCAGAAGTTGGTTCTATGAGAAAATCAATAAGATTGATGGGCCCTTAGCAAGATTGACAAAAAGAAGAAGAGAGAGGATGCAAATAAATAAGATCAGAAATGGAAGAGGAGACATAACCACTGACCTCACAGAAATAAAGGAGGTAATAACAGGATACTATGAACAACTTTACGCTAATAAATACAACAATTTAGATGAAATGGACGGGTTCCTGGAAAGACATGAACAACCAACTTTGACTCAAGAAGAAATAGATGACCTCAACAAACCAATCACAAGTAAAGAAATTGAATCAGTCATTCAAAAGCTTCCTAAAAAGAAAAGTCCAGGACCAGACGGCTTCACATGTGAATTTTATCAAATATTCCAGAAAGAATTAGTACTGACTCTTCAAAAAAAATCTTCAAAAAAATCGAAGCAGAGGGAAAGCTACCTAATTCATTCTATGAAGCCAGCATCACCCTCATACCAAAACCAGGCAAAGATATTACAAAAAAAGAAAACTACAGGCCAATCTCTCTAATGAATATAGATGCAAAAATCCTCAACAAAATTCTAGCAAATCGAATCCAACAACATTTTAAAAGAATTATACATCATGACCAGGTAGGATTCATCCCAGGTATGCAAGGATGGTTCAACATAAGAAAATCAATTAATGTAATACACCATATCAACAAATCAAAGCAGAAAATCACATGATCATCTCAATTGATGCAGAGAAGGCATTTGACAAGATTCAACATCCTTTCCTGTTGAAAACACTTCAAAAGATAGGAATACAAGGGAACTTCCTTAAAATGATAGAGGGAATATATGAAAAACCCACAGCTAATATCATCCTCAATGGGGAAACATTGAAAACTTTCCCCCTAAGATCAGGAACAAGACAAGGATGTCCATTATCACCACTATTATTCAACATCGTGTTGGAGGTTCTAGCCAGAGCAATTAGACAAGAAAAAGAAATACAAGGCATCAAAATTGGAAAGGAAGAAGTAAAACTATCACTGTTTGCAGACGATATGATACTATACGTCAAAAACCCGGAAACATCCACAACAAAACTACTAGAGCTAATAAATGAGTACAGCAAAGTAGCAGGTTACAAGATCAACATGCAAAAATCTGTAGCATTTCTATACACTAGTAATGAACAAGCTGAGGGGGAAATCAAGAAACGAATCCCATTTACAATTGCAACTAAAAGAATAAAATACCTAGGAATAAATTTAACTAAAGAGACAAAAAACCTATACAAAGAAAACTACAAAAAACTGTTAAAAGAAATCACAGAAGACCTAAATAGATGGAAGGGCATACCGTGTTCATGGATTGGAAGACTAAATCTAGTTAAGATGTCAATCCTACCTAAACTGATTTACAGATTCAATGCAATACCAATCAAAATCCCAACAACTTACTTTTCAGAAATAGAAAAACCAATAAGCAAATTTATCTGCAAGGGCAGGGTGCCCCGAATTGCTAAAAGTATCTTGAGGGAAAAAAAACGAAGCTGGAGGTTTCACGCTGCCGGACTTTAAGGCATATTATGAAGCCACAGTGGTCAAAACAGCATGGTATTGGCATAAAGATAGATATATCGACCAATGGAATCGAATGGAGTGCTCAGATATAGACCCTCTCATCTATGGGCATTTGATCTTTGATAAGGCAGTCAAGCCAACTCACCTGGGACAGAACAGCCTCTTCAATAAATGGTGCCTAGAGAACTGGATATCCACATGCAAAAGAATGAAAGAAGACCCGTATCTCACACCCTACACAAAAGTTAACTCAAAATGGATCAAAGATCTAAACATTAGGTCTAAGACCATAAAACAGTTAGAGGAAAATGTAGGGAGATATCTTATGAAACTTACAACTGGAGGCGGTTTTATGGACCTTAAACCTAAAGCAAGAGCACTGAAGAAAGAAAGAAAGAAATGGGAGCTCCTCAAAATTAAACACTTTTGTGCATCAAAGAACTTCATCAAGAAAGTAGAAAGACAGCCTACACAATGGGAGACAATATTTGGAAACGACACATCAGATAAAGGTCTAGTATCCAGAATTTATAAAGAGATTGTCCAACTCAACAACAAAAAGACAGCCAACCCAATTACAAAATGGGAAAAAGACTTGAACAGACACCTCTCAGAAGAGGAAATACAAATGGCCAAAAGGCACATCAAGAGATGCTCAATGTCCCTGGCCATTAGAGAAATGCAAATCAAAACCACAATGAGATATCATCTCACACCCACCAGAATGGCCATTATCAACAAAACAGAAAATGACAAGTGCTGGAGAGGATGCAGAGAAAGAGGCACACTTATCCACTGTTGGTGGGAATGTCAAATGGTGCAACCACTGTGGAAGGCAGTCTGGCGGTTCCTCAAAAAACTGAATATAGAATTGCCATACGACCCAGCAATACCATTGCTAGGTATCTACTCAAAGGACTTAAAGGCAAAGACACAAACGGACATTTGCACACCAATGTTTATAGCAGCGTTATTTATAATTGCAAAGAGATGGAAACAGCCAAAATGTCCATCAACAGACGAGTGGCTAAACAAACTGTGGTATATACATACGATGGAATATTATGCAGCTTTAAGACAGGATAAACTTATGAAGCATGTAATAACATGGATGGACCTAGAGAACATTACGCTGAGTGAGTCTAGCCAAACACTAAAGGACAAATACTGTATGGTCCCACTGATGTGAACCGACATTCGAGAATAAACTTGGAATATGTCATTGGTAACAGAGACCAGCAGGAGTTAGAAACAGGGTAAGATAATGGGTAATTGGAGCTGAAGGGATACAGACTGTGCAACAGGACTAGATACAAAAACTCAAAAATGGACAGCACAATAATACCTAATTGTAAAGTAATCATGTTAAAACACTGAATGAAGCTGCATCTGAGCTATAGGTTTTTTTGTTGTTTGTCTGTTTGTTTGTTTGTTTGTGTCTTTTTTTTTACTTTTATTATTATTTTTATTTTTTTCTCTATATTAACATTCTATGTCTTTTTCTGTTGTTTTGCTAGTTCTTTTCCTATATCGATGCAAATGTACTAAGAAATGATGATCATGCATCTATGTGATGATGTTAAGAATTACCGATTGCATATGTAGAATGGAATGATTTCTAAATGTTGTGTTAATTTCTTTTTTCTTTAATTAATAAAAAAAATCAAACTGAAAGAACTGAAAAAGAAGGGAATATTAAATATAAGAGCATATTTGTAAGAGCATAAGAGCATAGTGAAATAGAAAAAATACAACAAACTAATCATCAAGGCTAAAAGTTGTTTAAAAAAATTAATGAAATTGATAAACCACTAGGCCAAGCTGATTAAGGAAAAAGAAACAAAGAAGAAACACAAATTACCAATATAAAAAGTCAAAACAGAAACATTCCCTACAGAGCCTGCAGACACTAACAAGGTACTTAAGAGGCTTTTATGAAATACTTAGGACTCAAAATTTGACAGCAGATATCGGAAGAGTCCACATTTTAAAGTCCAGCTTATCAAAACTGGCATAAAAATAACATAAATAGGAAAACTCTTACATTTATTACATAAATGGAATCAATTATTTAAAAATCAAATGAAATAAAAAAAAAAACCAAAAAGAAAACCTCGGTCCAAGATTTATTAAATATTAACTTCTCCAAACATTTAGTGAAGAGAAAAACAAAATTTCTCAAACTATTCAATTAAATGAGAACATTATAAAAGAAAACCATAGACCATATCTTTCATAAAAAGAGATACAAATATTCTAAGCAAAAAAAGTGTATATATATATATATGTATATATTAATTCAGCCATATAGATAAAGATAATACATTAATACCAAGGAGAATAAACAGAAAATTCTGAAAGCGGTTTAATATTCAACAGAAAATCATGTAAAATATCCCACTAGAAAAATAAATCATATGATCATACAGATTAAATGTAAATAATCACTTAATAAAATTCAAAATCAATTCCTAAAATTGTTCTTAGCAAAACAGTAAAAGCAGAAAACTTTCTTAATCTGTTAAAGGAGCTATCTAAAATGAACCTTTAGCAAACATGACACTTAATACAGGATTACTGAGAGCTTTTTCCCTGGAATAAGAATCTGACAAAGATAACTGCTATCACCACTTCTATTCAACGTCATACAGAGCACTAAAGCAAGAAAAAGAAACAAAATGCATGAGGACCAACTAGAAAGAAATAAGAGACTGTCATTATTGACACCATAATATGAATGGAAATCCACCATGATTTGTAAATTACTAAAATTAATAAGTCAATTTAGCAAGGTTGCTAAATACAAATTCAATATGTAAAGAACAGTATTACAGAATACAACAAGAAACAAATAGAAAATGAAGTTAAAAGACCACAACCCAACCAGAAGAAAATATCTATAATCCATGGACATGAATCAATAAAAGATTAATTTAAGAAATATCTTTAGAAAAACCTTCAAATCTCAAAAAAGAAAAAAAGACCAGACAAGTGAACAGATAATATGAAGAAAAAGAAAAGTGCAACAGCCCATAAATATTCGGAAAACTGTAACTCACTTGGTGCAGGGAACTTCAAGCTCCAGATGAAGAGAGCCACGCAGGTACCCAGGAGAGTCAGATCCTAAGGATCGGGTCCACCACGGGTTGCAGCGGTGCCTTCCAGTCGTGGGCAAGGCCCTCCCAGCGGGGGAAATGGGGCGACCCAGGACCTCCTAGACCGCAGCCTCTTCCTCCACTTCCTCCACCAGGCCAAGGTGGAGGTCCCACGTGACTCCCACGACCCCCGGGGAATTCTGATTGGCTGGGCCTTCGTCTCTTCTTGTCTGCGCCCTGCGTCCAATCCCAGACAGCGGCGGTCCCTCTGATTGGTCCTTTCCAGTAACGGCCTCGAGGGGTCCCTCTTATTGGTCGCTTTCGCAACCCAAGATCCACCTGTTCCCTACCCCTTGCAGGTGCGGAGGGAGGCGACCCCTCTGTCAGGACTAGAGCTGACCAGCAAGCATTAGGGGTTTCACCATTTGTATTACTTTTATTTATTTGTGTTATTTTATTTATTTATTAATAATACCATTTGTATTGTTTATATTTATGGATACCGTTTTTCAGATTATGGAAGTTTCCTTCTGTTCTTGGTATACTGAGTGCACATAACGATGATTGCATGTTGAATTTTGTCCATTTCTTTTCTTGCATCTGTTGAGTGAGTCAAACTGCTTTCCTTTATTTTTCATATGGTGAATTATATTCATTTTTAAAATATTGAATTTGAGTTCACCTCTCAGGATGATCCCTATCTTTTGATCTTGATGTGTTATCCCTTACGTATATTACTGGAATCCATTCGCTAGTGATATTAGCAGTAAAATCATTACATCATTATGTATATCAATATATATGTATATCATTATACATGATATATATATAACAATAAAATTTAAAATTTGCAAAAATTGTAGACTCATATGCTGTTGTAAAAAATAATATGGGAGGAACTTATATGCCCTTTACCGACTTTACTGTAATTCAAACTGTGGTACAAGACACAACCAAGAAGTTGCCTTTCATACAGTCACGTTTACACAGCGTTCCATCGTCACAAGTGCCAAATGATGCGCTTTTATAGCCAAAAGTACTTCCCACCAGCTTTCACCCTTACCTTAACCTCTGGTAACCACTAGCCTGCTATCAGTTCTCCATTTTTTACTATTTGAAAATGTCATATAAATGGAATCATACAGTATGTAATTTGGGATTGACTTTCTCACTCAACACAACTCTTGAGAATCATTTATATGGTTGCATGCATCCATAATCACTTCCACTTTACTGCTCAGTAGCATTCCATTGTAGGGAGGAACCAAAGTTTTTTTTAAATGTTCACACTTTGACTTCAACATCTGGGTTGTTTATGCCCAAGATCAAAGTACTAATATGAAGAAGGGAAGCAATTAGAAGCCAGAAACACTTCAATGAAGAGTTAGGTCTAGCTTCCATCTTAGTGTCAGCACCTTCATCTTCAATCCTAGTGAGATTACTGGCTATGCACTTAGAACTAGAGACATTGGCAAGGATTCAGGGTCCCAGGCACTCTCAAATCATGTTGATTGAAAAGTAAACTTGTAAAGACATTTTGCAAAGCAATCTCACTGTAAACATCAAAAACAAAAATTATCTCATCATTAGCAGCACTCTTATTACATACTTAGGTATCTCCAATGCAAAAAATGTAGTATGTATATGCAAAAATATATAAAACAATTATTCAATATTAAGTGGTTTCTATTAGGGACAGAAGAGGAACACTATGTTTGTATCAACTGGGAACATTTAAATAAATTAACAGCCAAGGAAGATGGCATAGTAGGGAGCTCCAAACAGTCCTTCCACAAAAACAACTATTC